>NC_052399.1:18949816-19261748 GCF_009389715.1 Phoenix dactylifera | reverse complement strand
ACCCTTGTTAGCTTGCCCAGTCCATGAGAATGAAAACAATTTAATGCATATTTATGCAGCTGGATGAGTTTCTTTTTTATTCTGCTCTCTCTCTCGATATATGTATATGTGTTTGTGTGTCTTATAACATCACTTTCGTACCATTTCTCATAGCGTCTGTTCAAGCTTCTTTTTTTATTCTGGCAGAAATCCAGCTTCTTTTAAGGCGCATTGGCAGAAGAGTTTAGTTCTTTCGGGGCATTTTCTATAAAGTCAGACTTCTAAATCGTCTATTGTGGATCGATTTCTGGGTAGTATCTGTTGTGGGATGGGGTTCCCAGTTTAGTCCCACATCGGCTAATCAGCGGAAATGTCTGTGCCTTATAATAAGGAGGCCTAAAACCTTTCCTCACGAGGCGCCTTTTATAGGACAAAACCGTGAGGGTCGCCCAAGCCCCCTGTACGAGCTCCGCGCCTGCAGGTGGGTGCGCACCCCGTGCGAGCTCCGCGCCCATGGGGCCTGCCCAGAGCGGACAATACCTCGGGAGGGACGCAGTCGCTTTCCCTGCTCGGCCGGTGTGTGGGCTGGTGCCGGGGTGAAAACCCCGCATCAGATGGCGCTAGAGGAAGGGACCCGGCCACGCACAGACCTTCCTGCTGGGGGGGCTGTGTTGTGGGATGGGGTTCCCAGTTTAGTCCCACATCGGCTAATCAGTGGAAAGGTCTGTGCCTTATAATGAGGAGGCCTAAAACCTTTCCTCACGAGGCGCCTTTTATAGGACAAAACCGTGAGGGTCGCCCAAGCCCCCTGTACGAGCTCCGCGCCTGCAGGTGGGTGCGCACCCCGTGCGAGCTCCGCGCCCACGGGGCCTGCCCAGAGCGGACAATACCTCGGGAGGGACGCAGTCGCTTTCCCTGCTCGGCCGGTGTGTGGGCTGGTGCCGGGGTGAAAACCCCGCATCAGATGGCGCTAGAGGAAGGGACCCGGCCACACACAGACCTTCCCGCTGGGGGGGGCTGTGTTGTGGGATGGGATTCCCAGTTTAGTCCCACATCGGCTAATCAGCGGAAAGGTCTGTGCCTTATAATGAGGAGGCCTAAAACCTTTCCTCACGAGACGCCTTTTATAGGACAAAATCGTGAGGGTCGCCCAAGCCCCCTGTACGAGCTCCGCGCCCACGGGGCCTGCCCAGAGCGGACAATACCTCGGGAGGGACGCAGTCGCTTTCCCTGCTTGGCCGGTGTGTGGGCTGGTGCCGGGGTGAAAACCCCGCATCAGATGGCGCTAGAGGAAGGGACCCGGCCACGCACAGACCTTCCCGCTGGGGGGGGCTGTGTTGTGGGATGGGGTTCACAGTTTAGTCCCACATCGGCTAATCAGCGGAAAGGTCTGTGCCTTATAATGAGGAGGCCTAAAACTTTTCCTCACGAGGCGCCTTTTATAGGACAAAACCGTGAGGGTCGCCCAAGTCCCCTGTACGAGCTCCGTGCCTGCAGGTGGGTGCGCACCCCGTGCGAGCTCCGCGCCCACGGGGCCTGCCCAGAGCGGACAATACCTCGGGAGGGACGCAGTCGCTTTCCCTGCTCGGCCGGTGTGTGGGCTGGTGCCGGGGTGAAACCCCCGCATCAGATGACGCTAGAGGAAGGGCCCCGGCCACGCACAGACCTTTCCGCTGGGGGGGCTATGTTGTGGGATGGGGTTCCCAGTTTAGTCCCACATCGGCTAATCAGCGGAAAGGTCTGTGCCTTATAATGAGAAGGCCTAAAACCTTTCCTCACGAGGCGCCTTTTATAGGACAAAACCGTGAGGGTCGCCCAAGCCCTCTGTACGAGCTCCGCGCCTGCAGGTGGGTGCGCACTCCGTACGAGCTCCGCGCCCACGGGGCCTGCCCAGAGCGGACAATACCTCGGGAGGGACGCAGTCGCTTTCCCTGCTCGGCCGGTGTGTGGGCTGGTGCCGGGGTGAAAACCCCGCATCAAATGGCGCTAGAGGAAGGGACCCGGCCACGCACAGACCTTCCCGCTGGAGGGGCTGTGTTATGGGATGGGGTTTCCAGTTTAGTCCCACATCGGCTAATCAGCGGAAAGGTCTGTGCCTTATAATGAGGAGGCCTAAAACCTTTCCTCACGAGGCGCCTTTTATAGGACAAAACCGTGAGGGTCGCCCAAGCCCCCTGTACGAGCTCCGCGCCTGCAGGTGGGTGCGCACCCCGTGCGAGCTCCGCGCCCACGGGGCCTGCCCAAAGCGGACAATACCTCGGGAGGGACGCAGTCGCTTTCCCTGCTCGGCCGGTGTGTGGGCTGGTGCCGGGGTGAAAATCCCGAATCAGTATCCTTGGGAAACATAGCCTTCTAGTCTGAGAGATTTATATGGGATTGTTGCAAGGGAGACTCTACCTCTATGCTAATAAGATGAGATATCATAATATTTCAAGCAATCCAGGGGGTATTAGTTCCCAAATGAAAATAGCTTGCCTGAAGTCCAAACTGAAATCTCTGCATTCGCATTTTTGCCGCAAAAAAAAATCAGTGCCTATACGGTCAAACTAGAGACAATCCATTTGATTTTTAATTGAATTGCATTTCAAGCCAAATTAGATATGTTAAATAGAGATAAATGAATAATCACCATGCACATTCTTCAAAAAAAAAAAAAGAAAAGGAAATCCATATGGTACCGAACTCAGTAAACACAAGTATTATTTATATTATCATGTAGTAGGACTTCTATCCTTGATATTGTTATCCAAGTCTTAACTGCATGCCACTGGGAAAAAAAAGATTAATTTTGATTCATGCAGTTTGCAGACTGAACATGATAATTTTGATTAAAAATTGATAAAAATTTTAGAGTTTTTTAATATAACAAATTTAAAGTGATACTTTGGAAGCAAATAGCGATTGTTGCAACAGGGCGATTAATAATTTCAGTTTCAGTAGGTTAATTATAAGTTATAATGGCACCTGTAGAATTTTAAAAATATAAGATTCTTATCATTTTTTTGTAATAATAATTTTTTAATATAAGCAAAATTTGATGAGGAAAAAAATAAATAAAAAAATGTAGATAATTTTTTTAAGCTATATGGTTAGCAATTAGGGCTGTTAACGAGCCGAGCCTCTCGGCTTGTTTCACCAACTCTCCGGCTCGGGCTCGGGCTCGGTACCGAGCCCAGTATTGGGCTCGGGCTCGGGCTCGGGCGGCACAGCTTGGGCTCGGGCTTGGGCTCGTGAAGCTCGTTTGCCCGAGCCTGAGCCCGAGCCCGAGCTCGAGCCCGCCCCATCCCCATCCTCGTCCCTGTCTCCGTCGACCGTCGGAGAGAAGAACGAGCAGCCGCCAGCCGAGCTCGGTTCCGGCGGTTCGTCGGAGAAGAATGAAGGAAGGAAAGAAAGCAAAGAAGAAGAAGAGAAGAAAGAAGGATAGAAAGAAAGAAATAAAAAAAAGAGAGAAGAATGACTCACCTCGTCGCATGCGGCGGCCGTCGGCTTCGGCCGCGAGCACCGTCGGCACGGGCTTCGGCCGCAGGCACGGCCGAGGACGCCACAGGCGCCGCGGGCTCGGCCGCGGGCGTCGCCGGCCGCGGCCCGATCCTCCCATGCGAGAGACTCCCCTCCTCTGTCGCAGTCTCGCCGCCATCGCCGGTGGAGGAGTCGTCAAAGAGGGGAAAAGAGAGAGGGAGAAACGGAGAAGAAAGAGGGGGAGGGACAACCCTATCCAGTCTCCGATCGAAACCTCCGGAACCGAGCTCGGCATCGGCGGCGGAGGGAGGCAGCGAAGCATCGGCGGCGGTGGAGGAAGGCGAGAGGGGAGGGACACCCGAAGGGGAGGAGGGGAGGGACACCCGGACGCTTCTGGAGAAACCCAGAAGAAAGGAGAAGAAAAAATAAAAAAAGAAAGAGGAGGTGGGAGGGAAGGATTAACGGATTGGGTTTGGGTTAACGGGCTAAGTCCGAACCTAAACCAATCTAATTCGATTTTGGAGCCCTCTTTTGGGCTCGCGAGCTGCTCGGGCTCGAGCTCGGGCTCAGATTTAAGCGGGCCTCATTTTGGGCTCGGGCTCGGGCTCGTTTGACTAACGAGCCGAGCTCGAGCCGGGCTTTTACCGAGCCGAGCCCGAGCAGCTCGGCCCGTTGACAGCCCTATTAGCAATACCGATGTAAATATGATGGTATCGAATATACCATAATATACCATACTAATTCAGTACTGATAGTTGGTATAGATAGTATATTGATATTTTGATACATCAAAAATTTTTTTATACTGCTGCATTTTGTGCTAGCATAATATTTTTTTTTTTTTTTTTGGACAGACGCACTAATGCCATCTGCCCGCAAGAATTCACGGAGTTTTCTATAATTCCGTATCACTGGTTCGATTATTAATTGAATATTTCAATCTCACTGGAGATCTCCCAAGAATCCAGTGCAAGCCGCGGCGACCGCATCACTGTCCTCACGTGAGGGCGGCCTTCGGTCTTTGTTAATTAGTTCTCTCTCCGCCTCCATGTCCGGTGCCGGTCACTTTCTCTCTCTCCTTCTTTCTACAACCTTTCTTGTTCTATTTCTCCTCTCCTCTCCTCTCCTCCTCTCTTGGAAAGAACGCAAGACAGATGGGAGCTTTCCTTCTCCGATAGGTGGAGACCGCCCTCAGAAGAGGAGGCGGCGCTTCCTCCCACCTCCCCGCCGGTGCTTCTCCGTCGAGTCCAGCACCGAGCGCAAGGTCGCCATTCTCGGCGCCGCCGGCGGCATCGGCCAGCCCCTCGCCCTCCTCATGAAACCCAACACCCTCGTCTCCTTCCTCGCTCTCTACGATATCGCCGGCACCCCCGGCGTCGCCGCCGACGTCAGCCATATCAACGCCCGTGCCCAGGTCCCCCACCTCCACTTTGTTCTACCGTCTCCCATCTTCTTCTCCCTTTTAAGCCTATAAAATCTCTGATCTAGGTTCTTGGATTTCTCTTTTCTTGATCTAGGTTGCTGGATTTATGGGCGAGGAGCAGCTCGGGAAAGCCCTAGAGGGCTCCGATGACGTCGTCATCCCGGCCGGCGTCTTCTGGAAACCGGGCATGACCCGCGACGATCTATTCAATATCAATGCCGGCATCGTCAAGTCTCTCTGCACCGCCATAGCCAAGTACTGCCCTAATGTACGCCACCCACCGCTCCTTTCCATTTCTTTTCCTCCTTTTGTTTCTTTTACCATGGAGATAACCTACATATTTTTTTCGTGGTTAAAATTAGAATCTTGTTAATATGATTAGCAACCCAGTGAATTCGACGGTGCCGATTGCGGCCGAGGTGTTCAAGAAGGCGGGGACTTATGACGAGAAGAAGCTTTTTGGAGTCACCACTCTCGATGTGGTCAGGGCTAAGACTTTCTATGCCGGAAAGGCAAAGGTTCCGGTGGAGGGTAAAGCTTTCACCTTTTCTTGAATTGTTAGTTTTTTTATTCCTATTTGATGGTCTTCCACACACTTACAAAAATCTTTTTCTCTTAGGTGACGGAAATTATTCGTTGCACAGGTTAATGTTCCTGTTGTTGGTGGGCATGCCGGTATAACCATTCTGCCTCTGTTTTCCCAGGTGTTTCTTTTTGTTTTATGAGTGTATTCTGTTTCCATTATTTTTGGGTCTTTTGTTATTTGTTCTTTATTATCATTATCTTCCTTTGGAGCTCTTATGTGATCTGACACATTACTTTGTTTCTGATTGGCGGGCTGCTCCAGCAAGCAATGCGTTAACTGACGGAGGATATCAAGGCTCTCACTAAGAGGACACAAGATGGAGGGACTGAGGTGGTGGAAGCAATGGCTGGAAAAGGCTCTGCAACCTTGTCCATGGGGTAAGTCTGAAGAACCATTTATTGTGATTTAAAAGTGTTCTCTAACTGCAAAACTAGGATTGGCTTATCTATATGAATGTCGCACATGGATTGTTGTATTTCTGTATCGTATAGCTTGATCGATCTTGCATTATTTTGTTTTTTATGCAAATATATTTGGGCAATGTCTGAGAATTTTGTTTTTGATTGATGACATAGTGGGCGCTTGTTATGCATTTACTCCTGTATAATCATATGATGTGAAGCTTAGCTAAATCATGAAAAAAGAATGAAATTTGTGGATCAGATGATGTTGACATTTTACTATTGATGAGTGGCGAGCCCTTATGATATTCTGAATTGCTGGAAGAATGCTTATCATTTTTCTTATAGACTATGTACATTCTCTGGTAAACCAAAATGGATACCATTCTATGAAGTTTCTGTTTTAGTTTGAACTCTTTGCACTTTGCATAATGAGTAAGGGCAAATAATTTCTTACACAGTTATTTTTTTGTTTTTATTATTTTATATTTATTTTGTTTTGGCTATATTTTTTTTCTTTTCTTTCATTTTAGCTAATCGTAGGCCCTGTCTCCTTCTCTTTTTCTCATTTTTCAGATTTCATGATATCTTTTCTCTACTTTTTTTATGCTAGGCAACCTTAATCACTAAATAAAGAATCTTCAGTGTGGGATGGTCCAGTAGCAATTTACTTTGCATCTCAGATGTAGTCCCTAGTATAAGATTTTAAGTTGCTGCTCAGACTATGTTTATAACAGCTTATACATTTATCAAGAAAAGTTTTGATGACTTCAACAACAAAATTTATAGTAAAAGAAGTTGAATTTTGTTAGTAACTTATATTATTGCTCCTTAAATTGTTCATGTATTATTTTTCTGCACTGGCAGGAATTTTGTCTAGAAGAACTGTGCATTGTAGGTTAACCCAACAAAATAATCAACTACCATCCTATATCCTGTTAGGTGACTGGAGTCTAGAATATACTTTTATTTTTATTTTGTTTTGTTTCCCTTGCCCTTTTGGTTATCTGAGTTGTCAGCATCGATTGTGGCATCAATCAATGGCAACTTATATTTTTAATCTACATATGCTATCTCATGCCCTTTTCAAGGAACTTCTTAATCCATCTCTTTCCACTAGATCTTGCTAGATGTTTGATTGCTGGTTCCATCACTCTTGTATCATGTTTTCACAAGCACATGTATACTTGTAAGTTATCTGTTTAATTTTTTCTGATTGTTTTGTTCACTTGTAAGACAAGTCAAATGTGATTAGAAGCTATGCTTCTTCCTCATATTATATTATATATGTATGTCTCCCATGCTGTGAGATATCAAGCAAACAATAATAGTTACTGTTTTACTACGTTTTGTAGTTCTGCTATTTCTATCTTTTCTTGTAAGAGATTTTTTTTTACTGGTTATAACTCCTTGATCATTGTAATATATCGGTTTTGGCTTTTCTTTTTCTGTTGGTGTTTATACTCTGGCCATAACGGTAACATATGGTTCAAAAGTAGTTAAATTTTAAATCGGATAATCAATAGGCCTTGTTGTTGAATCAGACAAACAACGATTTATCTAATTCTTTAATTGACATATTGTATACTATGTCCTTACTTCTGAATGTTGCTTTTATGCTCCTTGCTTTGTATCCAAATCTTTCCTATGCCCAGTGCTTTGATTTTGAGAGTTAGTTTATAAATATGGAATTTAAATGTCTGGGACATAAGCGGTAGCACTTTGGTGCAGCTATGCTTGGACCATCTTTGCTGATGCATGCTTGAAGGGGCTCAATGGGGCTCCAGATTTTGTGGAATTCTCTTTTGTGCAATCAAGCATCACTGAACTACCTTTCTTTGCCTCCATGGTAATTTTGATAAACTTATGTGTATTTTTTCTGTTACAATATTTATAAAATCATTTGATATGTTTTGATTTATGCTTAACATGATACCTTTTTTTTGTTCTGCAATTCTATTTTTCGTTAGATTGTTAAAATGCCCTCTGTCTATCATTGCTGGGAACTTATAGTTGATCAGGCAGCTAGGAATAATACTTCTGCTACATACCGATTCTTGAATCACTATATTAACCTCCCTACTTAGTTGTGTCACTACTATACAGTAGCAGCCAAGGATTTGCAATGTTTAATGATGCCCCAAGGTCTGACTTATGAAAGTTCAAGATGAAGTCAATATATGTTTGATACTTATATATGATTAAATCATTATTAAAAAAGAAATTACTTTCAAATTTAATTTCAAATGCTTGCTTTTGTTGAGGAATTTTCTTAAAATATCTGTTCTGGATTTTGATTTTATTTATTGAATGTGGAAGTATTTGTCTATTTAGTGATCGAAAATAGTGTCGATTATCATGGTTAGTATTGCATCATTAATAACTTCTTCTCAACATGTTAAATTTCTCTTCCCCTCTTTCTTTTGTTTGTATTGATCTAAAGGTAACTTGTGTGCATTAAATTAGGAGTCAATGAAAATGGAAAACATGAGGAGGTTTAATGGAACGCATTAGAGAAAAGTACTATGAAGTATATATCCTATTTAGGTTTGTGAAAAAGAAAAAAAGGACATGAGGTGAGATGTCAAAAATTGATCTCTAAAGTATTTCCCAAATCATTTTTTAAATAAAATTAAGACCTCATTTTGGGACTTTTGAAGTAACGCAATGTCTCTCGAAAGACTAGCAGTTCTGACCTTTTGCATGAAACAGCAGACTTGATGGTTAAATGCCAGTTCTGAAAAGGACAATGAAAAAATACTTCTCTTCTGTTAATGAAAGCATTGTATATAATTTTGAAACTGACATAGAATTAAGTGTAGCAAAATGCACTTTTCATTGTGTAAAGGGGGATGGAAGGATGCTGTAATGCTTGCCTCTTCTTTTTGTTCTTCTTCTTCATCATCTTTGTCCTTCTCTTCCATGGGCATGGGTTGGATCCTTTCCTATGGGCATGAGTTGGATCCTTTCTTCTTCTCTTCCCTCCTCTTCTATGGGCATGAGTTGGATCCTTTCTACTATGCTGTATAAATATTAGGTTCACTATACTTGCATATAAATTTACCAAGGCTGTGGGTTACATCGTCCACCTTTCCCAGAATCATCATGTAAAGTTTTGAAGTGACTAATTTATGGTTTGTTGGATCCTTTCCCATGGGCATGTGTTGGATCCTTTCTAACATTGGATAAATATCAGGTTCAGTTTTACTTGCATTTAGGGGCTGTTTAGATCCCTGTAGGTGGATTTGCACTGCAACTCCAGTTGTAATGTATCTTGAGTTGCAAGATCTTCACTTCTGGGAGCTTAATCTTGCCTGTTTGGTGGGTGATGAAGGGTGGGGGCTGGGAAGGTGAGCAAAATGGTGGATTGAGGGGAAGGGTGGTGGAGGAGAGGGGTAAGGAGGAGATGGGGGAGAGGAGTTGTAGGGTCTGTCTTACTTGAATTTAGGAGCTGTTTGGATCCCTGTATTCAGATTTGCACTACAACTCAAGCTGTAATGCATCTTGAGTTGCAAGCTCTTCACTTGAGGGGGCTTAATCTTGTCTGTTTGGTGGGTGATGAGGGGTGGGGGTTGGGGTTGGGGATGGGAAGGCGAGCAAAATGGTGGATTAAGGGGAAGGGTGGTGGAGGAGAGGGGTAAGGAGAAGAGATGGGGGAGAGGGGTTGTGGTGATGGAGGCGGCTTGGCCTTCAGTACTGGCAAGGGGGAATTCAGGGTTTTGAGGTTGGGAGGAGTGGGAGGCTTCGCTCTGAGATGAGAGGGGAGTTTTGACAGTTGCAAGTGGAAGGGAGTCGGGGCAGGGTTTGGGCAAGGGAGGTTGGGGGAGGTCCAATGAAGCCTAGAGGGAGATTTGGTGGCAGCAGGCAGAGGGGGTCCATGGTGAGGCTTGGGCCAGCAAGGGTGGAGCGAGGGGGCCTGGGTGTGGCACATGCCGCCTGCCTGGCAAAAATTACTAGAACCCCTCTTCCCCCATCCTGTGTTTCACAGCACGCCGGCACTTGGTGCCCCCTTCAGAGCTTCTGTAGATTTTATTATGTTTCCTTTTGTTTTATCTATATTATTTTATGGTGGGATTGAAGTTGGGCCATTGGATTTTGAACTCGCCTTTGTGGTCCAATCTCATGAAGTTTAGTAGAGAATCTAGTCATTTTCGGAAGCAAAGAGGACCTGGAACTCTACCCAAATTATGATTCTGCTCAAATAAAGAAGAGAAAAGATAGAACCTGGATAATCTTTTTATGCTTTTGTGCGGTTCAGTCCCTTCCAATCAAGGGGAGACTTTCTTTTTCCCATGGTTTCCCATTTCCAACCTCCCACACCTTGATCTCTCTTCAACTTGAGAAGAGAGATATTTCTAGTTCCCTTCTCAGGCTCTTTATTTGCTACGATTGAGTCCATGACTCTCAAGAACTGGAGCCTTGAGTCTACTATTGATGCATTGACATTTAGACTTTTTTAATAACGTGTACATAGTTAAAGATTTTGTTTCTATTGTTGGTCTTTTTCAGGTTTTATGTGACAGTTGCCAAGATGGGTTGCATTTTTTTAAGAATATTGAATTAGGGGATGGTGTATGCCTATTGTAAATGATTAATAATATAATAATCTTAAATTTGATTTTTTAATAAATTCGTCTCTTAAAATTTTTGAAATTTAGAAATTCAAGACTTCTTAGCATGTTATCTCCTGCCTAAACAAACTTGTTTTGAAAAAGTTAAGGTTTTTTTTTTAAATAAAAGGAAAGTTTGCAATTGGTTAAGGAACTTTATGATTAAATTTAGATCAATTTTGTTTCAAAAAATTGGTTAGTTTTATGACTCACTCACTCACTTTTGTCAGCATCCTTATGTAATTATACATTACCTCCTTAAAAATTTGTATTAATCTTCATGTATGATATAAGAAGATGGTGACTAGTTTAACAATCATCAATAAAGTACCAATGGGGCCCCCCTAATTGCAAATCTTGGCTCCACTCCCATGGGCCAGAGAGCTTGGGGGAGGTCTGGCAGAGTGTAGAGAGAGATCTGGTAATGGTGGGTGGAGGGGGGCCTGGGCAGGGGCGACCCAATATATTTGGAGGCCTAAGGCGAACTCACTAAGAGAGGCCTTTTTTAAAAAAATGATAAAATATTTTAATAAGTGCAAAATACTTTAAAAATTTATTTAAAATAATGAAGTACTTTTCAGAATTTAAACAAATGAAGAGTAAGGAGAAAAACACAAATAGTCCATATATACAACTAAATATGGTCTTACAAGCCAAAACTCCAAAGCCAACCTAGGTTTTGGATTGGCTCCAACCAAAACCAAGAAGTTCAACTTTTCAGATTCAGAGCCCTGGATGGAACTTAAAACTGTGTTTATAAATATATTGCAAACCAGACTGAGATGTTCAATGTATGCTACAATTACTAAGTAGTTCTTTATAATGGATGTTTATTAGGAAGCTTCACCAGAAAAAGAAACAAACATACACTGGGTGATAACTAAAAGCAATAACAAAAGTAACATCGGCATAGCAGGAAATAAGCAAAGAAAACTGTATCTTAATCTGAATATGTGAATGGTACAAAGGAAATGATACATGCTACATTTAACCTTTTAATGATACTGATACTTCCAAAACAGTAGGATGAAACAATGAATTATGTACACAACCAGTATGTTCAACAACAATGTCACAATTACGTGATTTCCTTGTTCAACCAAAACATAGGTTAGAATTAAGCCCAATGACTTTACCTGAATATTATTGCATTGGACTCCGAAGCCTTTTTCCAATCAACATAGATTGGCAATGTCAAGAGATAGTCATTGTTCAATGCATATGTCAACAGCAAATCTTGTGCTGATAGTTCTTCAAATTGAGCATCACATAGAAGTTTCATAAAAGACCGTTGGAATTGAGTTGCAACAGCTACAACTCTGCATGTGAAAACCAATTATGAGTTACACAAAAACAACAAGCAAACACTAAATGGAGAATGATATGTATTTTACTTTGTAGAAAACTTCAAATCAGGAACAAAAAAATAACACAAGAATCCTATCTAAATGCATTGGGCCCTGAAATGCATTGGACCGATGCTATATTGTCTATGAACAAATCACTGCAGCAAATTAACAAACATCTGATGCGCCAACAGTAGATTGCTAAATAACAATTCTAAGAGCATGGACCAGCAACAAAAAACAAGAGATGCAGCCGATCTAACCCATACAGAGAGACCAGAGAGGGAAAGGGAAGTAAAGAAGAAAATAGATAAAAGAAATCAGATAGAACGGCAGGAGAAAAAAGAGAATCAGGGTTTTCTTTTTTATATCTTGCACTTGATCACAGAAAATCAGAAAAAAGAGAAATCAAGACTTACAGGTTACAGCTATACAAGTTGGGCAGCGACGATAAAATTGGATGCTTCCCGAATTCCCGTAATCCCGTTGGAACTTGGATGCTCCTGGGCCCGGCTTAGAGTTAGTGGATGCTCCCCGTCGGAGCAGGGGCAGCCAAGAACTGAAGATTTGAGTAGCCTCAAGCCGTCGACGGTGTCATGATCGAGCCGAGAAGGGAAGGGTCGAGCTACCGAAGAATTGAAGAAGGCAAGAAGCACTGGAGTCTGGGGGGAGAGGAGAACTGAAGAAGCTGAGAAGGTTCAGCAAAAAAAAAAAGCACCGGCAGAGAAGGGGGAGGGAATGTCCGTTGTTTGTCGTAGCCGTCGCCCGCCTTACCTCACCTCAGACACCTATAGCCCATAGCCTGTCTGTCGTCGGGGACGCACTGTAGCGGCATAGCCAGGTGGTAGCCGGTAGCTCACTGTCCTGCTAGGCTGCTAGCTTTCGGATGTGAAGCTATGCAGCGTTAAGCAGGAAAAAGAAAAAACTGTGCAGTGGGTGGCTGAGCGGGGCCTTCCTTGGGCCGGGGGCCTTAGGCGACCGCCTCAGTCGCCTAAGGCTGGAGCCGGCCCTGGGCCTGGGGTAGGGCTTGGCGAGGATGGTCACGGGAGGTTCGGAACTTTGATACAAGAGGTCTCTGGACAGTGCTGGCAAGGGGTTGCCCAGAGTGGGAGAATGGCTTGGAGGGGGCAGTAGGTGCTCGAAGAGGGAGCGTGGAGGTGTTGAGGACGGTCTCAAGTACAAAGGGGACTCAGCTGTAGGCCTTGCAGCTCATCCTGTGATTGATTTGGACGTCGGATGAGATGCAGCACTATAAGAGGCATGCAGCTCTTTTTGTAGGCTGCTGTCTGGCTGCGGGGGCATCCAAATATGCGTGTTGGCCCACCCCACAGCTGTTTCTGAAGTGTAGGTTGAGCTGCGTCCTGCGAAATACGCTCCTAATTTTACCAAGGCTGCTGGATTACACTGTCCGCCTTACCAAGATTGCCACGTATTTCAAGTGATTGATGACTGTATAATTTACAGATTTGCAACTTGGGTTAGGAGTGCTTGAGATGGATAACATTTTACGATGAATAAGATTTGTGCAGATCAAGATAGTATAAAAGTTGATAACCACCTACACCGCTAGTTGCAATGCTATTGGTCAATTTAGATAGGAACATAAATAAATCTGTAATAGGGATGCAAGGTGGGATTGTGCATTACTGAATAATAAATAAATAAAAAATGCTACACAATGAATACATCAAGAATGCTTTTAGGGGGATGTTTACGACAGAGATGTATGGGATCAGGAAAAAAAATAGATGTTAAAAATACATATTTAGTGTTAGTAGTTTCATGACATAAGTATAATTTTTTTTTATAAAAGAATTATCTTGAAACTAATCTAATGGCCATAAGATACACCATAAAGATACATTACACGTGGCAGTTGTCAGTTTATTATGATTTCCAATTTTCCATTAACCAATCCAGCAGCTATTGTTGGTTAGTTCAGAAGTTCCGGCATCTTCTGTTAAATTAAAATACACAGCTATAGTGAATGAAGAAAACAGAATAAATATTTGGAAAAAATTGAACATTTATATATAATGTTTTATTTTTTTGGTGATTAAATTTTGAAAACCCTATAAATGCTTCATTGATGTTTTGACTTTCTTTTAAGGTTCATTATTTATCTTTTTCATATATTTTAATAGTTTTCTCCGGCATATATTATTGCAGATTTATCTGAGGGTATGTAACATTGAAGTAATATATCAACACAATTTCTTGTCGTCAATCTCTAGACTAGAAACACAGAAAGATTGGTTTTCCAATTTATTAAGAAACTTTAATGAACTAACTCAAATATTAAGTAATGAGTATTTATAAAATTACATGTGCTAGTCTTTGGTTTCTTTATGCTCATGAATTATTGTTGATGTTCATGCTTGAAGAGATTGACTTTGGTCATTATTGCCTTTTTGTTCTTAAAAAGGTGTTCTTATAATCCTTTTTACTATACATTTAAAAGAGTTTGCCATTTTACATTTCGAGCTTGATAAAGAGTAAGAGCTGCACCATTGTAGACAATCCCCCCCCCCCCCCACCTTCCCTACCTCCATCCAACAAAAAGAAAAAGAAAGAAACAAGAGAATAATTCTACCTTTTGAAAGGATCAAAATTTGAAAGAAAAAGCTTAACATTTTCAATTAATAAAATTTGGACATGTGAGATAATTTGGACCCTTACGTGAGGTGTTGCAAATTATGCTGATATGATAAAACTGTTTTAAAAAATTTGTAATCAGGCTGGAAAGGGAGATCAAACATAGGATGATCTTAACTGTTTAATAAATTTAGTCATAACATCGTGTCATGATGCTCGAATGATCTGTTATTGCTTGCAGGCCTCTTGTTAGAACTGATGACTTTTTGTTTGAACCCCAAGTATGAGCAACTACACCTGCTGGACAACATATAATCTGTTGGAGGATTTGCAAACTTAACTGACTTTGACATGCTGAATTGGGGCATCTGGGTGTTGATTTTTTACATAAATAACAAACTCTGTGGGTCGAAGTGTGGCATTATAACCATATAAGAAAAGAAATCCCAAGTACATAAAACAAGGTGATTCAGATCAAGGTTTTAAGGATTGGTTTTGTTACCCATATTTGTATGCAAATGGTACAGTGTTGGCACAGTACAGTTTTTGTTGCAAATACTTGGTAACCAGGTGTCGGTTCCAATCAATATGGTACAGTACATCTGATATGGAACGGTGTACTCAAAACCATGATTAGATTCTGGAGCAAACTTCATTTGTCTAACAAATCCTGAGTAGCTACCAATTGGGAACAACAGAAAGCAGTAATTTTCAACCTAAAGCCAACTAATGTTGTGCACTCTGCCTTTTAGTCTTTGAATACCAAGTATATGGTTTAGAGACATTTCTCCCTTGTGCTTAGCCATGAAAAGGTTAATTTCACCAGCAGTTTGACTGCACTAAAATTTCATAGTAATTTTGATTTTACTAGTTATATGGTAGTGGCTTGCATGTTACACTAGACCAGTTCGCCATACACAGCCTGCAACTATTATCAAAGCATGTGCATGCACAAACAGCTAACCAGTTCATAGTAGATTCCCATGGAATCTCCTTTAGACCTGATTTCTTGCTTTTTGCCCCAAAAAGGAATCCTTGCAAACCTCCCTTTTCTTTTGTTGTAACTAGGAGTTTTTAGTTCTCTATGAAGCAATACATGTATTAGCTGTCATCTAATCTTTTCTGGTTTCCATGTACTCTAACCATTGACCTAGTTTGGTTTAATTGCAATGATACAACAACCGATGCAATCTTCCCCAAGTAGCATAGAACTCTTTTTGAGCACTGAAACAAACAATGAGATTCTCTGCTGATCTCCACTCTGGTGCTTGGTTGGAACGAGTAACCAAACAGTGTGGCCGACCTGATTCCTAAGTCCTGATTCACTTTTTTAAATACTTGATGACAAATAGTAACTTATGGATCCACTACTTTTTTTTTTTTTTTTGGTGAATCGGCTAGATCCTCTACTTTTCTGTGAAATATGCTTCCAGGTGATTTATCATGCAGACTGTGATCTTTCTACAACCAGTGTGTGGTGTAATGCGCTTATGCCTGTGATGTTCTTTTACCAAACTTATGGTGATTAAAATGACTAGAAATATTCTTTGCTATCCGTTGTTAGGTCATGATCTTTGAGCCAACTTGCATCTCTTAAAAATTGCTCCATCCTCTTTCGTTTTACAGGTGAGGCCGGGAAAGAATGGTGCGGAGGAAGTACTTGGATTGGATCCCTTTCTAATTGTGAGAAGCAGGGCTTAGAGGGTCTCAAGGCTGAGCTCAAATCCTCCACAGAGAGGAGGATTAAGTTCGTCCAGGAGAACTAGTCTATCTACACGGGGGTTTAGGTTCTCCTAGGCCCATCAGTTTTGCATGCGCTTTTAAGGGAAGGTCATCATCATTGTGTCTGTGTCACCAGTTACTCTGGTGCTTGGCTTGGCTGTCAGATCAAAGCCAACTAGTCTTTTAGATTTCGACTACATCAAAAACTCCAAAAAAAGGTACCATGAAATATTTCAGTTAGGCTCATGGCCTTCCGTAGGATCTAATTATGTCAATTAAGTCATGCAAATTGAAGAAAGCACTAAGATATGATTCTTGCGGACGCTTGGCTTATGGTTCTGGTTCTTTGCGAGCCTGACTTATCTTTTTTTTTTTTTTTTTTTGGTAAAAAAGCCTGACTTCTCTTTCAAACTCTGCTTGATGTTTTCTTAGTCGGTCACTCTGCAATCTTGATTGTCAGCCTATTGAAATCTAACTTTTTGCAGCTATTACGTAAGGTCATGTCTCAGGGCGGCGGCCCCCTTGTGGCCCAGGGCTTACTGGATTTGTTAGGCAGCGCTGTCGAGTTTCTAGGTTGTTTCTTCGTTTCGGCATCCTTGTCGAGTAGTGTATTAATATGTGGATGTGGACGCGGTAGTTGGTACAGTCGATGGTGCATTATTGTCGCCCATCTCCGCTTGTCGGCGTCCGCATAGCGAAATTTCCTTTTTTAAGTTACCTGATTAGACTGCCATTCAACGGTAGCCGCTCTAATAAATTGCCGTTGTAAGGGACCGTGGGCGTTCCGGCCAGACCCCGTGGTGGCGCTGATTGAGGAAATGCGGCATTCTGCAGGGGTCTTCTTCGCTCTCTACGAAGAAGTGAATGGAACAGGTTAACACGGGCTGTTGGTTCAAGATGGGTCCTTTGCTGTTTTGCCGTGGTTCGGTTTACATTCGCCTTGTTTGATGCCCCGCTGCTCAATTCAGTTCAGGTATGGAAATGGCATGGCTATATGGTGTTGCTGCTTTGGTGCTTTTCTATTAAGAAAAATGACATGCTTGAGTGCGTCTAGTCCGGGGCAGCTACAGCCAGTCTTGTTATGCTCGATCTGACTCCTCCTGGTCAAGCTCTTAATCACCTTTCATTCAAAGACCCGTTTAGCAGAGAGGAAGGAGAGCCAGGAGAGGGATGTTCACGGGAAGAACCGGTACCACGTGGTCACGGGAAGAAACGTAGCCGGTAGGAGAGAGGAGGGAGGGCCGGCAAAGGAGAGGGGGTGGGGGGTTGGTTCACGGGAAGAAGCGGAGTTCACGGGAAGAAACGGAGGCAGTAGGAGAGAAGAAGGAAAATGAGGAGCGGAGAGGAGGTGGGGTGTCCGATCCCACCTGGATTAAAAAATATTTCATGAGTTCTTTTATAAAAAATTAATACCTTTCAAAAGGGCCCTTCCACATGGGCCTATAGATCTGCCAAATATAGGACAATTGATAAATGCTCACCAAATTAGTTATGATCGTAGTTATGATCCAACGGTCCGATATTTATGTTAATAAAAATTTTATGGGTGAAAAACGAAATAGAGAAGAAGGGTAGGCAAAAAGTCCTCTGGCCAAGTTGATTGTTCGTTATTTTTTTTGGAGGATTATTCAAATCTATTTATAACTAAAGCTCAAATTTTTCGGAATTGTATCCTAACAAAGACTTTGCCGTAATGAATTTGCTAATGTGGTATAACAACTTTAAAAATATGCTGCAATAATCTGGTATATGATGGAAGCCGAGCTACTTTTTCTATACGGAAGCTCTATTCGGCATGGATCTCAAGCCGAAGTTGTGGGACCAAGCTAAGAAGAGATCGGTTTCGTGGAGTTGAATGCTTCTGCTTTGCTTGATATGCTTCTTGTGCCTGATTGAAGGGACTGAGTTGGGATCTTAGGAGGAACTCTAGACGTCCGGGGACAAGAAGTATGAGCTGCATGCTAGACAAATTTTTATGCGCCATATCACTTTGGTTATTAATTAATATAATAGAATTGCTAATAAGATACAAAAGTGTTGCATATACTGATAAGAATGTAGTTAGTCTGTGGATTGTAATGGTTGGTTGCACCTGCAAGAATAAAATAATAGACGGCAAATAATCTTCAAAAACTTAGATGGATAGATCGGATTTAAAGTTTCAATTTGCCCATATCATGCCATAGTGGATCAGAATCTAATGGATAGTCACTGTTTGAAATCCTAATAATTGTGGCAAGTTAGATTATAAGAACATTATGTCCTTACCAACAGCCAATGGGACAAACAATGAAAACTTTATGTCCCTTCGGGCCAATGATTCCAAGTGGAACATGTCGTTTTAAAGGCGAGGGCCACATGCTCGGTGCGGCGGCTCCTATGGCCATGAATTTTATTCGAGGCTCGACCTACTCTGTAAGGCCCTAATATGATAGCCATCAAGATTTGTGTACGTACTATAAAGGATTCCAAACTCTTCCACAGCTGCCCGTTGGCACGTAAAAATTGCGCTCGTGAATCTCAATGAGGCGGTAACTGTGTACGTATGAAAATGCTCGTACGTGCGTGAGTGAACCGTTTGTGCGACAGTGGCTGGCGATGAGGGGTTGTGCACGAGAAAACCCATGTGCAGCTGGGCTTCCTGGATCCAAGAGCTTCACAGCGAGATCCAACATGGTGTTTGTCTCTGGTTCTGCCGATAGTACCGTGTGGGTCCTTCTCCACGGTCGAATCATCACGAGATCATGCCGAAGGTCGGCGGCAACTTCGGGCCCATGGAGGAGCGGCCTCATTTTGACTCGTCAGCGAGAGCTATCTGACGCCGTATCATGTTGCTTAAAATATGGCGTCTATCAAAATGAATATATTCCCTGCCAACTAGCGTGCCACCAACAACACGTTAGCATCTGAGGCGACCTCCTAAAAATCGGTGATTGATCGCAAAAGCTAGAGATGATCGAAGAAAGAGTCCAAAAATGATCCTGACTCCATCTAAAGCTTTCCATGTTTTACATGCAGATGTAGCTTTGGAGAGTCATGGTAAAAGAAATCAAAAAGATTCAAACTACAGCCTAACGTCTTTGTCTTTGTTTTGCTCACTTTTAAAAAAATCTGAACCCAAATTTTGAGATGAATCATGACTAAATTACTAGCTGGTTCTTCGAAGTGAGAGCAAAATTTTACCGTTTTGTTATGTTTTTAGCCGTTGCGCATGTGAGGGGAAATCTATTTAATCCTTTTTGGACATGAGAAATCTATTAAATTGACGGCAACTTGATCCGCCAGCTTCGCCGACAGGAGTTTTCGGAGCTAAGACGGTGGGAATAAATTAAAAGGTGAGAGAACATGTAGGACGACGAAAACGCTATAAATGGGACAGCCCCAGGCCTGCCACAGCATTGTTGAGAGAGCTTTTCCCCATCCCCTCCTCTGTTGCCATGAAGCCTTCGCTCCTGCTCTTCCTCCTCTTCTCATGCTTCCATCTTTGCTACTGTGCCCGAAGCTATGATGCAATATTTAGCTTTGGGGACTCCCTTTCTGATGCTGGCAACCTCATCGTCAAGAACCCCAGCCTTTATCTCACCGCCAAGTGGCCTTATGGCATGACCTTCTTCCACAAACCCACCGGCCGATGTTCCGATGGACGCTTGTTCATCGACTTCCTCGGTATGCTTAAAAGTTCTCTCTCTCAATCTACGTTTTCTTCCTCTTTCTCTTCCAATTCTCTTACAACCTCCCTCTTTCTAACTTGCTCTACTTATTTGGCTTTAAATCTAAAATTTCTAATTTAGCTTAGTGTCACAAATTATGTAGCCGAGGCGTTTGGGCTGCCGTTGCCTCCACCATCTTTGAAGCCTGGCCAGGACTTCCGTAGAGGAGCAAATTTCGCCACCACCGGCGGCACAGTGCTTGACTACGGTTTCTTCCAGCGAAGAGGTCTTACTAAATCTATATTTACCAACGGTTCCATGATCACCCAGATCTCGTGGTTCGAGCGGATGAAGCCTTCCCTCTGCCGCACAACCCAAGGTGATGACCCATGAAATCTCTTTCACCATTTTTGCATCTTTGAGCTCCCTTCGCTTTCGCTCGACTTAGAAAACCATCATATACATGGAAATGAAGCGCAGGCTGCAAGAACTACGTCGGCAGATCTCTCTTCGTCGTCGGAGAGTTTGGGGGGAATGATTACAGCGCTTTCTTGTTCTCGGGCAGGAGTTTGGCTGAAGTGAGAGCGAGTACGCCCAAAATCGTGAATGGCATGGCAAAGGGTATCGAGGTAGGTGACCTTGAAACGTAAAGAATCTCTCATTTTGATCACCAAAGTAATGCAATCGCTATTGTTTGTTAAAGTTACTTCTTTATGGCTTTGAGCAAGTGTTTGTTAAATTTATAACAGAGATTGATCAGCAACGGGGCTGTGGATCTGGTGGTGCCTGGAGTTCTACCCATAGGATGCATTCCATTGTACCTGCAGCTGTACAAAAGTAATGACAAAAATGACTACAACAAGTACGGATGCTTGAAGAAGTTCAACCGTGTGGCCTTCTACCACAATCAAATGTTAAAGATCAAACTGCGACATCTCCAGCAAAGATACCCGCGGACGAGGATCATGTACGGAGATTTCTACAATGCAGCCATGCAATTTGTGATAAATCCGGGAAAATATGGTGAGTTTTTCCTCCATAATTTGCATATTGCTCCCTTTATTTCATAATCGGGACAACTAGACTAGAAATCAGGCGACCATACCAAATAGGATTATAGAACTGATGCCATGACGAGATCTGGGTTTAGTGGGAGCAGGTTTTGTTTACCGCAGCTTATGATTCACGACGTAGGCAGCTACTAATTGTATTGGGTTATCGTCTTCCCGACTGCTATAATTGTGGCCCGGAAGAACACGTAACCCAAGCCTATAAGCAGCCAACAAAAAGGACACTGCATGACATGATGACAACTTTTGTGAGGACAGAGAGGCTTAAAACTCTCGTTGTTTTGCACAGGAGCGTCATGTGCAAATGGTCCCCGGCCGTCGAGATGTGCTTTTTTTCTTGTGGGAAGAAAAGATTCTTGACATTTTTTCTCACAATGGTGGTGATCGTAGGTAGTACTCCTTGTCATGATATCCACTTTGCAAGGGCTTAGGGCCCCACCTACCAAAGAAAAAAAGTGCTAACAATCCTGATAACCAAGTTTCTTGGATTCTCAAACCAATGTTATTTTATATGAGAAGGGCGTTTGCCGGAACTGGAACATTGACTCAAAGTCATATAGTCATTGCTTGGCTTGTTTTTGCAATACCATTTTTACCATCAACCAATACAAAGGACTCCTCGGAACCCCCACCCATCCCCTTTGGATAAGCTTCTCAATTTACAAATGAAGAATAGAACTAAACATAAATTGGTGGCAATAAAGTTTTTTTTTTTTTTTTTTTTTATGGAAAGGGTAGCTTTTATGTGCAGTGAAGGAAAACTTACAAAAGCACTTTGCATGCTCATGTATATCCAAACAGAAGGATAGTGGTTCAAGTATTCTATTAAAAAAAGGTGGTAATAAAGTTGATGCTAGACAGATAACTCCTTGGTACAATCCAAGTCTCTTGGACTTGGACATTTTTTTTTAAAAAAAAGGGCATCCTCTTGTATATTATTGCAAAGATATTCCTTCCTCACTCTTGTAAAATAATTGATGCAGGATTTAGCAATGGGGCTCTGAAGGCTTGCTGTGGGGGAGGCGGCCCTTACAACGTCAATTTAGACCACAGGTGCGGTCAGAAAGGGTCGAATGTGTGCAAGAATCCCTCCACATTTGCGAGTTGGGATGGAATTCATTTTACCGAAGCCGCTAATCGCTACGTCGCCAACGGCTTGCTGCGAGGTCCCTACGCCAATCCGCCCATCATGAGCTAGCTTTGAGGCCGCACGGGATCAGGGGAAAACAATTCGAGTTACTCGATCTCGGAGAAGCATCCCCTGTTATTAATCGTTTATCTATTTATTTATTGATATAGCTTTTCTTCAGGTCTATGTAGTTTTTTTTTTTTTGGCATTCGTTCAAGAAGAATGTAATCTATTTGACCAATAACGTCGTAAATTGTTCGGTTGTCAGGAAAGTCCGGGCTTATTGCACATTTTGATTAATGATAGAATTTATATAAATATATAGTGAATAGATACTAAAAGAAGGATTTAAATTTCTAACTTTCTATTTTAATAAAAAATTATGTAAATAAATATTAAATAAATGTTAGAAAATGGACTTAGATCTTTGCTCTTGTGATGAAAACTTAAAAACCGGGGATAGGGGAGCAAGCAAATGAGATGGGAAAACATAGGCAGATGGTGTGCCTGGTACAGTAACACAAAGCAAGAATTTGCATTATATACTAGTATAGATATCAGAGATGGGAAAACATAGGCAGATGGTGTGCCTGGTACAGTAACACATAGCAAGAATTTGCATTATATACTAGTATAGATATCGGTTAGTTATTTTATACTTTGTGCTTGTGTAACGATTTAAGATTTTACTTAAAATAGCTAGTCGGAAGGTATTTTTTGGATTTCTTAGTACTGTATAAGCATTCAAGATCTTTCTAGTGAATAACCGATATGAGACTAAATACACATCCTAATGAATTCTTATAGCTTGCATCTAAGCTTCTTTTCTTTTATTATTATTTTTCATTTTTATATGAATTTTATGCAAAATGCCCGTAGTAGAACTCAAAATAAAACCGGCATGCAGTTAATATCTTATTCAAGAAAGTAGGTCATGAAATACATATGAAGGCAGTCTAGAACACTAACAAAGTAGATACCGAAAATAGACATAATCACTAACTAAAGCTTCGCCGGCGAACTTTTCTAAGTACCCTAAAATAAGAGCTTACAAAACTAACCTAGCAGAAAGCTCTTACAAAGCGAAGAAAGGCCAACTCACTTTATATTACAAAAGAAAAGCTGATGATAGACAGTAGTGATCATTCTTTCACAAAACAGAAAAAGAAAAAGAATAAGATGGAAACAGAAATAATGAATGATAGGTTTCAGTTTCACCATTTTGCGTAAAGTTGGACCAAAATCACAAATCCGCAGCATCGTTCTGGCTTTGCAAACCAAGCCATCGTGAAAGTCGATCCACTCAATGTTTTTCTGCAGTGATCGAAATCGAGGGGCACAGTCAATAATCTTTACCTTCAAATTATTAAACTTTATTTACAAATTGTTAAAATATCTTCATAATGTATTTTGTATAAGTGCTCGATTCCTCTTAAATATCAATCAAGCCCAAGAAAATATTAAATTTTGATTACGAACAGACCTTCTCATCAACTTAATTTTTGACCTAATGAGAATGTCAACATGACAAGTCCCTATAGAACTGATGCAAGCTTTTCAGTAGGCCCGGCCCAAAGTGCAGGGTGGGTGCTTTTCGTACTCGCCTAATCGAACCAATGTATGGCCGGAGGGAATGCATTTTGGCATCCCACCGCACGTGAGAAATCTCATGGTCAAAAATCAAATCATATAGGATCTGATGCTGGTACGCTTGCACCTAAAGCGGTCATCTCGACCATAATGTTCATTGGTTCTGTGACAACTGTCGCCTCTACATTCTGAGCCGGTCGGTAGAAATCGAAGAAAAGCAGTGTTGGGGGAGACCGAGGAGAAAAGCCATTTGTCGGAAAATTTGTGGAGAGGGTCTCCAAATAAGTTTACTTAAGAATTTCAAGTATCCCTTTATATACAATATAATACAAATTCATTAACTAATTTGATGTGCCTTAACTGTATGATAATGATCGGCTATACATTAACAATATGGTAACTGTCACGTACAAGCAGCATGCAGCGGCAATCACACCGATCATGCATTAACCATAGTGTCGTTGTAACTGCTAGTTTTTATTAACTCGAAGAGAGTGGTATCTCGGTTTTCACTGGGGTTCACCTCAGTATAAACCGCTATTAAAAGAGTCGGTTCAAGCCGAGATCAAGATATCCAATATTTTTTTCATCAACAACCATAAATTCTATCTCTAAAATTTATATGGCAATAAAAAAACAAAAAGAATACTATAGCATCGATATCTAGCGGGTAGAATCTTAAACACAACTTATAAAATCTATCCAAATTGCTAATAAAACCTGAATTTTGAAGTTGGGCATTATATGTGAAAGTGACTTTTGAAATGCCCTCTAAGTATATGTTTACTCGGGAAAAGAAATGCTTTTCAGGAACCTTTTTGGTTCGGCCCTCAACGCTGCTTTCTTGAGGTCGGATATAATTAATCATACCATCGTAGGTCGAAGATTTCGCCTAGTATAAGCTTTCGGACATTTAAGAAAAGTGGAAAAGGACAAAGACACATCCACGTTATAATTATTTAGGTTTAAGAATTTTCTGAGGATGCAAAATTGAATGCAAAACTGTCTGCACCCTAGCCCGATATCACGAGCCAGGATCATAGCAACTATCGCATATTCATATAAAACTCTCTTCACAAGCATGCAAGGCATCTCATCACGATATCATAGACGTGCAGCAAAACAACCTTAAATGATAATATGCAACTTTATTACAATAACTAACTCAAAATTTAAATATTTTACAATTCTAGCATTATTCTAAGGTAGTACATCAATTTAAATGAATTCGAATCTAAAATAATCTGTGCCAAAGTTCTGCTAGTCGCTCTCCCAAATTAAAATCCGGTCATGCTAGTTTTTTGGATTTGTAAAAACGGTAAGAAATTGTATAATGAGCTAGATAGCTCAGTAAGTAATGAATTCCTTAACTAGACAATTTATGCAATAACATAAAATATAAATACAAATTATAATAAATCAGTATAAAGACATAATCAATTCCATTTCAAAATACAAATCCATTAAAATTCATATTTATTTAAATATTTATATATGTAATTATAAATCTGATTCAAAATAAATCACATTCAACTCAATAGCCTTAAACTATAGCTATACTTATACGGTTATACCTTGTGGCTAGGCTAGAAATAGAACCGTACTTTTATCCTGCGGAGTGGGCCAGAATACCGCACTTTTGTCATATGCAGTGGGCCAAAATACTGCACTTATATCCTGCAGAGTGGGATAGAATATCACATTTATACCTTATGGTAGGGCTAGAAACAGAATCAATAAGCTTAATAACAATAGAAGTGCTAATGTATGATCCCCAATTGGCAAGGATTTAGAACATAGTCAAGCTAAGAGTTCAAATTTAATACATATCAAAGTTCTTTTTACAAAATAACATATATATCATATTCCAATCAATATAACAATAGTCTAGAAAATATTACCCCGAATTATATATCTATTTTTTATTCGAAATACCATCTCATAAACTTCGTAAATTCCATATAAATCGATTTACAATTTCTTTGATGTAAAATAATATTATATAAATGAAAATCTGGAAAAAGTAGATCATTACTTACTTTGTACAAATAACGGGCACACAATCCAACTAATTTCGAGTTCCTTCTTCAAAACCAAATATCCAAAATTGCATAATTAATTTAAGAATAAAAATTCTAAGTTCTGGTACCCTTACAGGGCTGAGGGGAAGTGCTCGACACCTCAGTCAGTCCGATCAAAGCAGAATTCATCTGATCATTCTCAAACTAGGGTACATATTGTTCGACAGAGGTCGGAGATGACCAAATCTAACAGTGCTTGGCAAGAGCCAAGGTGGGTTGGCACACTGCCCGATGATCTATCAGGATCCTTCACCAAAGTTGATACAAAAATCACTGAGAGGCGTATTTACGGATCCAACAACCCTAGAGAGAGAAAGTTTAAATAAAGAGAAAATCTTTGTAGAGAGAGAAATATAAGAGATAATAAAAGAGATAAAGTGGAAAAGAGAAAGAAAAAAGAGCAGAAGAAAGGAGAGAGAAGCTGAACTCTCTCTTTCTTCCTTTGTTTTGTTTTTTTGTCCTCTTCTTCTTTGGTGAAGCAGGAGAACTTCTCCCCCCCATTAGCATCAGAACCACAGTACCGATGCCTATGGTGGTGTCTGCTAGCTGGAGGACCGACGGTCGGGCCACCATGAACGTCGGTCGTTGGCAACACACAACCAATGACGGAAAAATAAACCGAAAACAACCAAAATAGACTTTGGTTGAAATCCAAAAAAAATGGCTTCTTGATTACCAAAACTCGTCCATAGTCAGCAACCATCATGGGAGGTCAAGGAAAGGCATCAATGACAGGCGTTGGTGGCTAAGATGGTGGGAAAAAGGAAGAAGCGGTAGTATCAGAAAACAAGAGAAGCAGAGTATTCCTCTTTCGCTCAAAAATCCGGCAAACACCTGTCAGAATCAAAGCTCTAAGGAGTCCAGAAGAAAGAGGGGAGGGATAAATCAATGGTATCCAGGTCCTTACTTGGTTCTTGGTGACGTTTGGCCGCGACAATGACGCAAACGGTGTTCGACAGTTGAAGAAGGATTTCAAGAAATCCTTCAGCGATGAGCTTCGATTAGGGCAGCAATTCTGAGGGGGTGGAAGCGAGGACCGAGAGGGCTTCTAAATAGACTTGGTCGCGACCAGAGTCCAACCTAGAGTTGGATTTCGGAGGAGGAAGAGAACTCTAATTGAGAATCTCCTCCCTGCAGGCATGTGTGCGACACGTGCCAGTTTACTAGGTCTTACAAAAACCTTCGGCTAAAGCTTTCAGCCCCAGCACAGAGAGCGGCGTCAGACAGGAGATCAGAGGGATACTGCAGGTACCGGAGCAGGAGGGGACGCTGACCTACCTTGGCGTCCCTATCACGGGTCGGAGGCTACGGGTGGCCGAGTGCTTGGGCTTGGTGCAGCGGGTCCAGAGCAGGCTGGAGGGATGGAGGGCATCTTCCCTATCCATGATGGGGAGAGTGACATTGGTCAGAGCAGTGCTGGGATCTATTCCGGTGTACCTTATGGCCAACACAGTAGTTCCGAAGACGATTCTGTTGAGGATCGAACGCCTTCTTCGGAGCTTTCTGTGGGGGTCATATAGTGGAGGCCATGGAGTGCATTTGGTAGCGTGGGAGCAGGTCTGCCTTCCTACTAGCGAGGGTGGTCTAGGGGTGCAGTCCCTCGTTCAGAGGCGTGAGGCACTCATTGCCCGGCACGCGGCCCAGTTTGTGTTAGCGCCACACAGTTTCTGGAGTCAGGTGATGGCAGCCAGATATGGTCGGGGGGCCTCATCAGTAGCACGGACCGGTCGACGAGTCTCCTTCATGTGGCGCGAGATCGGGAGGTATTTGCCATCAGTTGCAGCACACACCAGGTGGTTGATCGGCGATGGCCAGAGTATTGATGTGACCAGTGATTCGTGGGTGGACACCCTTCCCCTGAGTCGCTGGCCGACCATGGTAGATGCAGAGGCAGTGGAGGGGCTACGGGTGTGCGATCTCCTAGCACCAGGAGGGGCAGAGTGGGATGAGGCCAGGTTACGGCTGCTCTTCGGAGTACATCTGGCTGTGAGGATTCGGTCTCTCCCGCTTCCAGGTTGTGGGGGGCCGGATGTCAGGGTATGGGGCACTTCGAGCCGGGCCGGTGTTAGACTGGGAGACCTATCCCGTGCCATTCAGCCAGAGCACGAGCCGGGGTCAGATTGCGCTTGGATCTGGAGGTCCGGCCTCCACCCGAGGGCAGCTCTCTTTTTGTGGAAGGTGTTCTGGGACCGCCTTCCGACGAGAGCAGTGTTGAGCAGGCGTGGCTGGGGGATCCCTGCGGAGTGCGGGACGTGCGGAGCTGAGGAGACAGTGGACCATGTGCTCTTTCAGTGTACTTGGGCGATGTCGACATGGCAGTGTACAGGGATCCCGCAGGGGGCCCGATGTGCGCGGATTCAGTTCCTTAGTATGATGCGGCAGTGGCTAGCGAGTCCGCAGACTCATGAGGAGGGTATCAGAGCGACTTGCACGGCCCTTCAGATCTGGCTGGCAAGGAATGCTCGTACTCTCGGCCAGCGTAGGGTGTCACCGAGGTTTGTAGCAGAGTTTGCTCGAGCACAGGCCACGGAGATCAGCCATATCCCTTCCACAGTTAGACCTTTGACAGCTCGGGACACCTGGGGTTCCCCCCTTGCTCCGGCAGCTCCTCAGACGGTGTTTTTCACCTGGGAGCCCCCACCCCCGTGCTTCCTCAAGGTCAACTTTGATGGGTCTGTGTTGGATGGCGGCTCGAGAGGTGGTGCAGGTTTTGTCATACGGGACCCGCAGTCCAGAGTTGTGGCTGCAGGCGGCTGCCGCTTGTTCGCTACATCAGTCCCGGGAGCTGAGCTGCACGCTGCCTGGGCGGGGATTCGACATGCACGGGCGATGATGCGGACCAGCCCGATTATTCTGGAGGGCGACTCAGCTACCTTTATTGGATGGATTCAGCAGGGGTTGAGGGGTGAGAGCTCAGACCACCCCTTGATCCGCGACATAGTCAGGATGATGAGAGATGGGGGGGCCACCCAGGCCATGCATGTATTTCGGAAGGCCAATGGGGCGGCTGATTGGGTAGCCGCCTATGCGGCCCACCATTCGGGTTACGCCCTTTGGTCAGGGGAGGGGGAGCTGCCTTTGGCACTCCGTGAGATATTGTATTTTGATCTTATTGGGCGTATTCATACACGGTCTGTATGAAGCACCCGTTTCAGCAAAAAAAAAAAAAAAAAAAAAAAAAAAGCAAAGAGATGCAACCATTTAGGCAATACACACTTTTTAGATATATTATTCCACTTCTCATATAATCACCCTACCTTGTTAATAGTTATGGTCGCATCTAAAGTTTCTTATATTAAGTTACCACTATGCTGAAGAGCTTCAAATAGAAGCCACAGACTTCACGTACCGGAGTTCTTGTTTTGATGCTAAAATAAGAAATGCAAATAAAATGTTGCTTCGCCAACTCATTTAAGAATACGTGATGGAGGTGAAAGATTGTCCTAGAAAGAGACAAGTATCGACAAGGAAAAGTTACGATTTATTCCCGAGAGTGTAGTTTTTTATTCATTTTATACTAGCTGAAAATTTTATGCCTAATTCTTGATTCTCTTAGTCTTTTTATATTTGATTTTTTACCGATGTATATAAGCATAGAAAACTAACAAATTGATATAAAAATGAGGCCTCGTTCAAGGTTTTCATTTTGGCTGAGATCTCCATGTACATCAATATCAGGCATCCCTTGATAAGATATATTAATATTTTGAACCTTTTTTATTTTTAAATAGATTTTATGATTAATAAAACTTGAAATCAATACTTAAAAATATTGGTTGAGATTTCAATATCTTGATTAAAAACAATAGGACACTAAGGCTATCGTAATGTCTGATTAATGTGGAATACATGGATGGGAAGGAGATCTAATGCTCAAAAAAGTAAAACAAGTCTGATCTAATTTTAAGAAAAGATAATGTCAAACATGGGATGGTAATGATTGACATGGCTTCTAATCAATATTTTTATCTTGTATAGTGATCATAATGTGTGGTTCTCTAAATATTTCCAAATGAAAAAATTATGAAGATCTTAAAAAATCTCGATTCTCTCTAATTTTTTTCCTCTTACTATATAGCTTAGATAAACCAAGGTATCTCTTTATCTTGATGTCAGTGATTCATAGGGATAACTAATATATGGAGATTTGAAAACCTTAGTCTAGCTATCATTCAAAAACCTTGGTTTAGCTATGAATGGAAAATGGATCCTACAAAACTAGATAATTCTTTGTAATTGGAGAAATTTGTCTGCAAAAATATCCCCGAGAAACTCTAGAAAGCTTAATAAAACCAAATGGATAACCTTGTGAACATAATAAGTCTTAGCCTCGTTGACCTTTAATTTGCCATACTTGGACCGGAATCGCATTTCCGTGGCTTCGCCGCAGCTTTTGGAACAAAGCCGCTGCAGAATAGCTCATGGGCTGTAAAATTAATGTTTAAAAGTCAACTCTGCTATCGTGACGTGGCTCAACAGTGTGGTGGTACTCTCTGAAATAGTTACATTATTTTTTATTTTTTATTTTTGGATATACTCATATAACAACGGTATGAGCCATCCAATCTATCATAACAAAAAAGTTAGATTTTTACTTGATATCAGCTGGTGAGATCCATCAGATCTACTAAAAAAAAAAAAGTTATAAGAGTTTTACTTGATAACTGCTGGTGATATGCTTACCAAACAAGTCAGTTGCAAATTGTAATCTAAGTTACCCCGCTTAAACCTCGCCATCAGAGTATGTTAAACAATCCATCCTAGTAGAAAATCATTATATAATTTAGAAGCTAGAGAACCAAAATTTTGATTTGACTAGAAACAGAATCTTTGAGCTTCAAACCTAGCTCTTTGGGAATATGAATGAAAGAGAAGAAAGAGAATTTTTGTTTCAAAAACATTAATCAATTATCAACTTCATAGGAAATGATCATATTTGTTTATTATTTTACAAATGATAATTTATATTAAATTTAATTGGACCATAATACCCTATTCTCCGAATAATTTACAAAAATATTCTCAAGCATGCATGAATCATATTAGTTATGCATCCATTATCATCATGTGTGCGCCGGCTAAAATATTGTGCCCAAAACAAAGGGCATATGCATAATGATCTTATAAAATTTAAAGTGGGGCCATTGCGGATAAAATATTTATATTGTTTGTTAGGGAACAATGAAATAAAGTTGTTTTTGTCGCAAAGAAAATTCTTCAAACTATTGAATCCGAAGAAGAGCATCTTTTTTTACTATTAAAACTAATTTTTGAGGGAGGACAAGCTATCAGCAATGGACTCCAAAAACCCAATATCTAAAGCTTGGATGCATGATTTATTACTAATAGGGCCGAATGGCCTGCCTCTTAATTGCTGCACTGCCCTTCTCTTTGCTTCAAGTTCAATCAAAACTTCTTATTGTGTTTTCTCTGAGAGGGAATGGTTTTCCTGTTGTAATTCGGAAGCCTATTGGCTTTGCCAAGTAGGACTAAAACGAGGCCTAGGCCAACCCAAAGACTGTTGTGCTTGGGTTCCAGCTAGGCCCCAAAACTTTTGAGTTTAGGCCATGGTTGGGCGAGCCTTGGCCCGGCTTTCAAGCCCAAACTCTACGTCTTGCCAAAAGCTGGGGCCCCACACCTACTCGTGGCCCGTGATCCCTCCAAGTTTCCCAACCCCTTTGAGGCTATCCTCCGTGTCCTGGCCTCTCCTTCTCCCACTCCCATCTTTGTACTCCACCTCTACCCTCCCTTCCCCCTGCCCCCTCCACTGCCTCCTTCTCCTTCTTCCCTCTCTCGCTCACCTACTTTCCTTCACTGACCTCTTTGGATCTTTTGATTTGATTTGGTTCGAGCCAACTCATGTTTAATTCGGGGCAAGATCATTCATGATTGAATCGAGTTGGGTTTACTTGGATTTGAGACCGGGTTCGGGTTCGGGTTCGGGTTCAGGCATAGATCACGACTGGTTAATTATTTCGGGCTTAGACTTCCAATCCAATGCTTGAAAGATATTTCATGCCGGGCCCATGCAAGCGAGTGTACCGACCCATTCGTTTCCAGATCCAAGGCCAACTTGCCCACGAAAGTTCATGGCCAACCAGCACGTTTCCCATGAGAGAGAGCTTCAGCTCTCCTTTTATTCCGCTTCCTCTCATATGTTTACTCTTATATTCGTTAATCACATATACACTAATGATTAAAGTTTAAACTGTCTTTTATTTTTCAAGAAATTGAAGGTTGATCAGTCAACCATCGTTTCCTCTCGCAAAATAGATAAAAAAAAAGTCATAATTGGCGGGGATCCAGTCTAATACTTCCGCCAGTTTAGCTGTAGAGCATGTGATTCTGAGAGCCGTAATGCTCAAGGCTCACCAAGACAACGGCTCGACGTCCTCGTCGTCACCTACTGGAGTTTCTGAACCAAGGCATGGTGGAAACGTGGGATTAATTAAGAGGCAAACTAAAGCTAGTGGGATTAAAAAAATACACATGGAGCAAAACCAGTGGATCACTATAAAGTTACTCCCCCAGTCTGGCACAACTTTCTCAACTATTGCCTCGCCTTTCCTCCTCTCTCGCCATGAAGCTCTCAGTCCTCCTCTTCCTCCTCTTCTCCTGTCTCCTTCTTTCCTTCTCTGTCTCCGAACCTTACACCGCTATCTTTAGCTTTGGCGACTCGCTGGCCGACACCGGTAACCACCTCGTCAACGGGCCCAATCCCCTCCTCTCCACCACCCATCCCCCTTATGGCATGACCTTCTTCCGCCGCCCCACCGGCCGCTGCTCCGACGGACGCCTAGTGTTAGATTTCATCAGTATATGCTTCCACTCTAACCCCAACACCCCCCCCCCCCCCAATAGTATTATTCTTTTTAAGCTCGAATTGTTGCCATGAAACCAATTGCTAATTGTTTTGTGTTCTAATCATGTAGCCGAGGCCTTTGGGCTCCCATTGCTTCCACCATCTAAAGCTCACGACACCGACTTCCATCAAGGAGCCAATTTTGCCATCACCGGAGGCACGGCCATGAGCTTCGGCTACTTCCACGAGAGGGGCCTCGACAGCACTGTATGGGTCAACGGTTCCCTGAGCGACCAGGTCGATTGGTTCGAGGATATGAAGCCTTCTCTCTGCAGCTCACCGGAAGGTTGCCATCCGTAAAACCTCTCTGCTACCAATTGCGACTTTGAGTTCTTCTCGATCCTTAGATTCGACAAAATTACATCTAAAATGGATGCAGAATGCAAGGACTACTTCAGCAGATGTCTCTTTATCGTCGGGGAGTTCGGAGGGAACGATTACAACGCCTTCTTCTTCGCCGGCAGGGACATCGAAGAAGTGAGAGCCAATGTGCACATAATCGTCGGAGGCATCGTGAGTGGTGTCGAGGTGAGGGTGAAACGTAGACTATGGCTGAATTAGTCCATATAGATGTAATTTTAGCAATGGATTGATGGTCGTTGTTTTGTTCATCAAACTTAAAACTATGCAGAGGTTGATCAACAACGGGGCGGTGGATCTGGTGGTGCCGGGGGTTTTCCCCATAGGATGCTTCCCGTTGTACTTGAAGCTGTATGGGACCGGTCACAAGGAGGACTACGGCCACCGGAGCGGATGCCTCAAGAAATTTAATAGTTTGGCATGGTACCATAATGAAAAGCTCATCATGGAATTGGAGAAGCTCCGGAAGAACTACCCACAGACGAGGATTGTCTATGCGGATTACTATGGCGCTGCAATTCGATTTAATCTCGCTCCTAAAAATTTTGGTAAGTTTTAGGGGTCTGGATTTTTGTTTTGATTTTTGCTAGTAATTTTGCTTGGCTGGTTACTTGGGATTTGGAGATGACTACCTTTCTGGTTAAACGTTCATCTTTCTATCATTTTTAAAAAAAACTTGTCTATCATTTCATTAACAATTAGATGAGCGTTTAACTTACCATAAAAAACATGATGGATGACTGGAGAAAATCATGTTTTATAAGGAAAATGCATTGAGTCATCAAACAATGAGATATAAACCCTGTTTCTGACGTGTCATTGAAGTGTCCTTTTGTGAAGACATCCTCGTGGATGGTACCAATTCATTCCACATCCTCATGCATCACATCAATACTCATAAATTATTGCAAAACTTTCTTGCTATGTGACGCATTTTTTTATTTTCAAGTGATCGATCGGTATCAATCATTTTCTTCAATAATTTTGTTGAATTCTGAAATAGATGTCAATATTTTTTAAGTGGTTTAGCGGATATCAATGAAGACTAAATAAAGTGGGGTTGCTCGCAGCTCAAGTCGGATTGGCACATGCTTGATCCCTACAAAATCTGGTTTCATGTTTAGATCTTGATTTTGAATTAATCTAATCTATCAGCTCACCGGGTTGGGTTGAGTTAGGGTCAAGTATGAACTTGACCCAACCTGAAATATTTAAATCCGAGTTGCTACCGAGTTAGGTTGGATCTTTGGATCAAATATTTAGCTTTTTTTTATAACTAAAAATATAATAAGTGATAATTAAAGTATAAATTAAAAAATAAAATTAGAAATAATTTTTAAAAATATTTATTTTTTTATTTTATCCAAGAGATTTATCATTCTTTAGCTATAAATTTATAAACTACAATTTTTAGAATATATGTTGATATACTCCAGAACATTATAGGAAAATCCATCAAAATATATAATGATTTTTTTAAGTATAATTAAGTGAAAGTAGGAGAGAGGAGATGGAATTGTTGAGATGAATAGAGAGAAAATAGTTTAAATAAGTGTTCGTTTAATGAATTGGAAAGATATTTATGATGAAGGAAAATGTGGGTTTTATATGATTCCGGTTTTCGGATCAGGCTAAACTAGATTTAGAAAAGTTGAGCTAATTTTTGTTGACCCAAATTGGACTTGGATAATACATGGTCTTGGATAGGTTGGGTTGGATCAATTGACCCAGTTCTTATATCAGGTCTAATTATTGACCCCTAAAAGGGTTGTGCAAGGTCACAAGTCCACCTATCCTATTTATAACCCTAAGATATAGGAAAAGATCTCTTGCAAGCTTACAAGCAGGACATATTTCCAAGAAATTCTTTTAATTTGGTTCGATAAAGTGCGAACTTTAAGAACTCATGCATTCCATGGTGCAAGTAGGTTAGAAGATATTAAACCAGATGACCCATTTTTAACAAGGAAAGAAGGAAACTAAGGAAAGGTAACTCCTTTTTTTCCCCCTACCTTTCTTTCTTTTTTTAAAAAAATAAATAATTTGTCAAATGAAAAATCCATAAGCTCTTGACCCTAAAAAAGGACATCTTCTTGATATGCAGTCTTATTTGCACTTTTAATCTTTTAGTCTAACAACAAATTGTTTGTGGCGTGCAAGAGACTATCCTAACTTATTGATTCGTGCAGGATTTACCCACGGGGCTATGAAAGCTTGTTGCGGGGATCGTAGTAAGTATAACGTCAATATGGAAGCCAGGTGCGGCACATCGAATGCAACCGTGTGCCATGATCCCGAAACATATGCAAGTTGGGATGGAGTTCACTATACCGAAGCTGCTCACCGTTTCATTGCCAAAGGTTTACTGGAAGGCCCCTATGCTCACCCACCACTTATGAGCCTCCGCTCTCCCAAATCTTCTGCACGCATCTTAACAAAAAAATAAAACATGTTCTGTATCAATTAGTCAGCTGAAGCAAAAATATTTTTTGAAAAAAATGCCTCTAGGAAAAGAGTATCTGATGTTCTTTGTTTTTTGTACTTATTTTATAAATTTTGAAGCCAAGCACCTTGGCTCAATTATTTTTTTTTTCCCCCTTCCTTCACCAAGTACAATTGTATTCGCCATAATAAGACTGCATAAGTGCCGTTGATTTATTTACTTGTAGTTCTTATTGTCGCCAATATTGTTGTACTCCATATATGATATTTTTCTCTTTAGCATGCATGGAGTAGATCAGGCCATTTCCCTGGGGTCTGCCGCTCTCTCTCTCCAAGAAACGAAGCCAGAAAAAAAAATAAAAAAATAAAAGGGGTACCAAGCACTGTTCATGCCCGGTGGGAAACCGATTAAATTTGTTTGTTTTATCGTTACCAGACAGCTTCAACGCCTAACTTTGTGTCATGTGTGTAATCAGGTCATGTATTGCAAAAATTATAATAACTTAGGACCTCACACAAAATAGCTAGTCGAAAAATATTATTTGAGTTTCTTGATCCTATATAAGTATCCAAGATCTACCCAGCGAATAACAGTTATATGACTAAACACACGTCCGCATGGTCCTCATATATTTTCTTCGTTCAAGCCCTGATATCCTCGTTAGACTACGGATTCAAATCCATTCAAATCTAATCACAAACACCACGATCGGCTCGTGGTCAACCCCAATAGATCTGTGCTGCAGTGTCCCCTAGTCTACATAGGTTATGGGTCGAGTTCACTCTGATATCATTTGTAACAATTCAGACCTTACCTAAAATGGCTAGATGAAAAGTATTATTTGAATTTTCTGATTCTGTATAAGTACCCAAGATCTATCCAGCGAATAACCGATGTGGGACTAAACATACATCCGCACTGGTTCTCATAAAAATTTTTAACAAGAAAAAAAAAAGATCATGTAATGCATAAGATGATTCATAATTTCCTTCTAGTATAAGGTACCATTTTCTTGCATTACTTGTTGTCTGGGAGTCATCAATATCAAGCTTGATTTAATACAAGAAAGCATAGGTGATCATGATCAATATTTGCCGTGAATGCACTTCAGTCCCCATACAAACATGTCCGAGATATAGGCATGGAAGTGGAAGACAATTGCGTCATACTCGTCATGATTTTTTTGATCGTGCACCATGCTGAGTGACGTGTGAAGAAGCATCTCTATGCTGCATCAAACAATTAGTGGACATGGTGGTTTGGCACGTTCCAATGGGACTTTATAAAAGGGGACAATTCTATTGCTGACAGATGATGATGGTATCTAACGAGATTATTGAGTCACTTGACATGTTGGGCAATTTTTCTATAGAAACATATATGTCTAAGAAAAAATTGTAAGTTATAAGGCCACCTCATCTCCATTCATTTTGATATTACACTATTTATCAAAAACCTCCTCTACAATTTAACATTTTGTTATTAACATGTAAGATTTGAAAGCTTTGATGTCACGAACTCTTTCCCCAACAAAGTCCTTTGTGAAAACTAGTTTAGGTTGCAGGTTTTATCTGGAATTTACTAATAGGCGCCACAAGATGCAAAGCAGAGCTCAGAGGCTCCTTCCAAACTGCTTATATATATCCAATTCGTTGAGGATTATTGAACTTCTTTCCAAACTATCATGTCAGTCCTTACAGGCAATCACTATGAATATCGCCACCCTAATCTTCCTTTTTGGTCCCCATGCAATATAAACCTATGCGGAATTTAAACCCATAACATGTTATAACACGAGGAAGAATTGTGCCAACTTGGGCTTGCACCAATTACTAGCAGCATCCTATACAAAAGTGTATTGATTTCCTTGACTTGCCAGCGTCCAATCGATGGATTGGAGCTCTCGACACGACGTCGCATTTTGGCATTTTCGTTTAATATATATAGATGGGGTCTTGCGGATTAGAGTAGATCTGACGGCATGTTCACATTCCAGGATATGTTTAGACTTAAAATGCAAGTTGTGGTTTTAGATTAGTCTAGGAGCTAAAAGGTTAAAAGATGCACAAACTCTTGATTTTATTAGATTTGTTTGTTTGAATGCATGTGGTTGCTTCCAGAAATTAATATGATCATCAGACTATTTAGATCTGAGGCATTCCATCTCAGGCTTCCATCCTTCTTTTTTCTGGGTTAGGCCTTATCCCTTATTTCATTCATCAATGGAAATGTCCTGTGCTTTTTTCGCTGTTTTACCCACAAATGAAAATTCTATTTTATATTTGACCCGTTGGGGAAGAACAGGCTGCCCCTGATCAAACTGGGAAAGTTGGAATCGTGCCATCTTTAACCCCAGTTTTTTTCAGCCATATTTTTTCTCGCTTAACCAAAAAAAAAAAAAAAAACGATTCGGAGTGCTTTGCACTCCCACAACTTCCTTTCACTTTTTTTTGTTTTAAGCTCAGCACAGGATTTTTTTTCAGCAATGCAACTTTTTAATGTGATAAAGCCGCTTTTTGCACACAAAACTCTTTTTTTAAAAAAAATAATTAATTTAAAATTTATTGAACCATTATTACCCATATTGTTAAATAAGTGCAAACGTTTACATACACTATAGTAATTGAAACATGAACACGTTTTTTTTCTTTAAAAAAAAGAAACATACATGCAGGTCGATAACGAATACACACTTAAAACAGGTCAAAGGTATTTCTGGGGATGTTCTTTTACTTTTAGCCAGCCATGCGGGAAAGAATATAGTTTTATCCAGAATGGGTGGGTGCTCCGTGCGTGCGACTTCGGTAGGAAAGGGACATGAAAGTAAAATAAAGTGCAAACCAATTTGAACATTTTATGTACAAATTGGGCCCCAACTAGACTCATGGGAAGTATTTTGGGAGCAATTTTATAACATGTCACGAGAGCCTTGGTCTAACTCTACCCAGATCACCTTTTTATTTATTATGTGCACTGAGATCTTACCAAGACTCCTACGGTTAGCTATCCAGTTCAAAGCTCCTCGACTACTTAATTTTAGCAGGCCCGGTCTTCTCATTTCTCATCTCCTAATTGCGGTTGACTACATTGGACCTGTTTTGCAATGTACCAGGCCCACTAGTGAATTTTGAGAAATCTAATATCAAATTCAGCACATCGGCCCGCTGAAGACAAATTCCGCAAATCTTTTTTTTTTTGGTACTTGCCCATTAAGTTAGGGGTGGGGTAGTATCTGGGCATTCCTATATCGGGAACCAGTTTCTCATTTGCTGATTACTCTACTCTTATAGACAAGGTAGCTATTAGAATTGAAGGATGACAACGGAAGGCTCTTTCCTTTGCAGGAAGAGCAACCTTGCTAACCATACGTTCTATCATCATTGCTGCTCACATTAGTGCCCGTTACCATTTTAAAACAATTGGAGAAGGATTTCTGAGCTTTTTTGTGGGGGCATGATGTTTCCCATAGGCGGCTGCATCTCATCCCATCGCATGGGTGGCTGTTGTCACTCCTAAGTCCTAAAGTGCAATGTGGGCTTGGTCTAAAATTTGTGTGCGTTCGCCGACGAGCATTAATGTGCAAGTTGGCCAATCAGCTGACCGTCCATTCAGAGTCTCTATGGGCGTCAGTTGTACCAGAAAAATATCATTTTATGGGCCAATGGTTCAATTACAAACTCCAACATCACGCATCATCTAATTGGAGGAATGTAGTGACCGCTGCTAATCCCATTCAATTTCAGTTTACATGGCTTATGGTTTCTGGTGCTCAAACATTCTTTTAAATATGGAGGTGGAACTTGCTGATGCATGGGTAAGTGATTTCATCACCCAAGACAGGTCTGGGGATATGGCCAAGCTGGCTGCTATTTTCCCTGCTGATATGATGTCTCATATTGCTATGATCTCATTATCAGTTGGTTTGTGGACTGATCAGCTGGTTTGGAGAATGAATAAACTAACTAATGCATCTCTTGCTGAGATCTATAATATGCTGGTAGAGCCATTACAGATCTCAGAAGATCTGTAATGTATGTCTCATAATTATGGGTTGAAGGAGATTTTGTTGAGATTCATTGCCAAGTTCTAATATATACCTATTTGGTTGGTCAATAAGTTTAAGGACTTTAAAATTCTATTCCTAGTGTTATTGTATTTAGTTCTTTCTTTTGTGATAGTTATCCTTAATCTTGATCAAGTCTTATCTTTTAGTGGATGTTGGTTTATAAATTTGAGTAAAAATCCAACATCTCACCAATTAGTCCATTAATGCTCTATTAAGAGCCTTTTTTTTGTGTGACTGTATTTTCTCTCTCCAAATTAGTTTTCTTCTGGCATCTCTTTTCTATTTTTTTGGTTTGGTGTTTGTTTTAGATTTTAGGTCGGCACGGTCAATCTACTCTGCATAGCATACCGTCCAACAAGATTCTGCTATTATCATCTCACCATTGGACTCACCATACAAGCATAGTCCACTATTACAGGATACTTTTGCTTGGAGGTATACCTTATTCGCTTTTACATCTACATATACATATAAGGGTAGGTAACTCAGTAGCGCATGGGCGGTGTTTGACTCAAGGATGCTTTTGCATTACGCAGCGGTCTCATTTACTCCTCTGGATCTTCAATAACTTTTGTGAAAAAATATGTACATATAATATATTTGTTACTCTTTCAACTTTCGCCTAGATCCACATATATAAGAAGGGTAGGTAACTTCGCAGGGCAGTGTTTGACTCAAAAATGCTTTTGCATTACGCAGCGGTCTCATTGGCTCCTCTGGATCTTCAATAACTTTTGTGGAAAATATATGTACATATAATATGTTTGTTACTCATTCAACTTTCGCTTAGATCTATTTATATAAGAAGGGTAGGCAACTCGGTAGCTCATGGGCAGTGCTTGAAAATGCTTTTGCATTACGCAGCGGTCTCATTGGCTCCTCTGGATCTTCAATAACTTTGTGGAAAGATATGTACATATAATATATTTGTTACTCTTTCAACTTTGGCGTACGCCCTGTTTGTATAATATATGTATGTATGTATGTATAAATCCTCTACCAGACCTCTTGTAGAAAGGCTAAATTGGCCAGCTTGGGGGATAACAGCGCGCTTCTTTTTTCCGCCTATCTTGCTAATCTAACACAACCTCTCAACACCACGTGGAGGTCCAAAGCCACTGAATTATGAATAAATAAGTAGCGTTCGAAAACTTCTTTTTTTCCAAAATCCATTTGTCTGTTCACTGCCTACGCTGCAATGAACAGTCACTATCTAAGCCGTACGCGCTGCGGACTCAATGAATGGTCACCACAAATGTGGCCTCACGCAACCTCTTTTTTTCTTATTGAATCGGGAGGCGTGATCCACCAGTTTATTTATTAGATCTTGTTAAGATCTTGTAGATGGGACGTGTCAACCACAACCAAAAGATTCGACTTAATCTGGATTGCACGTCGTTGTTCAAGGCTTGATCCGCCGCGGCCGCCAAAACCCAACTTGGGCTGGCGCCAAAATCCGACTTAACGAAAATAGATGGATTGGTTGAAATGATGAACAACGGTGGGTCTTCTAATCTACGCACATTGTTAGATCAGCTCAGAGGGAAGAATCCGACATACGGATGGAAAAAAAGAAATGTCGAAAATTGTGGAACTTTAGGCCTTTGCACCAAATGCTGTATAAATTTTTGGGCTCTGATTTTGGATCCGTCGCCTATTCTCTACGAGCTCCTCAGTCACTGGGCCGTGACATTACGGAAGTTCTTGTGGCTGCTGTGCCATTAAAGACTGCCACTAATTGTACCAAAAAAAAAAACTGCAACTAGTTCAGAATTTTCAGCAATTCCATGTTAAGTATATTCTAAAATACAAAGCTGACCCCCAACCGACTTGGAGACTTATATTAAATAGTCACGAGCAAAGCACTACTATACTCAAGTGCTGGAGTAGAACGAGACGGAAAAAAAAAACGTACGAGATGCGGGTATAAGAGCAACTGTGTTAGCTGTTAATCTTCTATCCCCATCACTTCCTTTTGCTTTTCTCCCCTAATCATGAAGCTCTCGGTCCTCACTTTACTCCTCCTCTCATGTTTCCGTTTCTCCTACTCCTTTACTCCACGCTACAATTCAATATTCAGTTTCGGCAACTCCCTCGCCGACACCGGTAATTTTCTTATCACCGGTGCCCAGCAGTTACCTGGCATCGGCAGGCTCCCTTACGGCATGACCTTCTTTGGCCGCCCGACGGGCCGCTGTTCCGATGGACGCTTGGTTATCGACTTCATCGGTATCCGTTGCCTTCATTTCCCTCCGTCATAGCGTGATAACTAGCCACCATGTCCCCAAACCATCCCCATTTGTTCATAATTAATATTTGAGTCTTTGTTCCATTGTAGCTGAGGCGGTTGGGCTCCCGTTGCTGCCGCCATCTTTGGCGAGCGGCCAAGACTTCCGACAGGGAGCCAACTTCGCCGTCACAGCTTGCACGGCACTTGACTTAGCCTTCTGGGAACAGAGAGGGCTTGCCGGTATCTTTTGGACCAACGATTCCTTGGGCGTCCAGCTTCAATGGTTCGAGCAGCTGAAGCCTTCCCTTTGCAGCACAGTCAGAGGTTGTACTCGCGTAATTGATGGACGTTTTGTTACTAATGCTATTTTATCTCATACTCGGCGCTCTTGATGGAGCTAAACGAAATGCATTGCAGAGTGCAAGGACTACTTCGGCAAATCCCTCTTTGTACTCGGAGAGATCGGAGGGAACGATTACCACTTTCCCCTTCTCGCCAATAGGACCTTGGAGGAAGTAAGGACGTATGTGCCTCATGTCATCAAAACCATTTCGAATACTGCTGAGGTACGTGCCTAACAAATTATGTTTCTTAAACAACTGGTCTATAATTTTCTAGGTTGAACGTTGGGGCCGTTACTTCATGAGACATCATCAACCTTTATTTTTAGGAGAAAAAGGAGGTTTCTCAATTTTGCAGTACTTGATTCACTGAGTCGCTATTGCATGCGGCAAATTTTTTTGCAGATTTTAATCAACCAGGGAGCTGTTGACCTAGTTTTGCCTGGGTCGCCACCATCAGGCTGCTTTGGGTTGCTCCTGACGTTGCTCCCTAGTCCTAACAAAGAAGACTATGAACCGCAGACTGGATGCCTCAAGAAGCTGAATGAATTATCAAGATATCACAACAAATTGCTTCGTCGGGCAGTAGGAAAACTCCGGAGCAAGTATCCAGGGGTTAGGATAATCTACGCCGACTACTATGGACCAGTCATTCAATTTGTACGGACACCCGAACGCTTTGGTAAGCCCCTCTCCCTTCTTGAAGATCCGTGCCGATGTGTGTTTAGTTTCATATTGATATTCGCCGAAATTTTAGGTGCTTATACAATCACTATGGAGGCAAAAAAATATATTTTTTGGCTAGTCATTTTGAGTGAGATTCCGGATTGTTACAAATAATATCAGAGCGAATTCGTCTCATAGCCTACATGGACTAGAGAACAATGCAGCACAGATTCATGAAGGCTGATCACGAGCCGATTGTGGTGCTTGTGGTTAGATTTGAATGGATTTGAATTCTTAAACTGATGAGGACGTCAGGACTTGAACGAGGAGAGTATGTGATGATTCGTGCAGGCATGTGTTTAGTTCCACATTGGTTATTTGCTGAGAATATTATGAGAACTAAAAATTCAAAAAAAAATCTTTCGGCTAATCATTTTGAGTGAGGTTGCAAGTTGTTACAAATGGTATCAGAGCGAATTCGGGCCATAGCCCATGGGACTAGGAAACACTGTAGCATGGGTTTATAGAGGCTGACCACAAGCCAATCGTGGACGTCAGGGCTTGAGAGAGGGGAGTATGTGAGGACCCTGCAACTTTAACCCAATCTTATGCACATTTCTATTTTATCTTACCAATATTTCATATTCATTTCCCATAACATTATAATTTATGTACAGATATTCTTGCTTTTCGCACGTAGCCAAGTAGCTACGCATTAAATTGTCATGCAAACAATCAATAGATTTAGTATAAACTTCCGATTTTTCACTCACGCATTCGGTTGATGCAGGGTTTAGCAATGGGGCTCTAATTGCTTGCTGCGGGGGAGGAGGTCCCTACAACTTCAACCCACAAGCCAGGTGTGCCGAGCCGGGTGCGACCGTATGTGAGAACCCATCCAAGTCCATATATTGGGATGGCATCCACCTAACCGAAGCTGCTTATCGCTACATCACCACGGGTTGGCTCTCTACATGGTCCCATGCCAAGGTCCATTAAGAGCCCAACACCAACCCACCCATTATAACCCGCGTTGGCTTAGTTTGAGAATTTTAATGCATCGAAAAACAAAATCATTAGGGTCTATTTGCTTGCTGTTCATGAAGAACATTGTGGGCACTAATGGTTGTATTGTGGAATTTGTGGACTGCTTATGTATTTTTCTTCTCTCAAATTGATGTTGTTTAATCATTTGATGTTGGGCAGGTTTGCTGCTTCTTGTTTCTTTCTGATGCTCTTTCTATACAATATCATTGCATCTTCTCCACAAATTGGTGATTATGATAGTCTATGTAATAACAAAAAAACAAGTTTTGAAAAATTTATCTCCTTCTGCTACATAATAGTACCTGTTCACAAATCCATGATTTTGCATAGTCCTGGTTTACATACAAAAACGCATTCCAAGGCATCTTGGAACAATAACATAACATCTTCTAGCTGTTGTTGAGGAATAATAGTCTCATATCGGGTCAAGGATTCTTGTGGTTCTCATATACTCTTGGGCTCATTCATCTTAACTCTCGGATTGTTGGATAGGATTTGTGCGTATGGAAAATGCTTTGCGGCATCAAAAAAATTACCAGGTCCACAATCCTTTTTTTGGGCGTAAATTGAGTCTACAATCTTTGATTTGATAGTTGTATGGTTAACTAACCTGCTATGTTTAGCAACAAATTCCTGAGTTGCACCAACTTTTTGTGGCCGGGGCTTGTTTGCTGCGGTTGCCTAGATTAAAAGCAAAGCATCAAGTTCTGCCACCCTTGGTTTTTGTAGCTATATCCTCTGGGCATTCTAGAATGTGGAATACTTAAACATTTGGCAATTGAAAAAAAAAAAGAAGAAAACTTTATTCCATTAGGAATCCACTATACTCTTATTTCTCCATTGTGAAGTGGCATTATCACAAAGTTAATTGCTGTGGATCTATTTCACATTAGTTCATGCAGAGGCTTGATGAACTTCACTTTCTTTTAGCCATGGCGAAGTGGCACATATTAATAAATTTGTAAGTTCGGTACATTGCTTACCTCATGGTCTTGTTTCTATTTACTTTGTATCTGAGTCCTCGTGGTCAGGTACCTAGCATGTATACCAAGCATATGTAATGATCAAATTGATATTTTATTTATCAAATAATAAAAAGAAGGAATGGTCAAGCAAGGGTAATGCTTAACGAAAAACGCGTTAGGAACAAAGTCTTTGCAAGAGTTGCTCGTCCTTAATCGTCGATGTCTATGGCATGTGGTCGTGGCTGTCTTTTTTGAAAAAAAATAAAAAGAAAGTGAATGCCACTAGATTAAATTAAATCAATGGTCAGAACTGCGACTTGATAACTTAATTTCCAAGCTCCAATCATCCATTCGAGAATCACCATTGGCTCATCTACATAAGGGCTTGGAAAGTCAAAAATGATATGAAGATGAGTTTATGTAGCTGACAACGTGAGAAGAAACTGATGGAACCACGAGATCAGCAAGCAAGTGATGTTTTAAAAAAAAAGAAGAGATTCAGCAAGCAAGTGATGTTTAAAAAAAAGAAGAAAAAGATTTGTTTTCTGCTTGGGTCTCTGTTAATAAGCCTGAAATGTGATGGATATGCAAATAGTTAGTATTACCATTTTTATTTTTTAGGTCTTGTAGATGGGACGTGTCAATCACAGCCAAAAGACTTGACTTAATCTGGAGTCTCGTTGTTCAAGACTTGATCCGCTGCGATTTAATATGGCGCCAACTCGGGCTGGTGCCAAAATCCAACTAAACGAAAATAGATGGATTGGTTGAAATGATGAACAACGGTCGGTCCACTTCTAATCTGCCCACATTGATATATCAGCTCAGAGTGAAGAATCCGACGTACAGAGAGAAAAACGAAACATCAAAGATTGTCGAACTTGATCCAAAAGGATCCTTCCGTGTTGAGAAGCCTTTTAAGCCAATGATGCTGCTAGTCCTTCCGTGTGATATGGGCTTTAGGCCTTTGCACCAAATGCTGTATAATTTTTTGGGCTTGTAATTTTGGATCCGTCGCCTATCCTTCACCAGCTGCTCAGTCACTGGGCCGTGACATTACGGAAGTTCTAGTGGCCGGTGTGCCATTTCAAATATATATAAAACGTCGGGTGAAAAACTGCAACTAATTGTACAAAAAAAAAAAAAAACTGCAACTAGTTCAGAATTTTCGGCGACTCCATGTTAAATATATTCAAAATATGACGTTGACGCCCAACCGACTTGGAGATCTAAAATATAAAGTTGACCTCCAACCAACTTAGAGACTTATATTAAATGGCCACGAGCAAAGCACTACTATACTCAACTGTTGCAATCGAACGTGACGGAAAAAAAAAACGTACGAGATGCGGGTATAAGAGCAAATGGGTTACCTGTTAATCTTCTATCCCCATCACTTCCTATTGCTTTTCTCCCCTAATCATGAAGATCTTGGTCCTCACTTTACTCTTTCTCTCATTTTTCCATTTTTCCTACTCCTTACTCCACGCTACAATTCAATATTCAGTTTCGGAAACTCCCTCGCCGACACCGGTAATTTTCTTATCACCGGTGCCCAGCAGTTCCCCGGCATTGGCAGCTCCCTTACGGCATGACCTTCTTTGGCCGCCCCACGGGCCGCTGTTCCGATGGACGCTTGGTTATCGACTTCGTCGGTATCCGTTTCCTTCATTTCCCTCCGTCATAGCTTGATAACTAGCCACCATGTCCCCAAACCATACCCATTTGTCCATAATTAATATTTGAGTCTTTGTTCCATTGTAGCTGAGGCGGTTGGGCTCCCGTTGCTGCCGCCATCTTTGGCGAGCGGCCAAGACTTCCGACAGGGAGCCAACTTCGCCGTCACAGCTTGCACGGCACTTGACTTAGCCTTCTGGGAACAGAGAGGGCTTGCCGGTATCTTTTGGACCAACGATTCCTTGGGCGTCCAGCTTCAATGGTTCGAGCAGCTGAAGCCTTCCCTTTGCAGCACAGTCAGAGGTTATACTCGCGTAATTGATGGACGTTTTGCTCCTAATGCTATTTTATCTCATACTCGGCACTCTTGAAGGAGCTAAACGAAATGCGTTGCAGAGTGCAAGGACTACTTCGGCAAATCCCTCTTTGTACTCGGAGAGATCGGAGGGAACGATTACCACTATGCCCTTCTCGCCTATAGGACCTTGGAGGAAGTAAGGACGTATGTGCCTCATGTCATCGAAACCATTTCGAATACTGCTGAGGTACGTGCCCAACAAATTATGTTTCTTAAACAGCTGGTCTATAATTTTCTAGGTTGAACGTTGGTGGTGTTACTTCATGAGACAACATCAACCTTTAATTTTAGGAGAGAAAGGAGGTTTCTCAATTTTGCAGTACTTGATCCACTGAGTGGCTATTGCATGCGGCAAAATTTTGTGCAGATTTTAATCAACGAGGGAGCGGTTGACCTAGTTTTGCTGGGGCGCCGCCATCAGGCTGCTTTGGGTTGCTACTGACGTTGCTCCCTAGTCCTAACTGTGAAGACCCGAATTGGGCCCAACGAACTGAAGTCGGCAAGGAGTGCCGACTTCAGTTGGGTCATCGTGGTCTCCCCACGATGACCACGCCGGCCGAACGGCCAGCGAATCCCCCGCAAGCCCCCTCTCTTCCCCTCTCTCTCTTCGTGAAGAGGGTTAGGAAACCCTCAGAGCAGCCCGATCCCTCCCCCATTCCTCTGAAATTTTGAAGCTTTCCCTTCATTTTTTCCCTCTTCTTGAGACTATCGCCGGAGCCGTAGTCGTCGCCGGAGCCGCCAACGCCGCCGGGGTTCATCGTCGACGACCGGAGGTGAGGAAGACAACCATCTATTTGTTTCTTTTTTTTTGGATTTAAGGGGGGGAGGATTGAGTGATGTTACCGGTTGCACTTCCCCTGTTTCGGGGAAGATTTGTGAGATGCAGCCGGCCGACGGTGGCCGGCCGGGGTCAATCCGGCCGAAACGGGTTCGGCCGGAGGTGGGCGAATAGGGGGCCGGGCTTCCCAGCCCCGGTCCCTCTCTTTCCTTCCTTTCTCCCTCTCCTTCTTCTCTCCTTCTCGTCCGGCGCCGCTGGTGACAGTGGCGTGACCGACGGCGGCTGGCCGAGTGCCGCCGCCGAGGGCCACGGTCGGCCGCCGAGGGCCGACCGGAGCCACTAGCCACCCCCCCTTCTTCCTTTTCCTTTCTTCTTCTTCCTCTTCTCCTTCTTTTTCTTCTTCTTCTTCTTCTTCTTCTTCCGGCTGGGTGTTTTTCCTTGCATCGATTTCCGTGCCTGATTTGTGAACCAGATCTTGGACCGGGTTCAAACTATGAACCGGTTTCACCTATGCTGTGAATAGGGTTTGATCCGAGTTGGAGTAAATGGGTTCTGATTAGGGTCTGAATCTGAGTCAAGAATTTGGGTTGGAGAATCTGTGTTGGGCTGAGTTGAACCTAATTGGATCTGTGGGCTGGTTTGGTTTGGGCCCGAGATCTGATCTGGACCTGTAATCTGGTTTGGTTCAGTTGGGCCTAATCTGTGTTGGGCCACAATTGACTTGGGTTTAAAGGGTTCTGATTTTAGGGTCTATGTTGGATCTTAGGGGCCCATTCTTGGATCTATGGACTTAGGAGTTTAAGGGGTTGGAATTAGTTTAAATTATGTTTCTTAATTAATTAAATAATTAATATTTATGTTTAATCAGGGGTTCGTGATATCTGTGACAGGGATTCTTAAGCGAGCCCAGGTAGGTGACCGTTGCTTTAAAGTAGAATTTTAACATGTATCTTGCATATGTTGATTTATTGATTTATTATTGGTAATATGTGTTAGAATTATTATTAAATATTTAATTTCATAAATTATTATGCGCTTTACTGTGGGGAGTATGATTATGATTTTGATATAGAAAGTTGATTTATTGATTTTCAAAATCCGCGTGACTATAGTCTAGACCCCGCCAATGGGATGATACGTTGGCCCTGTCGACTTGTACTGAGGAACTAGTTCCGACACCGCGACCACCGGTGATAGAATAGTGGCGGCACAGAGGTGCGTTTTGCTCTTCGGAGCGGCTCGGTGGAGCGTGAGTTTAGCACCAGGGGGTGCGGCACAGTGGTGCGTTGGCTCAGTGGAGCGGCTCTTCGGAGAGTTGTATTGGCACTTCGGTGTAACCATGCCACTGGGTGATGTGGCCGTAGTCATGCGGTTGAGTTATTTTGAGTCTCGGATTGGGTTTACAGATTTTTGTGTGGATTTTTGGATTTATGTGTTTAGCTGCTTTTATATGCATTATGACATGTTATATGATGACTTTATTGCATGATGTCGCCTACTGAGCTGTTAGCTCACTCCTACTATTTACATTTTTGCAGGTGATGATATATGATTATGGGGATTACGGGACGGAGTGATCATGATGTAGTTAGCTAGTGGATATAGACTTTCTCTTTTGACTTATGTATACATGGACATTTGAATTGAAAGTTGGAATTTATCTTTGTTTAGCTATTGATGTGGAATCTGATCAATCTGCCTTGCGTGCCTGCGGGGTCCGCCCTGCAGGTGCGCGGCGTCTGCTCGCGCCCCGGGCCCCCGGGTTCGGGGCGTGACAGATTTATTGGTATCAGAGCTTAAGGTTAAGGTATCCTAGGGTTTAGGTTCAGGTAAGTGTGAGTGGGGAATTATGATAGAAAAACTATCAAAGCCTTGGTTTATAGTCACTTGAGATTGTAACATGAATGATATTATAACCTACGGCTTAAGACCACTAGGGACTGTAGGCTTAATGGTATTAGAGTTTGACGTTTAAGATCATTAGGGATTTTGACATAAATATATCATAGCTTAAGGTTATGATCAATTGGGACATGACAATTATATTTGGTGCTTAAGGTGTAAGATCACCGGGCATTGTGATAAAATGTATGCATCGGGTTTGGTTTTCGATGAGTGTGGAAGGAAAGTATAAATTGTCTTTGATCATGATAAGAGAGGTTTGACCTAAGATAAGTATAGGTCAACAATGGCATATCGAGTATACCATGTTTAGATATTATTTAAATGATTTGAAAGTTCAAATTTGATGGGGGTTTTAATGTGATCATACTTTTGGTTTTGCTGCTAATTATTAGAGTGGGATTTGTACGTTGATTTAGTATTGGAGTAAGCTAAGGAGATTTCATAATATTGAAAGGAACGTTCTTCGAAGTTGAAAATGTATGTGGATTATATCTGGTGTTGGCATGTTGGATATTGCAAATAGGTCTATTTCCTATGGATGTATTTGATTATTTTGAGGCCATAGAGTATGCATATTGATAGGAGAATTCTAATTATTTGAATTCGCATGTTTGGATTGGGCTCCTGAATTTTCTTATAATTGTTGGAGACTATTGGATGTGTTAATTTGAACTCAAGTCTCGGTTTATGATCTAACTAGAAATTTTTGTCATTGTAAAATACAAAATTTAGTAGAAATTTCGATTTTGAGATGCTTATGTGAGTTATTATGTGTAGCATTGATCATAGACATTAAGAATTTTGGTGAAAAAGAATTTGGAGGTTGATAGGGTTAATTCCTACTCATAGTGATATTGGCTCAACAGTTCTAACCCATTGAATTTGAAGTAAATTCTGTTGGAAGGAAAATCAATGTAGATTTTCTGATTAAATTGCTAAAGGAATACAAGAATTACCCCTTTAAATTAAACCTAGATATTTTTGGATTCTAAGAAGGTTGTGGAGATCACGTAGTGACCTTAAACTTGACTAAAGGATTGGGGGTTAGTTATGATAACTATACTCTATATAAATTGAGGATAAAAAGATCTAGAGGTTTTGCTCTAGTTCTACTTGGAAATTTGAAATTTGGAGTTTCTTAGTCTCAATGCAAAGTGATACTTTAGTCAGAAATCATTTGTGACTTTAGAGAATTAAATGAATTAAATCAGAGTGTGCAGCGGAAGTCTGGTGGTTTGACTTATTTTGAAACTGGTTAAGAACATTAATATTTGATCTAAAAGGCATTATGATGAAATACTTGAGTTAGTTTCAGGAGAATGTTGTTGATTCTATGGATGATCTAAAGGTAGCTATGTAATTTTCACCAGTGGATCTTCTATTGTTGACAACTTTTGGGAGAATCTTGGGCATGTTAAATTTAGCATTTACGATTGATGATTCCTTGGTTGGTCTTAGACTTGGAATGTTTTAACATGGATCTCTTATTTGTTGGAATGATGTGGGAGAAAGAAAAAAAAAATGATTATAGAATATTAAGAGGATTTGATACTAAAGATTTCTCCTATTTCTATTAAGCCAATTATGATCTCTATGTAGAATCAAGAGAAATTAATTTCTTTGGGATATAATTATGGCATTTTAATCCAAGGTTGGGAGTTTGGAATTCTTTTGAAGGAGATCAAAAGAACTTACTACGTGTGGTAAATAGGAAGGACCAAGTTTTGAGGAGGCGCACGATTCCTTATGTAAAGGTGCAGTGGAGCAATCACAGTAAGAGAGAAGTTACTTGGGAGCTGGAGGAGGAGATGAGAGAGAAGTTTCCTGCCTTGTTCTCGGATTGAGGTATGTTTTAATTTCGAGGACGAAATTTCTTTTTAGTTGGTTAGAGTGTGAAGACCCGAATTGGGCCCAACGAACTGAAGTCGGCAAGGAGTGCCGACTTCAGTTGGGTCATCGTGGTCTCCCCACGATGACCACGCCAGCCGAACGGCCAGCGAATCCCCCGCAAGCCCCCTCTCTTCCCCTCTCTCTCTTCGTGAAGAGGGTTAGGAAACCCTCAGAGCAGCCCGATCCCTCCCCCATTCCTCTGAAATTTTGAAGCTTTCCCTTCATTTTTTCCCTCTTCTTGAGACTATCACCGGAGCCGTAGTCGTCGCCGGAGCCGCCAACGCCGCCGGGGTTCATCGTCGACGACCGGAGGTGAGGAAGACAACCATCTATTTGTTTCTTTTTTTTTGGATTTAAGGGGGGGAGGATTGAGTGATGTTACCGGTTGCACTTCCCCTGTTTCGGGGAAGATTTGTGAGATGCAGCCGGCCGACGGTGGCCGGCCGGGGTCAATCCGGCCGAAACGGGTTCGGCCGGAGGTGGGCGAATAGGGGGCCGGGCTTCCCAGCCCCGGTCCCTCTCTTTCCTTCCTTTCTCCCTCTCCTTCTTCTCTCCTTCTCGTCCGGCGCCGCTGGTGACAGTGGCGTGACCGACGGCGGCTGGCCGAGTGCCGCCGCCGAGGGCCACGGTCGGCCGCCGAGGGCCGACCGGAGCCACTAGCCACCCCCCCTTCTTCCTTTTCCTTTCTTCTTCTTCCTCTTCTCCTTCTTTTTCTTCTTCTTCTTCTTCTTCTTCTTCCGGCTGGGTGTTTTTCCTTGCATCGATTTCCGTGCCTGATTTGTGAACCAGATCTTGGACCGGGTTCAAACTATGAACCGGTTTCACCTATGCTGTGAATAGGGTTTGATCCGAGTTGGAGTAAATGGGTTCTGATTAGGGTCTGAATCTGAGTCAAGAATTTGGGTTGGAGAATCTGTGTTGGGCTGAGTTGAACCTAATTGGATCTGTGGGCTGGTTTGGTTTGGGCCCGAGATCTGATCTGGACCTGTAATCTGGTTTGGTTCAGTTGGGCCTAATCTGTGTTGGGCCACAATTGACTTGGGTTTAAAGGGTTCTGATTTTAGGGTCTATGTTGGATCTTAGGGGCCCATTCTTGGATCTATGGACTTAGGAGTTTAAGGGGTTGGAATTAGTTTAAATTATGTTTCTTAATTAATTAAATAATTAATATTTATGTTTAATCAGGGGTTCGTGATATCTGTGACAGGGATTTTTAAGCGAGCCCAGGTAGGTGACCGTTGCTTTAAAGTAGAATTTTAACATGTATCTTGCATATGTTGATTTATTGATTTATTATTGGTAATATGTGTTAGAATTATTATTAAATATTTAATTTCATAAATTATTATGCGCTTTACTGTGGGGAGTATGATTATGATTTTGATATAGAAAGTTGATTTATTGATTTTCAAAATCCGCGTGACTATAGTCTAGACCCCGCCAATGGGATGATACGTTGGCTCTGTCGACTTGTACTGAGGAACTAGTTCCGACACCGCGACCACCGGTGATAGAATAGTGGCGGCACAGAGGTGCGTTTTGCTCTTCAGAGCGGCTCGGTGGAGCGTGAGTTTAGCACCAGGGGGTGCGGCACAGTGGTGCGTTGGCTCAGTGGAGCGGCTCTTCGGAGAGTTGTATTGGCACTTCGGTGTAACCATGCCACTGGGTGATGTGGCCGTAGTCATGCGGTTGAGTTATTTTGAGTCTCGGATTGGGTTTACAGATTTTTGTGTGGATTTTTGGATTTATGTGTTTAGCTGCTTTTATATGCATTATGACATGTTATATGATGACTTTATTGCATGATGTCGCCTACTGAGCTGTTAGCTCACTCCTACTATTTACATTTTTGCAGGTGATGATATATGATTATGGGGATTACGGGACGGAGTGATCATGATGTAGTTAGCTAGTGGATATAGACTTTCTCTTTTGACTTATGTATACATGGACATTTGAATTGAAAGTTGGAATTTATCTTTGTTTAGCTATTGATGTGGAATCTGATCAATCTGCCTTGCGTGCCTGCGGGGTCCGCCCTGCAGGTGCGCGGCGTCTGCTCGCGCCCCGGGCCCCCGGGTTCGGGGCGTGACACTAACAAAGAAGACTACGAACCGCAGACTGGATGCCTCAAGAAACCAAATGAATTAGCAAGATATCACAACAAATTACTTCGTCAGGCAACAAGAAAACTCCAGAGCAAGTACCCAGGGGTTAGGATAATCTATGCCGACTTCTATGGACCAGTCATTCAATTTGTACAGACACCCGAACGCTTTGGTAAGCCCCTTTCCATATCTAGAATATTTTTTTGGGGATATGTGCAGGCATGTATATAGTTTTATATCAATTATTCGTCGAGAAGATTTTGGATATTTATACAGAACTAAGGAATCCAAAAAATATCTTCCAACTAACCATTTTGAGTGAGATCTTAAATTGTTACAAATGGTATTAAAGTGAACTCGACTCATAACCTACGTGAAATAGGGAACACTGCAGCACGGGTTTATGGAGGTTGGCCATGAGCCAATCGTGGTGTTTGTGATTAGATTTGAATAGATTTGAACTCTTTGCCGGTTATTCGTTAAAGAGATCTTGAGTACTTATACAGGACTAAGAAGTCCAAAAAAATATCAATTATATGTGCATAGAGGAAACTAATTCCTCCTCCCTCGTCTAACTGACATTTAACCATTAGGACCGGTTCTCTTTTCTTTTTTTTTTTTGTCTAAGTCCCTGATTCAATCTCGTGCACATTTTTATTTTATCTTGAAAATATTTCATATTCATTTTCCATAACATTATAATTTATAGAGTTTTTTGCATGAATATCCTTCTAAAAATTTAAATTTGCATGAATACTCTCTTAAAATTTATATTTACTTCTGTACTCTCATAAAACGCTATTTTCGTACAAATGCCCTTAATATAATGATTTTTCTAACACCGTTAATAAAAACCATATTTATTTTAATTAAAAATAAAATAATATTTTGAAATTACTTTTTTGTCTTCCATCGTGATCGCCTTATAAATATTTTTTTTTGCACGTCTATCCATTAAGAATATTTTAGTTATTTTAATTTGAAACTGTGAATTTCTTAACGGTGTTTGATAGTGTGGGTACATATGTAAAAATTAGAATAAAAAAGGACAAAATAGCAAAACAAGTGTTTTACAAGGGTATACATGCAAATATTACTTTTGGAAGGGTATTCATGCAAAATTCGATATTTAAGAGGATATTAATGCAAAAAATCCTAATTTATATAGAAATATTCTTGCTTTTTGCACGTAGGCAAGTGTCTACGCATTAAATTGTCATGTAAACAGTCAATGGATTCAGTATAAACTTCCAATGTTTCACTCACGCATGCTTCTAAACGTTAACATGGAGCGAAGATACCCTCCTTTCTTAGGCATTCAGTTCCTGCAGGATTTAGCAATGGGGCTCTAATTTCTTGCTGCGGGGGTGGAGGTCCCTACAACTTCAACCCACAAGCCTGGTGTGCCGAGCCGGGTGCGACCGTATGTGAGGACCCATCCAAGTCCATATTTTGGGACGGCATCCACCTAACCGAAGCTGCTTATCGCTACATCGCCAAGGGTTGGCTCTCTGCATGGTCCCATGCCAAGGTCGATTAAGAGCCCAACGCCAACCCACCCATTATCACCCACATTGGCTTAGTTTGAGAATTGTGATGCATCGAAAAATAAAATCATTAGGGTCTATCTACTTGCTGTTCATGAAGAACATTGTGGGCTCTAATGGTTGTATTGTGGAATTTGTGGACTGCTTATGTATTTTTCTTCTGTCATCTGCTAGTGATATTATGACATATTGATGTTGTTTGATCATTTGATGTTTGGCATGTTTGCTGCTTCCTGTTTCTTTCTGATGCTCTTTCTATGCAATATCATTGCATCTTCTCCACAAATTGGTGATTACGATAGTCTATGTAATAACAAATAAAAAGTTTTGAAAAATTTATCTCCTTCTGCTATATAATAGTCCATGTTCACAAATTCACAATTTTGCATAGTCTTGGCTTGTATACGTAAATACATTCCAAGACATCTTGGAACAATCACATAACATCTTCTAGCTGCTGTTGAGGAATAATAGTCTTGGATCGATCAAGAATTTCTATGGTTCTCACATACTCTTAGGCCCATCCATCTAAACTCTTGGATTTTTAGATAGGATCTTAATAGGATATTAGAGACCACCGATCTTTCTTGCTTACTGAAATCTCTATGCTTTTCCATCTCTAGCACTGTATACGTAGTGGGTTAAATTTGGTTCTATCTTATTGTCTATTCTAGAAAACAGCTTTATGTATGGAAAATGCTTTGAGGCATCCGTTAGATGCAAACGAAAAATTGTCAGGCCCATAATCCCTTTTTTACGGGTAAATTGAGTCTACAATCATAGATTTGATAGTTGTATGGTTAACTAACCTGCTATGTCTAGCAACAAATTCCTGAGTTGCACCAACTTTTTGTGGCCGGGGCTTGTTTGCTGAGATTGCCTAGATTAAAAGCAAAGCATCAATTTCTGCCACCCTTGGTTTTTCTCGATATATCCCCTGGCATTGAGTGCCATCTACAAATCTGAACTTGTTTGTGGCATTGAGTGCCATTTTCATGGCTTGCCACCATGTCAAATAGTAGTCGCCAGTCAACAAGGAGGAAACAAAGGTTGCACCTGGATGAATTGTTGAATGAATAAAGTAAGGAGAAGCAACGTCGCTAATAGATTGCGACATATTAGTCGAATTTGGAGTTTTCGATTTTGAAGGAGGAACGTCAGCCATGGTGGAGTCCAAGCCGTGAAATGCTAGCTACAGATGAAAGAAGACTGCTCTGATACCATGATAAGAAATGGACATGATAAGAAATGGAAACCACACGTTTGAATGGAGAGAAAATTGCTCTATTTGATACTAGGCGCATAGGGTGTACATATATAGTTACAATAGGAAACAAATGAAACATGTGCTCCTAAAATCAAGACCTGTATGGTTGTATAAGAAAAGAAAAAATTGTGCATGCGGTGGCTTCTAAATATGGAAGTATGACTTAAGGGCCATAGCTGGAGGCCGGATGATAAAAAGAAACTTCCAAGATTGACGAACTTGATCCAGGATCCATCCGTGTTGAGAAGCCTTTTATGCCAATGAGGCTGCTAGCCCTTCCGTGTGATATGGGCTTTAGGCCTTTGCACCAAATGCTGTATAGTTTTTTTTTGGATCCGGCGCCTATCCTTCACCAGCTGCTCAGTCACTGGGCCGTGACATTACGGAAGTTCTTGTGGCCGGTGTGCCATTTCAAATATTTATAACACGTCGGGTTAAAAACTGCAACTAATTGTATTAAATAGCCACGAGCAAAGCACTACTAAACTGTTGGAATCGAACGGGACGGAAAAAAAAAAACGTACGAGATGCGGGTATAAGAGCAAATGGGTTACCTGTTAATCTTCTATCCCCATCACTTCCTTTTGCTTTTCTCCCCTAATCATGAAGCTCTCGGTCCTCACTTTACTCTCTCTCTCATGTTTCCATTTTTCCTACTCCTTTAGTCCCCGCTATAATTCAATATTCAGTTTCGGAAACTCCCTCGCCGACACCGGTAATTTTCTTATCACCGGTGCCCAGCAGTTCCCTGGCATCGGCAGGCTCCCTTACGGCATGACCTTCTTTGGCCGCCCCACGGGCCGCTGTTCCGATGGACGCTTGGTTATCGACTTCATCGGTATCCGTTGCCTTCATTTCCCTCCGTCATAGCTTGATAACTAGCCACCATGTCCCCAAACCATGCCCATTTGTTCATAATATTTGCGTCTTTGTTCCATTGTAGCTGAGGCGGTTGGGCTCCCGTTGCTGCCGCCATCTTTTGCCAGCGGCCAAGACTTCCGACAGGGAGCCAACTTCGCCGTCACAGCTTAGCCTTCTGGGAACAGAGAGGGATTGGAGGGAACGGTTACCACCTTCCCCTTCTCGCAAGCGCTACCCATCAAATAACAGATGTGAGACTAAACATATGTTCGTACGGACCCTCACATATTTCCTTCGTTTAATACCTGACGTCTTCGTCAGGCTATGGATTTAAATTCATCCAAATCTAATCACAAACCCCACGATCGGCTCGTGGTCAGCCTTAATGGATCCATGCTGCAGTATCTCCTACTCCACATAGGTGATGGGTCGGGTTCACTTTAATATCATTCATAACATTCCAAACCTCATCTAAAATGGCTAGTCGAAAAGTATTATTTGAGTTTTTTGATCCTGTATAAGTATCCAAGTTCTATTCAACGAATAAACGATATGGGACTAAACATACGTCCGCGCACGGATCCTCATAAAAATTTTTTACAAGAAAAAAAGATCATGTGTTGCATAACATGATTCATAATTTTCTTCTAGTATAAGGTACCATTTCCTTGCATTACTTGTTCTCCGGGAGTCATCAATATTAAGCTTGATAAAATACAAGAAAGCCTAGGTGATCACGATCAATATTTGCCGTGACCCGTGAATGCACTTCAGTCCCCGTACAAACTTGTGCGTGACGTTGGCATGGAAGTGGAAGACAATCGCGTCATACTCGTCATGATTTTTTTGATCGTGCGCCATGCTGAGTGACGCGTGAAGAAGCATCTCTACGGTGCATCAAACAATTAGTGGACATGGTGGTTTGGCACGTTCCAATGGGACCATATAAAAGTTGGCCGAGATTATTGAGTCACTTGACATGTTGGGCAATTTTTCTTTTTTTTCTTTTTCTTGATGTAAAGGGAGGCAGCAGAAACATGTCTAAGAAAAATTTGTAAGTTATAAGGCCATAACCGTGCACCTCATCTCCATTCATTTTGATATTACGCTAGTTATCAGAGATCTCCTCTCAAATTTAACATTTTGTTATTAACATGTAAGATTTGAAAGCTTTGATGTCACGAGCTCTTTCCCCAACAAAGTCTTTTATGAAAACTAGTTTAGGTTGCAGGTTTTATCTGGAATTTACTAATAGGTGCCACAAGATGCAAAGCAGGACTCAGAGGCTCCTTTCAAACTGCTTATATATATCCAATTCGTTGAGGATTATTGAACTTCTTTCCAAACTATATATAAACAATCTAGTTTTTCTTAAAATTAAAATAGAAATCTACAATTTTCCTCAACCCCCCACCTCCACAAAAAAAAAAAAAAAGAGGTTGAGGGAATCGCCACCCTAACCTTCGTTTTTGGCCCACATGCAATATAAATCTGGTGCCGACACCAAGACCAGGTCAGCCAGGAGAGATTTTTTGTTATACCAGAGCCTTTCGGAGGGTGGGAAGTTAATTTGTCCTATATTATTAAATAGTCACGAGCAAAGCACTACTATAAGCAGTTGGGATGGTACGAGACGGTAAAAAGACGTACGAGATGCGGGCATAAGAGCAACTGGGTTACCGGTTAATCTTCCATCCCCATGACTTCCTTCTTCTTTTCTCCCCTAATCATGAAGCTCCCGGTCCTCACTTTACTCTCTCTCTCATGTTTCCATTTTTCCCACTCCTTTACTCCACGCTATAATTCAATATTCAGTTTCGGAAACTCCCTCGCCGACACCGGTAATGGGCTTATCACCAGTGCCCAGCAGTCCCCTGGCATCGGCAGGCTCCCTTACGGCATGACCTTTGGCCGCCCCACCGGCCGCTGTTCCGATGGACGCTTGGTTATCGACTTCATCGGTATCCGTTTCCTTCATTTCCCTCCGTCATAGCTTGTCCCCAAACCATACCCATTTGTTTATAATATTTGGGTCTTTGTTCCATTGTAGCTGAGGCGGTTGGGCTCCCGTTGCTGCCGCCATCTTTGGCGAGCGACCAAGACTTCCGACAGGGAGCCAACTTCGCCGTCGCAGGTTGCACGGCACTTGACTCAGCCTTCTGGGAACAGAGAGGGCTTGCCGGTATCTTTGGGACCAACGATTCCTTGGGCGTCCAGCTTCAATGGTTCGAGCAGCTGAAGCCTTCCCTTTGCAGCACAGTCAGAGGTTATACTCGCGTAATTGATGGACGTTTTGTTACTAATGCTAATTTATCTCATACTCGGCACTCTTGATGGAGCTAAACGAAATGCGTTGCAGAGTGCAAGGACTACTTCGGTAAATCCCTCTTTGTACTCGGAGAGATTGGAGGGAACGATTACCACCTTCCCCTTCTCGCCAATCGGACCTTGGAGGAAGTAAGGACGTATGTGCCTTATGTCATTGAAACCATTTCGAATACTGCTGAGGTACGTGCCTAACAAATTATGTTTCTTAAAAAGCTGGTCTATAACTTTTTAGGTTGAACGTTGGTGGTGTTACACTGTTACTTCATGAGACAACATCAACCTGTAATTTTAGGAGAGAAAGGAGGTTTCTCAATTTTGCAGCACTTGATCCACTGAGTGGCTATTGCATGCGGCAAAATTTTGTGCAGATTTTAATCAACGAGGGAGCGGTTGACCTAGTTTTGCCTGGGGCGCCGCCATCAGGCTGCTTTGGGGTGCTCCTGACGTTGCTCCCTAGTCCTAACAAACAAGACTATGAACCGCAGACTGGATGCCTCAAGAAACTAAATGCATTAGCAATGTATCACAACGAATTGCTTCGTCGGGCAATAGGAAAACTTCTGAGCAAGTATCCAGGGGTTAGGATAATCTACGCCGATTACTATGGACCAGTCATTCAATTTGTACAGACGCCTGAACGCTTTGGTAAGCTCCTTTCCATTTCCAGAGTAATTTTGTAAGGATCCGTGTGGACATGTGTTTAGTCCATATTGATATTCGTCAAAAAAATTTTGGATGCTTATATTGGACTAAGGAGCAAAATATATATATATATATATATTTATTGTTACAAATAATATTAGAGCGAACTTGGCCCATAACCTACATGGACTAGAGACACTAAAGCACGGATTTATGGAGGCTGATCACGAACCGATCGTGGTGCTTGTGATTAGATTTGAATTGATTTGAATTCTTAGACTGACGAGGACGTCGGAACTTGAACGAAGAGAGTATGCGATGATCTGTGCGGGCATTTATTTAGTTCCACATCGGTTATTTGCCGAGAAGATCTTGAGTATTTATATAGGACGAAGAAATTTTAAAAAATATCTTTCAGCTAGTCATTTTAGGTGAGATCGTAAGTTGTTACAAATAGGATCAGAGCGAATTCGGCCCATAGCCTGTATGGACTAGAGGACACTGTAGCATGGGTTTATGAAGGCTGACTACGAGCCGATCGTGGACGTTAGGGCTTGAGCGAGAGGAGTGTATGAGAACCCAATCTTATGCACATTTCTATTTTATCTTGAAAATATTTCATATTCATTTCCGATAACATTGTAATTTATATACAGATATTCTTGCTTTTCGCACGTAGCCAAGTGGCTACGCATTAAATTGTCATGTAAACAATCAATGGATTCAGTGTAAGCTTCCGATGTTCCACTCACGCATTCACTTGCTGCAGGATTTGGCAATGGGGCTCTAATTGCTTGCTGTGGGGGAGGAGGTCCCTACAACTTCAACCCACAAGCCTGGTGTGCCCAGCCGGGTGCGACCGTATGTGAGGAACCATCCAAGTCCATATATTGGGACGGCATCCACCTAACGGAAGCTGCTTATCGCTACATCGCCCCGGGTTGGCTCTCTGCATGGTCCCATGCCAAGGTCCATTAAGAGCCCAACGCCAGCCCACCCATTATCACCCACATTGGCTCAGTTTTAGAATTTTGATGCATCGAAAAATAAAAACATTGGGGTCTATCTGCTTGCTGTTCATGAAGAACATTGTGGGCTCTAATGGTTGCATTGTGGAATTTGTAGTTTGCTTATGTATTTTTCTTCTGTCATCTGCTAGTGATATTATGACAAATTGATGTTGTTTGATCATTTGCTGTTTGGCAGGTTTGCTGCCTCCTGTTTCTTTCTCATGCTCTTTCTATGCAATATCATTGCATCTTCTCCACATATTGGCAATTATGATAGTCTATTTAATAACAAAAAAACAAATTTTGAAAAATTTATCTCCTGCTATATAATAGTCCATGTTCACAAATTCACGATTTTGTGTAGTCTTGGCTTATATACATAAACAGATTCCAAGACATCTTGGAACAACCACATAACATCTTCTAGCTGCCGTTGAGGAATAATAGTCTCATATCGGATCGATCAAGGATTCTTGTGGTTCTCATACACTCTTGGGCCCATATATCTAAACTCTCAGTTTTTTAGATAGGATCTTAATAGGATATTAGAGACTACCGATCTTTTTTGCTAACCGAAATCTCTATACTTTGCCATCTCTGGGGTTGTATACGTAGTGTGTGAGGACCTATGAGGGCATGTGTTTAGTCCCACATTAGTTATTTGCTGGGTAGATCTTGAGTATTTATAGATTTTGGGTATTTATTCAGGATCAAGAAATCTAAATAATATCTTCCGGCTAACCATTTTGGATGAGGTCCTGAGTTGTTACAAAGTAGATTAAATTAGGTTCTATCTAATTCTCCATTCTAGGAAGCAACTTTGTGTATGGAAAATGCTTTGAGGCATCTGTTAGATGCAAACGAAAAAATTATCGGGTCCACAATCCTTTTCTGGGGGTAAATTGAGTCTACAATCTCTGATTTGATAGTTGTATGGTTAACTAACCAGCTGCTATGTCCACCAACAAATTCCGGAGTTGCACCAACTTTTTGTGGCCGGGGCTTGTTTGCTGTGATTGCCTAGATTAAAAGCAAAGAATCGAGTTCTGCCACCCTTGGTTTTTCTAGCTATATCCTCTGGGCATTCTAGAATTTATCAAACAAAGTGTATGTAATGATCATCTTTAATTTATCAAATATGAAAAAAAGGAATGGTAAAGCAAGGGGAATGCTTAAACTTGAAACGCGTTAGGAACAAAGTCTTTGCAAGAGTTGTTCGTCTATAATCGTTGATGCCTTTGGCATGTGGTCGTAGATGTCTTTTTGGGAAAAAACAAAAAGAAAATGAATGCCACTAGAATGAATTAAATCAATGGTTAGAACTACGTCTTGATAACTTAATTTCTAAGCTCCAATCATCCATTCGAGAATCACTATTGGCTCATCTACATGAGGGCTCGGAAAGTCAAAAACGATATGAAGATGAGCTAATGTAGCTGACAACGTGAGAAAAAACTGATCGAACCACGGGATCAACAAGCAAGTGATGTTTTGAAAAAAAAGAAAATGATTTGTTTTCTGCTTGGGTCTCTGTTCACAAGCCTAAAATGAGATGGATATGCAAATAGTTGGTATTACCATTCTCATGAATAATCTTATCCCCCTTCTTTCTAATTCTCCCCCTGTTAGTTTGTAGACGGCCTATCTAATTGCTGAGCATTGTCATCTCCGTTCTAATTTTAGTGAATGATGAATTACCTTCTTTGCTGAAAAAAAGATCATAAGATACTTGATAAAAAATAATACTTGGATATCTAGAAAAGGCTACTAAATGGACTTGTACACAGTGGAGAATAACCTCTACTCCCTTTTTCTTCCTACATCCCTCAACCTTTTTTTAAGGGAGATATAGCCACCCAATTTATTAGGAAAAAAATGAATTTTGCTCTCTCTTAGCATTGGCTTCATGGTCACGACGCTGAAATTTTATTAAGTGTCAAGCTGATACCATGCATTGCACATCAAACTGCTGGTTGCAATCACTCCTCATGGTATAAGTTATGACAAGCCCACAAAAGAAATCGACAACAAGACTTTAGCCATATTCATATGCCTTCGTTTGAATTGCACCAAAACTAGCTAGCTCTTCTATCTCATGGATAATTAAATCATCGCAAGGAACCTCCATATGCTGCCCCTTTTTTGCATGGGCCTTATCTATATGCTTTGGTTCATCAATCTCAAGGATGACTAAATCATCACAATGAACATCCACGTCTGCCACAACTTCCACATAGACCTCTCCTATATGGTTTAGCTCCTCAATCTTTTGGAACTTGATACAGTGTCCATTTGATGAAACTCCTCCTACTTCAAATTTTCTTCCGAACTTGATTGATCTTTGAGTCGATCAATCTTATCATCTGAGTTTTCTAATGATCTTATCAGAAAGAAAAAAGAACTTTTTCAACCTGCTCAACTTGAATCTCTTAAAAGGATTAAAAAAATATAAAAAGATTGGCAAAAGTAGGATCCAGAACTCCATTTCTTTCATTAATGAAATATAAAGCGAGATGCATAGCCTTTATTTGCAGTGAGATTCGTTTTTGCACAACGCTCTTCTAGTTTGAACTTGATTCATCTTTTATAAACTAGATGTAGCAAGTAAAAATAAATACGAAAAAGCTAAATCTCTGTAGGAAGAGAGGTAGATCTTGACTTCTATATAAACTTTATTAGAAGTTGCTTTTTCTAATTTTTTCTGAATTGGAAAATACACCCAATTAAAATCTTTTCAAAAAAGAATTTTTTTATTTAACTGATCCATTTTAGAGCCTAAATGATTGAATTTGTGCCTAATCACTTGTTGTAATCTTATGGCAACTAAGTAGTCTGTATCGAGTCTAGTAATCTTTCTAGATCATCTAAGCTTGATCTTGTCTTTGTGTTTGGATTAACTATAGCAACCATCATTTTTATAGCTACTTCATAATTTGTTTTGTGTCTTGACCAACTAGCTTGTAAAGTGGATTGAAAATTGAAAAACTAATAGGTTCACCATCCTTATGCTTCAATAATTGAAGTTGTGATATGCTGGAACTTAAGTGGACATCGGTAAGAACAACCAATGCTTTCTTTTGTTCTTGTATGCCTTGAATATGCATAATTTCTTCTTATCCTTTATTATCAAAAGATAAAATATTACCCACTGCACAAATCTCAGAGAACCCTAAACCCCTTCATTCATCTATCAATACATATCTTAAAACATCCTTAGTATATGGCCTATAGTTGAAGATCACCCACCACACATATCTCAAAGCACTCCAAGAATCTTCGTTCATTTGCTTGCACAAATCTCAAAACATCCTTGGTATATAGCATATAGCGAAGGATCACCAACCACATAGATGTCAAAGCACTTCGAATCCCTTCGTTCATCCACCCGCATAGATTTTAGAGCACTCTTAGTATACAGTTGATAGTGAAGGAACACCCACCGCATAGATCTCAAAGCACTCCAAACATCTTCATTCATCCTCCTGTACATATCTTAAAGTATCTTTAGTATATGACTCATAGTTAAGGATCATCTACCGTGCAAATCTCAAAGCATATGGAACCTCTTCATTCATTCACCCGCAGAGAGCTCAGAGCAGCCTTACTATATGGTCCAAAGTAGAGGATCACCCATTGTACCTATTTCAAAGCATGCTGAACCCTTCAATCATCCATCTACATAGATCTCGAAGCACCCTTAGCATATGACCCATAGTTAAGGATCGCCGATCTCAAAGCATTTCAAACTCCGCTGACCCGCACTTTGAAGAGGGTGAGGATGGTTTGGTCATATGTCCCTATAAGTTTCCTCAAATTTAAGCCAGTTTTACAGATAGCGGAAAAATGGGCGATCATGCAGATCCCGTAAATTGAACTCAAAGGATCCAGGTCACCGGCAGAGTCAAGTCGTAAAATAGACAGGGAGCCTAATTAGGTGGGGTGGGGCAGGCTGGGCGGAGCTGCTGGAGTAGAGAGGAATCGCCACCAATCCCAAGAGGAGTTTCTTGCTGTGCTGAAGGTTCATCGGTAAATCTTTCATGCTACTAAGTTCGCTCTCATTCCACCATGGTAAAACATTGGCTCTTTTATTCTGAATACGGATTTAGGGTCTAGTAACTCTTTTCTTTTCTTTTCTTTTCTCTTTGTTTGATGAATGGTCTAGTAAGTTTCTATTTAGGCGATCTCTATGGAGTGTTGGGTCGGGGTGGACCTGAAATGGAGATCATCGCCATTCCTGATTTCCGCGACCGGTGGTTGGGTGGACTTTGGATCCATGTCGCTGCCAATTTAAGCCTGTTCTCTTGAAAGCGGAAAGATCGAACATGTACTACCCAACCTCTACTTAAATTTGTCGTTTCTTGGCACCCCCTCCCCCAATCCCCTTCTCTCTCGAAAAAAAGGCAAACAGATGTACCAAAAAAAAAAAAGGCAAACAGGTGTACCAAAAAAAAAAAAAAAGGCAAACAGGTATCAACAAATTCTAGGCTAGCTTATTCCATGATATATTCGTGCATGGGTTGTTGGCTGCGAATTGGTTTATAATTAAAATAAGTGAAACAAACTTTGCACCAACACGTGTACTTGTGCAGAGTTACGCTACCAGGACAAAATTCTTTGTCGGAAAAGAACGTTGGTGTGCCGAGCAACAGATGGTGATCAGTCCCAATCTTTGGATCGAATATTTTTTTCTTAGAGTAGAAATTAAATTATGGCCATGCGATACCAAATGCTAAAGGTGGAAAGCAACAGCTGAACGACAAGAACAAGCTCTACAAGGACATGGTTTTGAACGAAGCCACGCACGAAGTTGCCAAAACACTTTCCTCTCTGCTGCTACCATGAGGCTCTCCATTTGGATCTTCTTCCACTTCTTGTCATACTTCCATGTTACCCTCTCTGCTCCTCAACAGTATACCTCAATATTTAATTTTGGGGACTCCCTATCTGACACCGGTAACTTGCTGATCATCTTAAATGCTACTGTCGTGCCAAGCGGCAGCCTCCCTTATGGCATGACCTTCTTTGGTGGTCCTACGGGTCGTTTTTCTGATGGACGGTTGATCATAGACTTCATTGGTATCCCTGTCTTAATTTGTTCAAAGTAGCTCGGCAGCAGAATGCGTCGTCCCAGAACCCAACTCACGCTTGCGTTGTTACCATGCAGCTGACGCTTTTGGGCTCCCATTCCTTCCGCCATTCGTAGCTCGCGGCCGACACTTCCGCCAAGGAGCGAATTTTGCTGTCTCGGGTGCCACAGCACTCGACATCGAATTCTTCCAACAGAGACGCCTTGGTAATCTCGCCGGGGTCAATGAGTCCTTGAGCGTCCAGCTTCGGTGGTTCGAGGGGATGAAGCCTTCCCTCTGCAACTCAACTAAAAGTTGTTTTCGTTCTGTAACCAGTAGCGTCTTTGTATGTTACTCTCATGGTTGGATTCATAACAAGTACTTCTGTATATGAAATGGGCGCAGGCTGCAGGGACTACTTCAGCAAATCCCTCTTCATGATCGGAGAGCTTGGGGTGAATGATTACATCACTCCCTTGAGAGCAAGGAGGAGCTTGAAGGAAGTGAGATCATACGTGCCCAAAGTCGTAGAAAAAATTTCGATGGCCACCGAGGTACGTACGTAGTAGGCTCTCTGAAATACTGGACGAATATTACAGTGACCAAATGGCTATTTATTTTATCAAATTTTGGTGCAGAGATTGATCGAACTCGGGGCAGCGGATCTGATGGTGGCGGGGATTCCACCCATGGGATGCTTTCCGGTGTGCCTCACGCTTTTAATGAGTCCGAACAAAGAAGACTACGAACCTGGCACTGGATGCCTGAAGGAGGTGAACAATTTGACGAGATACCACAATAGGCTGCTGCGTCGCTCATTGGATCAGCTCCGGATCAAATACCCACGGTTACGGCTCACTTATGCGGATTACTATGGTGCAGCAATTCGACTGGCTAGCAATCCAAAACGCTATGGTGCGCCCATCGGTCCACATAAAAACTAGACTATAATCATCAAGATCCTCATTCTTTTAAGTGATAGGTGGTGTTTTCATTACTATTACATTCTTTGTTTAAAAAAATAAACGGTGTATATGTGATTTGGGCTAGGATGCCAAAGTTACTCTTGGGCATGAATTGTCCGAACTAAGGTCACGGCTCCAATTAGAGCCCAACAACACCTTGATTTTAGCTCATGTTTGATTGCAAGAAAATCTATATCTAGAATTTTCTGTGGAAATTTTTTAAGAAAACCAATTATAAGCTTGCCAAACTTGTTGATATTTGACCAAATGGAAAACTAGACAGTTTTCTTTTTCAAGGAAATTTCTTGCAACCAAATATGTATATGAACTCATTTTCTAAAAACATTCAAACCCATTCAATCACAAAATTAATTTCTTTTTCCTTGATTTATTATGTCGAAAGCTAGATAGCATATGACGAGTTCTATAATTCAGTAGAATTTTAAAAGCTCCGTTCGTTATTGAACACGTTTATTATAATTACATTAATTTCCACATGTCATGCATATGCCTTTTTGATGCAGGGGCTGGGTTGGGCCGGGCCAGCGGCACCCCAGACTGCTGCCCGATGTGGCCCACCTTTCGGTGCTGTCCTATTTTATAATGTTGGGCTATGTGATAAAACTCAAGATCAGCTATGCTTGATAACCTGCCTTAACTTGTTCATAATGAGAGCTGGTGCAAGCGGGCTACGTGGATTAACCCCAAAAAACCTTTAGCTGTCATTTTATACTTAATAGTAATTGTTAAGAGCCGGTAGGATCTTTGAGACACAAACATGGCATAAAAGATGATATGTTTTTTTTTTTTGGTTATCAAAAGTGAAATGCGATAAAAAATGGTGCGTTCCTCTTTCAGACCATGCATACTTATGTCCTGTAAAATATGGGTTTCATATTTAAAAGAAACCAAGCGCATGATTTGGTGAGAGCGAAGCCGTTCAAGAGCAGTCTAATTTGCATCATTTTATAAACATGATAAAAAGATTGTCCATGTCAAACTCTTGTAGAAACTACTCCAAAAGTTTAAACACAAAACATCCTCTTAAAAAGAGGGAGGGGCAAGTATTATGTTCTTATTAGCAGAAATATCCTCTCTTAAATATTTATACTGTTGCAGGATTCAGCAATGGAGCTTTAAGAGCCTGCTGTGGTGGCGGCGGGCCATATAACTTTAATTCAACAGTGTTTTGCGGTCAACCAGGTTCTACCGTTTGTAAAGATCCCTCAACTTACGTAAGTTGGGATTCCATCCATTTAACAGAAGCTGCCTACCATTCCATGGCCATGGGTTTGCTCCAAGGTCCTTATGCTGACCCGCCCTGGTGCGGACACCAGTGCCAGGTCAGCAATCATTCGAGTCGATCATCGCTACGGGGTTCAGCCAGTTCAGCTAGTTCAGCTAGTTTGATTTTATTTTGGGTTGATTTTATGTTATTTTATTTAATGCCGATTGGGCTTGTTTGCATATTATCATTTTAGAACTTTTATTGGATTATTTTTATTAGAGGTTTTTTTTGTTATTTTGTGACTATGGCCCATGCAATTGTTTAAAGCTATACTATGATGAATAAAAATCGATTTTCTTTCTTTGAGCGCTAGCATGTGAAACCCTGAGTGGAGCTGAGTGAGAAGCTTGGTTCTTCCTTCTCTTCTTCTCTCTTCTCTCCTTCTTTCCTATTTCTTCTCTCTCTCTTTTTCTCTCTTCCTTTTCTTTCTCTGCTCTCCGGCATCAGTTTTGGTATCAGAGCACGGCAACAGAATTTTCATGGGCTTCTGTGGGCACTACTCCTCATATGGGGGCCCAGGTTGAAAAGTTTGGACGCCTCGTCCAAAACCCCTCCCTTCCGACTGAGGAGGAGTTCTCGGCTCCCCTGCCTCAGTCGAGAACTCAAACCCGTCAGCGCACAAGGGAGAAAGGCTGGCGATCGGACGCGAGAAGAAGAGCACGCCCGATCCCGAGTGACCCGACGCCGCCCCGCCGCCCCGGGCTGCTGCCGCCCTCACCCGGAGCCGAGGAAAGCCCCACTTCCACATCCGGTCGCCCCTTTACCGCCGCCATTTCATCGCCGTCCGAGACCCACGTCCGGCGGTTACCGCGTCCGCGTTCCACGGAAGCAGGTAACCCTTCCCCTCAAAGCCACGAAGGAGCCGGTGACCAGAAGCAGTTACCAGAGCGGATTTTCCGCTAACCCGAATCCAGTCGGGTGAAAAAAAAACGAAAAAAAACGCACGTGACTTGCACGCGACAAACCGGAAGCAGGTTATCGGAGCCGCTCGCGCCCGATAACCCGAATCCAACCGGATCCTAGTTGAAAAAAAAAGAAAAAGAAAACGAAAAAAGAAAAGGAAAAGAGAGAGAGAAAAAAAAGAGAGAGACCTACCTCTGTTCGTCTGCTCCGGCCGCACGCCGCGCCGCCGCCCTTGACCCGCTCCACCCGTGCCGCCGCCGAGCTCCGCGACGCGCCGCCCACCCTTTGCCGCTTCCGCTCCGCCGGCCGACTCCACCATCTCCTTCTTTCTTCCGTTTCCGCCTCCACGGCGCCGCCCAAGTCCTCCTTCTTCCCTCGCCGCTCCGCCGTTGCCGCATCCGCCGCGCCGCCTTCGTCTTCCCGCTGCCAAGCTCCGCCGCCACCCGCCCGCCGATTCCTCTGCCCTTGCTGCCGCCCGAGCCCCCCCATCCTTCGTCTCCTCCCTCTCCGCCGCCTCACCATCTCCACCGTCGCCGAGCTCCACCGCAGCGCCACCCCGCCCGTCCGCCGTCTTCCCACCCCTCGCAGGCCCCTCCCTCCCCCCCAAAAAACCCCAAACCCACTTCACCTCCTACCCTTCCCTTCGAACCCACCGCACAACCCCACTCCACCTTCTCCCCCAACCCTCTCATCCAACGATCGGGCCCAACAGGCCCACCGCCCAAGCCCACTCACCATTTCACTTGCGGGCCCAACAGGCCCCCGCCATCTATTTATGACCCATCCCGCCATCAAACCCGTTAACAACTCCATCACCACAAGCCACAGATCCATCAGGCCTGATCAAATCCCTCTCTCCTCTACTAGCCCGCAGGCCCATTAGGCCTGATCACCACCCCCCACCTCACCTCTCTTTTAATCCAACGGACCGCTGCCAGCAGGCCCACCAAGCTACTTTGATCGTCGCCCCAGCCAGGTCAGGATTCTTCTCTTACTGAAAATTTCTATTTATTTGTCTAAATTTAGCATCAATTAACTCTTAAGTATTCTATTGCTATTGCTTCCTGAACAATTCAACGCACCCTTTTTAGACAATACCAAAACCCTAGTAGTAGTCTATCTTTGCTATTAATTGTAAAGTACCTAATTTTTGAGAGTTCTTCGATGCTCTGTGCAGCCCTGCAACACATTGAGTAACTAGTACTATTTGACTACAACTACTTATCTATATTTATTATGTAATTCTAAGTTGATTTCAATTGCTAGGTGTTCGCTTCTGTTTGTATTAAGCATATACGTTGCATTTTAGACATCATTTTCATACATTGAGTTTGCCTAGGAACCACCACTGTCTTAGCGTTGTAGAGCCCCACATAACTTTGCACACTCATTATTTGCACTTTCATAGTGGTTGCGTCGTCCTGCATTCCGATACCTAATCTACTATGGATGCCCGCATCGAAGCCCTAATGAAGGCAGTCTAGGACTTGACTATAGTGTCCACCCAGGCCTGCGCCCGACTAGACTCAGTTGAGGCTAACCTTCAGAGGATTATGGGATCTAAAGAAGGTAGTGCCTCCCATTTGGAAGGCCCAGAGGTCGACGATGAAACCCTAGATCATCTAGGGTCGGTCTGATAGGGTCAATTCGATACTAGCTCTTTTCCATGCCATCCTCAAACCTACCCTCGTCATAGAGGATAGGGTCCTTTTCCTAATGCTAATAGGAGTTATCGATACAATGTAGAACCCAGAGAGCCCCGTGATCATGAGGAGGATGTGTTAAAGAACATTAGGGTTGAAGCGCCCACTTTTGATGGTCGCCTTGACCCCAAAGGTTGTCTCAGACTGACTACACGAAATGGACCACTTCTTTAAGTGGTACAATTTGTTTGATGAAAAGAAGGTCCGGTTTGCCAGAATGAAGCTCATTGGTCGAGCTAAGCTTTTCTGGCAAAACACTGAACAGCTTCTAGTTAGGAGACGTCAGCCTAGCTACCAAGACGATTCCCTTGATCGATGGAACAATTTACGTCAAGGTACCCAGTCAGCCACTAACTACATCGCATAATTTGATTAATATGATTGAGGATGGGAGAATGGTCTTGAGTCGGTTCCGTAGAGGTCTCGGTGATGAACTCAGAAAGAAACTTGTCCTCCGAGAGGTGTCCACGTTAGACCAGGCCTACACATTCGTAATGAACTATGAGCAGATCTCTAAGTCCATGTTTGTGAGGCACCCTGACATTCGGGGTGCGCCCACGAATCTTAATTCTTAAGAACCCAAACCTTTTGTAGGATCCTCTACCCCTAGACCCTCTCATACTGCCTCTACCACAAATTGGGACACCAAAGATAAGGAAATCCCCGGTGAACCCCTAAAGCTAACCTCTAGAATTCAGTGCTATAAATGTCAGGATTTCGGTCATGTTGTCTCCCAATGTGCCAATAAGATTTTAGTTATTGATCAACAAGACTCGAAAAATGACATAGATGACTTCGTAGAACAAGTTTAAGAACCAAACATCGATGACATTTAGAACATTGATGAGGAAGCGCGTGATGAAGAATCTAATACTCTAGGATGCATCCGCGCTACACCTATATCTGTTGCGCCTTTAGAGAGAGAGTCTGACCGGTCCACCATGAGTGTAGTCTACATCCTGCGTCTCGTTGAATTTGAAACTTGGGGTTATGTAATAATCCATGTTAAGAAAGTGCAGTCTCTTAGTGTTGGACCATTCAGAGTGTTGCACAAGGATGGCACTGATGCCTATGCCATTGACTTTCCATTTGATTTTGGTAATAGCCTTACTTTTAATATTAAAGATTTGGTTGCAATCCCTGATGACTTTTTTGTTGAACCCTCTCCTGAGCCCGATGGAGGCATCCAGCGTTTTCTGGTTCGTTGGCGAGGACGACCAAAGTCCGACTATACTTGGATCTCACGCGAGGAGCTACAATAGATTGACCCGGACTTATTGGAGTACTATCGGGGCTAGACAGAGTCGCTTTCGTCGAGGTCGACTTCTTTCCACTCAAAGAGAGTTGGTGCGGACACCAGTGCCAGGTCAGCCATCACTCGAGTCGATGGTCGCTACAAAGTCCAGCCAGTTCAGCGGGTCCAACCAGTTCAGCCAGTCTAGCCAGTTGATTTTATTTTGAGTTGATTTTATGTTATTTTATTTTATGTTGATTGGGCTTGTTTGCATATTGTCATTTTAGAGCTTTTATGGGATTGTTTTCTTTGTAGGGATCTTTTATTATTTTGTAACCCTATATATATGGGTCTATGCAATTATTTAGGGTTATGCTATGATGAATGAAAATTGATTCTCTTTCCTTGAGCTTTGGCGTGTGAAACCCTGAGCGGAGCCAGGTGAGAAGCCTGGTTCTTCCTTCTCCTCCATCCTCCTCTCTCTTTCTTCTCTATTTCTCCTCTCTTCCTTTTCTCTCTTCCTTTCTCTCCCTGCCGTCCGGCATCACGCCCATTATGAGTGCTCGCCTCCATTAGAACCGTTGTGGACATGAACACAAGTTTACCCAATTGAAATGAAAAAGAAAAAAGAAAACTTAATATTCTTTGGCATCCACTGTATTCTTCATATTTCTCTTATTTCATCATGGTGAGATGGAATTATCATGAACTTAATTGCTGTGGATCTATTCCATATTAATTCATGAAGAGGCTTGATGAGCTTCACTTTCTTTTAGCCATGGCAAAGTCACACATATTAGTAAATTTGTAAGTTCCTGTACTTTGCTTACCACATGGTCTTGTTTCTATTTACTTTGTATCTTAGTCCCCATGGTCATGTACCTAGCATGTATACCAAGCATATGTAATGATCAAATTGATCTTCAATTTATAAAAAAAATAAATTGTAAGGCAAGGGGAATGCTAAAACACGTTAGGAATAAAGCGTTTGTTCGTCTGTAGTCGTTGATATATTTGGTATGTGATCATAGCTGTCTTTTTTTAAAAAAAAAAAAGAAATGAAAGGAAAGGACATATCTTATTTATGCCACTAGAATAACTACGACTTAACAATTTAATTTCCAAGCTGCAATCATCCATTCGAGAATCACTACTGACTCATCTACAAAAGGGCTCGGAAAGTCAAAAATGATATCAAGATGAGCTAACGTAGCTGATGATGTGAGAAGAAATTGTTTGAATCACGAAATCAGCAAGCATGCGATGTTTTAAGAAAAGAAGAAAATTATTTGTCTTCTGCTTGGGTCAATGTTCATAGGCCTAAAATGAGATGGATATGCAAATAGTTAGTATTACCATTCTCGTGAATAATCTTATCCTACTAGCCATCCTCCCAATTTATTAGGAAAAGAAACCAATTCTCTCTCATCATTGACTTGATGGTCGCTATACCGAAATTTAATCGAGTATCTCGCTGATATATCAAATATCAAGCTGCTAGTTGCAGTCACAACTCATCATGGTATAAGTCATGACATACACACAAGTGATATCGATAACACAATATTAGCTATATTCACATGCTTCCACTTGAGCAGTGCCAAAACTAGCTTGCTCTTCCATCTTATGAATAATTAGATCATTATAAAGGGCCTCCATATGCTGCACATTCTTTACATGAGCCTTATCTATATACTTTGGCTCATTTACCTCAAGAATGACTAAATCATTGCAATGGCATCCGTTTCTAGCACAATTTCCACCTAATCTTTTGTAACTTGATATAACATCCATTTGATCAAACTCCTCTTTCTCTAGATTTTCTTTCAGACTTAATTGATCTTCAAGTTTATTAATCTTATGATGTTCTGGGTCTTCTAATTAATGATCTGATCCGAGAAAAGATTTTTTTTTTAATTTGCTTAACTCAAATCTCTCAAAAAATTTTTTAAAAAAATATAAAAAATCGGCAAAAGTAAGATCTGGTTCTCTTTTATTTATTTATTAATTATAAATTAAGATATGCACCCATTATTTATACTAGTAAGGTCTCTTTTTGCATAATTCAGGTAACATTACTTTTTTATTTCGAAGAGAACTTAGTTTTTTTAAAATAAATATGACTAGAAAAAATAAATATAAAAAAATAAAATTTTACGAGAGATAAATCTCAGTTTATACATCGACTGTCTTTAGTTTTTCCATCTAATGCTTTCCGAATTGGAAGATATGCCTGATCAAACCCTTTGCTAAAAAGAAAATTCTTGTTTTGATCAACCTATTTTGACGCCCAAGTGATGAAACTTGGGGATGATTGCTTGGTGAACTGAACCATTTAAGAGGTGGCACCATGCTATGGAGCTCAAAAATTAGTTGATTTAAAAGTAAAAAAAAAGATAAGCTTAATCGAATATTGTATGGCCTAGTTGTAAACCTATTTTGAGGCCCAAGTGATAAAATTTGGGCATGATTGCTTCGTTAACTGAACCTTTTAAGAGGTGGCACCATGTTATAGAGCTCAAAAGTTAACTGATTTAAAAATTAAAAAAGATCAGCTTAATCCAATATCATATGGTTAAATTATAACTTCTGAAAGTTTGGCATGCGATTCTCCTTCTTGATATGGTAGTTCTCGCTTTTAAATCCTACCTAACTCTACTTATAATAGTTAGAGTAGTCTATATTGAGTCTGATAATCTTTTTAGATCATCTAAGCTTGATCTAGTTTCAATATCTGGATTAACTATGGCAACCCTCACCTTCATAGCTTTCAGGGTGGAGAGAAAATTGAAAAAAAACAACTAGTTCTCCTTCCTCACGCTTCAACAATTGTAGTTGCGTGATATGGTGGAATTTAAATGGACACTGGCCAGAACATCCAATGCTTTTTTTTGACTCTTCTATGCCTTGAATATGCATGACTTTCTTCTTGCTCATCGCAACCGGAAGATAAAACATCACTGTTTCTCTTCTTCTGGATTACAATAACAATGCCTTTCTCTAACTCTTTAGAAAAATTCACTTTATATGCATATGCAATACTTATGACTTGTGGCTGCCCTCATGCTGACGGATGGAAAAAGATCGACTGCAATCATCATTCATCCGGGCACTAAAATCACTTGGGAATCAAGTTTACCTATTTTTTAAGTCCCAACCAACTTTTTGTCTGCAATTCTTTGTCTGTAGTGGAAACAGAGTTTATGGACAGCCAGCACATGAAACTAGCACACAGATTTATCTACAAAACGTAGGGACCATGACAAAGGAATGTTTTCGAAATCTTTCCCCTATTTTTAACTCTATCTCACATCCTACATGCTGGTTGATGCTCGAATTGGTTGTTGGAAATCACTGCCGGTCCAAATTGAAGCTTATGAACATTTGCAGCGACATATTTGTTGCCTTGTAGACGCATGAATGGAAATTTCTGTTGCATAAATACGAGCTTCCACGCCCACCGGAAGTTGGGTCTTCCATCAGCATCATCACTCAGACTTGCATCATCTGCCTATTATTTGCCATCATTCATGAGAAATGGTTTCATTTGTCTGGTGCCTCATCAATTTTACGAGGCTTAATGGGGACATAGCAGAGTGTGCCCATCTTTCCTATACGTTGCATCAGCCACTATAGACTTTTACTCATCTCGGATCTTCCCCACAAATGCTTCCTGCTCTCCACCTCTCCGCTCCTCGCACAAGCAACTTCCTCTCCACCTCCACTTTAATAAGATCACGTAGTTGTCGTCAGTCCTCATTGCAGCACTCACTAGAGTAGCTTCACTCCTACCGTTAATTATTATCAGCATCCTCCCCGCTCTTCCCCTCCGAAGTAAATTTCACCGCTGCTTGGCTAAAATCACGAGAGCAGATCCAGTCCTCGAGCTCGTTCGCAGAACGAAACCTCGGCCAGACGACAGCCGAACACCGGAAGAATTATTCTCTTTGGACTTCTCTTAATTAGCAGCCAACGAAGACAGAGCCAGCAGCGAAACAGGGGACACGGTGGTCAGGTCGTTCTACGCCCACCTCACCACTAGCGGCAAAGTGGCCTTGGTCCCAAGATCAACTCCTTCGCCCATCCCATTTCCGTAGATGCTAAGATTCCCGGTTCAAGGAAAAACGCCAGCTACCGCAGGACAAAGTTTTTTTAATGGCATCCCCAACCGGCTTCTAATTTTTTTATGTCCATTGGCCCCACCGGTGCTGGAGAGTGGTGTAGCTAAGTAGCTAAGAATCATGAATGCTATGGTGCGCTAATTAGAGGCTACTGCGAATTGATGTTCACTTACGAATCACGTTCAATTATGTACCTCTGATTCTTTTTTGTTCAGCCACCCGTGATGGTGCAGTACATGAGCAGTTGAAACTAGACCCTCCCATTTATCATTTACGTTTCATTAGAATTGTAAAAATTTGTATGGGCATGTGTTTAGTTTCACATTGGTTATTTGCTAGGTCCATTTTAGATACTTATACAAAATTAAAAAATTCAAGTAAAATTTTTTGGCTAGTCATTTTTGATGAGATCTTAAATTATTACAAATGATATTAGAACGGATTCAACCTATAATCTATGTGAACTAGAAGACACTATAAAATATGTATTTAACTACACATCGATTATTTATTAGATAAATTTTAAGTACTTATATAGAACCAGGAATCTCAAATAAAGAAACTCTGCTCGGCATCAATTGGGATGAGGCCACAGGAAGGTTTGATGGATGCCAAAAGGACTAAAGGCATCGCAATCATTCCTTCCGGCCACGCGAGAAGAAATTGGACCCAACCGCTGAAGTTACCAAACTCCAGAAAGGCCGGTCCTTCCGGAGGAGAATAGACGGGTAAAATACCGTGAGATTATGCTACACCGTTGCCAAAACAGACGCCGGTCTGTGATTTGTCAGGCTCCTGGATGCTGCGTGCCCTGCCACAACTTCTTACATCATTACCCTTCTCCTTGAAAGGAAGTATTGGTAATATTGTTAACAAAAATCCCAAATACATTACAATCTTCTAGCACACAAAATTACCACTGACAAGTAATAAAATATTAATTAATAAGTAATATAATTTGAACTGGAACGTTACATATACTTTAAGTAATAAGATTTATCTCTTTCCCACATATAAATATATTTTTTAGGGGCGGGGGGCGGGGAAGGGAGGTAGGAAACGGAGGACATTGCGTCACCATAAAAGTCGCACCAGATATCGTCCCAACGTATAAGTAGGTCCCAGTAAGTAATTTCTGGTCCATTCAACAAAATAAATTACATACCGTTTTGATATATATTAAAAAAAACACAAATTGATTGGTCAGCGGAGCATTTCCTTCTTGACTTCAATGGCGACAGGCATGGCAGGCTATTCGATGTCCGAGCCGGAGCAGCTGACCTTCCAGCGACTTTTCTTACTGGTTCGAATTTACTCCTCCCAGGTGTTCGTTCCAATGTTCCGTCGGAACACACTTAAATAATCAAAAACCCTGCACACAAAATTTTCCTCTTCAGTAAAAGCTCTTTGTTTTATTCCTGTGGAAGAAGCAGTTTAATGCTTATCGAGTTCTCGGAACACTAGAACAGAAGTAATGTACCTTGGCCTATATATTAGAATCTCCTTCGGAAGTCCATGCGTTCTCGTTTCAAAACTTTTGGATCCAAGAAAAAGAGAAGGAAGAAGACCGTTCCTCGACTTCTGTGTTCCCTCCTTTCGTATCTTTAACGCAGGACTCGGATCTCTTCTCTGTCTCCATCCTCTCCTCGCTCGCTTTGGTTAGAAAATTGGAATGCAAAGAAAAAGCTCTCCGCGCTCGCTTCTTTTATTTGGGACACCACCTCTCCTTTTCGCCGCCCCACCAGTTGTGATGCAGACGCCCCCATCGTTCGATTCAGACTGAACGGTCCGCAAATAGTATAACTAGAAGAAAAGGCCAGAGCCGAAGGCTTCGCAATGGTGGCCGGAAAGGTCAAGGCGGCGATGGGTCTCCAGAAGAGCCCGGCGACACCGAAGTCGGAGACGCCCCGGCGGTCGTCATCATCCCCGGGGTCCCAGAAGGCTCCGTCGTCCAATACGAAGGGCGGCACCGCCGTTTTGGCGCGCTCCTTCGGCGTCTACTTCCCCCGCTCCTCCGCCCAGGTCCAACCGCGGCCGCCGGACGTCGCCGAGCTCCTGCGCGTCGTGGAGGAGCTCCAAGAGAAGGAGTCCCACCTCCGCACCCAGCTCCTCGAGCAGAAGATCCTCAAAGAGACCGTCGCCATCGTCCCCTTCCTCGAGAAGGAGATCTCCTCCAAGAACGACGAGCTCGGCCGTCTAAAGGAGAGGACCGAGCGCTTGGAGGAGGAGAACGAAGCGCTACGACTTGAGAAGGAGAGCTTGCGGTCCAAGATAGGCGGCGGGGAGGAGGAAGGCCGGCGGAAGGAGGTGAGGATCCAAGAACTGGAGGTGGAGCTTGAGGAGCTGAGGAGGACCGTCTCGGAGCAGAGCTCCGGTGAGTTGAGGCGGCTCTCCGGCCGAACAGGGGAGATCGACGAGTGCTCCTCGTCCCAGAGGTTTCAGGGTCTCATCGACGCCTCGTCGAGGTCAAACCTTCTCAAGAACTTGAGTAATGGCCCAAAACCTACCGAGATTGCTTCGAATCAGGAAGTCCAGAAGCCAGAGACTACGGATCTCAAGGCAGAGAAAGGGGAAGCCGAAAGGACTCGACAATCTCGCTGCGAGAAAGAAGGGATCTCGAGACCTCGAGCTCCTAGGGTTCCGAGACCTCCTCCATTGCCGTTCTCCGTTTCCTCCAGCTCCTCCTGCTCTTCGTCCTCAATGGAGCCCTCGTCTTCCTCTGAGACGGCCACCTCCATAACAAGAAGCAGAGGTCCCAACTTGGCGGGCCTGCCGCCGATACCGCCGCCGGCACCGGGAGCCGGAGCGCGGCCACCTCCACCTCCGCCGCCGCCTCCTCTGGCCAAAGGATCAAGATCCGCGGCAGTGTCCGTGAGGCGGGTGCCAGAGGTGGTGGAGTTCTACCACTCGCTGATGCGGAGGGACTCGAAGCGGGAGTCCGGCAGCGGAGTGCCGGACGCGCCCGCCGCGGCCAACGCGCGGACCATGATCGGCGAGATCGAGAACCGGTCCGCTCACCTCCTCGCCGTAAGTCCCGTCACCGGCCCCGTTCCCTCCTCTCTCCGCCACAACCCGCTCCACGTAATCGCCACCGTTCTGGCAACCGTGGTGTCACCGTCACCAACGCTCTTGTGAATCTCTTTTGTTTAAAATTACATAATTACCCCTTTTTTTTTCTGGAGGGGAGACGGTCGTCTTTGCGTCATGGGTCGCAAGGTTTTATTGTTGGTTTTGTTGTTAGACAAGCAGCGGCAAATCCAGCACTTTTTAATTGCTTTCCTATTACGCTGTTACAGATAAAGACGGACGTGGAGACGCAGGGGGATTTCATCGGGTTCCTCATAAAGGAGGTGGAGAACGCCGCGTTCGCTAGCATCGAAGACGTGGTCGCCTTCGTCAAATGGCTCGACGAAGAGCTCTCCTTCCTGGTACTCTTTGTTACCATCTTAATTATAACATTAAGCAGCGGGATTCGGAGAAGGTTCGTGTTGCTTTAACTAGGAAACGCCATGGTAGGTGGACGAGAGAGCGGTTCTGAAGCACTTCGACTGGCCGGAGCACAAAGCGGACGCAATGCGAGAAGCCGCCTTTGGCTACTGCGATCTAAAGAAGTTGGAGTCGGAGGCCTCGTCCTTCCGCGACGATCCCCGCCAGCCCTGCGCTTCTGCTCTCAAGAAGATGCAATCCCTTCTGGAGAAGTATTTACTTCATCTTTATCCATCTGGAAGTGATTTGATTAAAGTATCCATAATAATTGCTCTTATTATTCTACAACAGGTTAGAGCAAGGGGTTTATAACCTGTCACGTGTCCGAGAAAGTGCAACGAAGAGATACAAGGGGTTTCGGATCCCCTGGGAATGGATGCTGGAGACTGGATTCGTAATCCAGGTACCTTACCCTTCGTTAAATTTTAATGTAGCTTAATAAAGTTAATAATGACTTAATGAATAGAGGGGATGTGAGGGGGCTACTAGATGACAAATGATAATGTGACAAGAATATAAGGGACAAAGGACATACGGAGATGTGATGGATGGCCTTTGTTTCTCGATGCATGTGAGCATGCGGTCACGTGAATACATGAGGTGGACGCCTGGGCTTCCTAACTTTGTTTCTTCTCCGTCGAGCAGTATCTATGGCACGGGCCAGAATAGGAATTTCTGTTCTACGTACCTGGAGAATAAAGGGTTTAGCTTTGTTAAAGCTAACGCTTTTTCTATAATTCGCAGTCTTTTGCTTTTCCTCCCCGGTTTCCATTTTGGTCCTGAGTAATCCGCGTTGATGTCCTGAAGCATAGGCAATAATTGACAACATTCTTATTGCATAGATCTGTTGACGTTACCTTTCCTTTATTTCAAGAAGCCAGGGTAAATAATATCGTACAAGGGGTTGGGCATGGCAAGGACGTTAGCATCCGATTGTGATAGGTAAATAAATGGAGTTTATAGATATTAAACTCTACGTTTTCATTGCATAAGCTGATCAGGAATTAAGAGGATAAGTGAAGAAATGTGTAACTATGTAGGTCCACCTTTTGTTAGTGGTACAAGGAGGTGAGCCTCTTTAATTCTTTGTCGGTGATTCTTATCTTTCTGAAAACTTATGTAGATTTATTTCTCAGACCGTCTTATTGTTTATGTGTGATCATTGGCCGGCAAACAGCAAACTAGAAAACAAAGATTCAAAAGAGCCCATGGATTTCCTGCAAAGTTATATATAAATTTCACAATTGCATTAATGCGTTAACTAAATTTCCCATAGAGTATAATATTTAAAAGGAAGGAGGTGGACCGAGGGATTCTATTTTGGTGGACTTTAAAAATGAAAAGAATTCTGCAAAGCCTTATCATTTGATCCCTGCAAACTCTGAGAAAAATCCTATTTTATCAGCTAAATACAAAGAGAATGTGGAATCCATTGCGATGACTAACATGATTTGTTTAGAAATTGAGGATTGTTCGCCATTTTCCTTTGGATTGTGCAAAGGTGCAAATGAAGACGGGTGCACTTTTTGGCTGTTGACAATGGGTACCATATAAAGAAGATGACCCCCCTCTTTTAGAGAAAACCAAAAATGATGCATTCATGATCTGAATAACTTAGAATTAGATAAGAAAGAGAAGTTCATTTACTAGTTAAACAAGTATAAACTAATTAAAAGAGATGATAAAGGATCTTGTAGATCCACACTTTCAGGGGACTTGTTGTAGAGATACTAAGGGAATGTCAGATAAATAAAATCTCCCCCTTTAAGTGGAATGGGGTGGTTTGAGTCCCTCTGAGCTGGCCTTATTATTGCATGCACTTTTTATTGTATAAATATATTTAGAATGATTTTCCCTACCCTACCACCTTCTGCTCTGCAATTTTGCAGGATTGTATTGAAATGTTTATGTTTTGCTAGATGATGTTAACGTATTAACTTTCTGAAGTGGGGTCTTTTTCCGTTATATTATCATCTATATCAAATGTATGAGTTACTGAATAATCCAATTGTCACGAGCAGCATCACATGATGAACAAATGTTTTTGATGTGCTAAGAGTTATGCTTGCATGAAAATGGAGTTGAAGGACTTTTAGGTCAAAACAATTGCAATCCCAAGTTTCGAATTGTAGAGGGTGCTGTGCTAGTACTAAAGTACATGGTCAATTCTAAAGGGTTCTTTAGGAAAAAGAATTCTTAATTATAATGTTTCTGACCTTTGTTGGGGATGAACCTTAGAAAGAATAACTATTTAGAGCATGTTATGTCACATGATATTTTGGAATAAACTTTTGAGATAATTAATAATGGAGAGCTAATTATTCATAAAGAGACAGCCTAACGTCATATGATTGTTCAAAAATGGCTTGAACATTCTTAAAGCTTTAGCCGTAAGCTAATATCTGTGATATAGGATCTGTACTTTTTTTTAAAAAAGATTCATCATGCCATTTTAACTTAAGTTTTTGACATAAAAGAAACTAACATATGCATAAGGCAACTTTGACAAACATGAGGATATTGAGTTGATTGTCATCAATAAATAGAGATGCACTAACATGAATATGAAGAGCAAGCCAAGGATTCACTGCACTCTACAACATATAATCAGGAACCAACAAGCTTGGATCTGCTCATATACAAATAATGCCAAAGATGTATGAGGGGTCATTGGGTTTTGGCATCCTATATTCTGTTATTAATTTACATTACTTTCAGTATTAGGAAATAGTGACTTGGGTTTCATGAGCATCCTTTTTTAATTTTGATTCCAATAATTCCTGTTGGAATTACCAAACTTAGTCAGATTGGGTCAAGCTGTCACTTAAGGTTCCAAAGGCTTGGCATAGAGGAATGACATTCTGTGATAGGTGACAAAGTGGTTTTCTGGCTTAGATAAAAGAAAAAGGGAATAAAAGAAGAGGTTGTCTCTCTAGGATTGGATGTTTCAACTAGAGGTTCAAGAGAGTATTAGACAAAGAAATGAGTGAAAGTGTTTCCTCAAATTTTTAATATGTACGCATGGAGGTGGTTCCTTTAAGTCTTGCCTTTGTCATAGTCAACTAAGGTGTCATAATCAATTCCTCTGGTTACTTCTTAAATTCTTAATGTAAAGAGATGATGATTTGGGATTTTTCCTCATATAGAAAAAGGCTTGATGGAAATTTCTAATATTCTCATGTCATATTGCCTTGTGCTTTGTCACCAGGAAGACAGTTATGCATAATGGGAACAATTAAAATTTATTATCAGGAAACATGTTTGCAGCATTAATATTAAAAGAAGCCTAGTATTGATTATGCTGGAGAATAAATAATGGAGGTGATAGTTAAGATGGTGTTGGAAGCGTAGTCCAAAAGCATAAAAGAAATGGTTGTTGAATGTAATGATCTGCATCTCTTCACAATTTCAAATCGTGTTCCGTGGTATGATGCAAGTCAACAACCATGGGACTATTGCTTTAAGATCCTTAAAACTTGCAAAATCCAATATTGGTTTTTTATTTGGTTCAGCTCTCATTAATTGTTCCTAAGATAAATCTCAAAACAAAAAAGCGTTCTGATTTAGAGTTCAAAAAGAAAGAATGAGAGACTGTGCAGCAATTTGGGGAGGCTTCTCTTTCTTGAGGAAAAAAAAATGAAAGAGGAAGAAAAGTGGTCTCTCGAGTTATGTCATATATGTCTAGATATGCTCAGAGACAGAAACATGCACACCTATAAATACATCTGTATTTATTAAAATGAACTTGATGAGTTTGCATTGCAAATTGTTAATAGTCTTTCCAAGAGTTATTGGTATATGAAGTTCAAGTATATATTAGATTTTGGAGCATGTTGGTTGAATACCAAGGAAATGTATGCAAGAACAATCAGTTCGATGACTGTTATTTTTCTGCCATTATTAATTGCATAGAAATAGAAGCTACATGAGGTCACTCAGAAGGCATTTAGGTGTCAGTATTCATAGATGTTTTATTCATTTTAAAATAACATAACGAGTTTTAGGTGTCAGCGTCAGAGAGAGAGAGAGAGAGAGAGAGAGAGAGAGAGAGAGAGAGAGAGAGACATAAAAGGCAGAACAGATCTATGCTATAACAATAATCATATCAGGGTGTTTTCACTTTTTTCAGAGGCAGTCTTTTATATCTTGTCTGTAAGGCAAAGAAGGTAGGCTCACATATCCATGTTCAAACAAGATTTGCAAAAGCAATTTTAAATAATCCTCTTGCCAATCTCAAATTAATTTACCAGTTCTTAGCTCAGAATGTTCAATATGTAGTGTTGTTCCTGCTTTACATCTCTCTGGAGTTTTGCTCCAACACCTGCTTGCAAGACACTTCCCTATTTTAATGATTTTGGAGGGCCTTCCATCAATCTGATATCTGGTCTCACTTAGTTATCCAAAGTTTATTCTGAATTGTTCTTCAAGTTTAGTAACATCTTCGAGGTAAATAGAAGATCGAAAGTGGCAAAGAATACTTTTGTTAGTTTGATATTACATATATGAGAAACACAAATCATAGTTGACTCATTCCTTGCTTTCCTTAGAGTTTGGAAAATGATGCTCATCTTGGTTTTTCTTTCCACTCAAACCCTTGAAACCAGCTGAAGATTTTTAGCCTTGCCTCTAAAACCATGAAAAGCCATTCTTTTATATTGGAGGTTTTACTTTGACATACTAAATGAAATAAAATAGCTTTTATTGTTTAATCTTTTAATAAATCAAGATGTTTACTTAGAATCTGTACTATTTGGAGATATCTTACTGTCTTCACTAAAGAATTTCATCATTTTAGTTTTATGATTCCACATAATATAATTGGGATATGGTAAAAATTTTGGGAATAGTATTCAGAAGGACCAAAGCGCTACCAATACCCATCAGAAATCATACTGGACATGGTGCACAGAACATGACGACCAAGATATTACTGAAAGAATGTTTGCTCAAAGCACTCCAACCTGGGTACTTCATTTGAAGATTTATTATATGATCATCAAAAGTAGGAATGTTGCTTACAATGGGCCATTACTAGAGAGAAGTACTTAGCAGTAGTGGACAAAAATTTAAAGTTTCAGGTGAACAGGCAGAAAATAATTTAGTTAACCAATCAACGAGGAATTGGTTTCCTCAATGCCATCCAAAATTGAAGGCACAGTTCTTTACAAAATACTGAACAGGGCAATGGCTTTCTTATTGTTTTATCTTTCTTTTCTCTACTCGCCTTCTCCAAGCCCTTTCAAAAAGTTTGCTATACCTATTGGTACATAAAAGCATTGAATTTCTATAATGACCAACGCGATGTATATGTTAGTCTACTGATGCGACTCCCTTGAGGGGTTTAATACATTTTTCTGGTTCACCAAGTAGGCTTTTAATCTGCTCGGGACCTAAGGTCCAAAGCTGGGATGCATTCAATGTTTGTGTGACTTTTTTTCCCTTTTGTATGAGGAAGTGGACTATGTTTCAAATTCCTGTACTCTTGCATTTCTTCTGTGGAAGATCGCCATGCTCTTATATCAAAATATGTAGGAATTTTTTTTTTCCCATTTGAAAGGAGAGGATATAAATTATAGATGTTTATAACAGAATCCATCTTTGAAATCATATGCTCCTCTTTTTCTATCTACAATTTTGTTTAGCTATTATCAACTGAACATTAGGAACATATATAATTGCTTCATTATAGGTCATCCCATGGATGTAGCAATTATAGTTGCTTATTATTTGAATGCAATAATTCTTAGCATAATATTTAAATTTTATTATTAAAATCATGCGATACCTAAGGTTTGATCGTTTCTCTATTACCATGTAAAATTATGTTCTGATAGTAGACATCAAAGGTAAGGAATCATTTTCAGCAGAACATGTCTCCTTCCATCTTTGCTAGAACCTTAAACATAAGTAATTTCAGCAAAACTTGTGCGGTGATTGGTTTGGATGTACTTGAATTTTAAATAGGTACATTTTTGGCTTTCAATTGATAGAATATTTTTATTTTTAGGAACATTTTAGCTAAAGTGATTGGTTCCCAAATAAAGAAGTTGAAATCAAAGATTACTGAGAAATGGTAATAATATCCAAAAAACTGTTCAAGTTAGAGACTTGATTCTTTGCAAGGTATCTAGGCACAATATAGAGCCATCCCTTTTCAAAAGATCCAGTGGAATAATTAATTATCTTATGTTTGACACATCAGAGCACAGCATAAAATTAACATTTTAAGATACAATAATATTATTACAATGTTAGTTGGTTCTTGCATTTTGCTATACCACATGTAATGGCTGAATATCCAAAATATTTGCTGATCAACTCTGTTTCAGCATGGACTTCTCTTAGGGGTTGTTAGGATTATACAGCCTCACCCATTAATATCTGTGTCTACGGCCATTTGAAAAATATGTATCCCTTATGGTAGACCCAAAAATGCCAAACAAGATAGAGCCGAAAGGATTTTTCATAGGTTTTTTGCCCCTGAAAATCCAGAAGGATTTTTCATAGGATGTGCAACCTTCCTTTTCTATCCTCCAGTAATTTTGGTTATTATCTATTCTCCTTCTGAAAGGACCCATGATGGGCTCCAATTTTTGGGATGCTAATTTATGAACTTGATCCTAACATCTGACATGGGATGTATCACCCAGATCAAGCTAGCTTCAGTGAAATTGGCAATGAAATACATGAGAAGAGTCTCTTCTGAGCTTGAGACCATGGCAGGTGGTCCTGAAGAAGAGGAACTCATGCTGCAGGGTGTTAGATTTGCCTTCAGAGTGCACCAGGTATTTGCGCTCAATTGGAATCTCTACTGAGAATGGCCATCATACTTTTGATATGACCTGTTTCTAAATAATTCTCTATTGGGCATTTACAGTTTGCAGGTGGTTTTGATGTCGAAACAATGCGAGCATTCCAGGAGCTAAAAGATAAAGCTCGTTCCCTCCATAAGCAGAGCCAGAATCCAAGCCAAAGCCAAGGTCAAAACCATTAGCAGAAGCTGTTTTGTAAAGATGGCCACAATGTGCTAACTGCGAAAGCAATTTCATCTACACGTTCATCCCCGTTCTATTTACATTATTATAAGACACCAAACTTTACAAGGAAAGCTTCAGAGTTCAAACTAACTGTTGCTTCATGCATTCGCATTTGTTCACTCTTACCTCTCCTCCGGCTGTCTTCCCATAACCAGCTCCTTGGCAGACCGCGCTGCTCCAATTACAGCTGCACCCACAGCTTCACACAAGTTTCCGACAGCAGTGGTGCCTGCACTCTTCTCTTCCACTACCAGTTCTGTTTGCTGCACTGGAGCCTCTCGGCTCTCTCGTTTTTCCCTGTGCTCGTGCTCCATCTTCCCTTGCTTCTTTTGTTCATCAGGTTCTTCGGAGCCTCCATCCCCACCAGCCTCTTCCTCTCCACTGAGTGAGAGATTCTGAAGTTTCTCCTGTGCCTCCTGTGTCTGTTCCCTGAGCTTTTTCTGCACAAAAAGAATTCAGATACATCCAAATTCATAAGATAAGCAATGCAGTTGATGAAAAGATTGTAACCCTAGCACCATACAGGAGAGAGAATCCATATTTTGATGGAAGGTAATGAGTCATTTTTCAATACCTTTGCTTCGGTAGATTTCGGTTCAGCATATTCTTTGGCTTGCTGGGTGGACTCCTTGGCCGTCTCCTTCGATTCATCTGCTTTCTGCTCTTCCAACTCCTTGGTTTTCTGTCCTGTACCCTGTGCTGCCTCCTTTGCCTCCCCTGCTTTTAGGCCACCATACTTCATAGCCTTCTGACCTGCACCGGCGGTTGCATCCTTGGCTCCCATCCCCTTCTCTCGGGCATAGTCTGCTGCACTCTTACCAGTGCTCACGGTTGCATCTTTGGCCTTCGCTGCTGCCTTCTGTGCATAATCCGCAGCACTTTTTCCAGTTTCTACTGTCTCGTCTTCGGTCTTCACCGCTGCCTGCTGCGCATGATCTGCGGCACGCTTTCTAGCGTCCATGGCCGCATCTTTGGCTTTCACTGCAGCCTCTTGTGCATAATCCGCAGCAGTCTTTCCGGTGCTCATCGTCATATCTCTGGCCTTCTCGGCAGCTTGCTTCGCATAATCGGCTGCACTTTCACCGGCATTCACAGTGACATCCTTGGCCTTCACTGCAGCGTGGACTGCAGTATCCCTTGCTGCATCATACCCCCGCCGGCCTTTCTCCATCGCAATATCCTTGGCAGCAGAGGCCTTCTCTGCAGTGACATCGGCAGCAGCACGGGTACCCTGAACGGCAGCGTGGTAGCCCTGCTGGCCCTTCTCCGCAACATAGTCCTTCGCTGCGGTTCCCTTCGCCTCGGTACCCTTGGCGGCCAGGTAAGTTGAGGCGCCGGACTGCTTGGCTTTCTGGTAGCGCTCCTCCGCGGCCCGAATGGCGTCGATGGAGTTCTGCTGCGCAGTGGCTCGGTACTTTCCGATCTCCTCTGGAGACATGTTTGTTCTCTCCGCGTGCTCTTCTTCCATGGAGCATCCTGTCTGGGAAGCCATCTACGAAAAGATTCGTGGAAGCTAGTATAAATGATGTTCTATTTCCTCTGCGTTTGGAACGAAAATTGAAGTGTGGGAGAAGGGGGAGGAACAGAACGGTTTAAGAAACCAGAAGAGTGGGGCAGCGGTTTGGCGCGGTGCCTGAGAGGCGGTTGGGGCATTAATTGACACCTGGCGAGGGCCGGGCATACGTGTTATGTTGAAGGAGTCGGAAGGGACGACACGGAATCATGTTTGGAACGGGACACGGCGCTTCAGGTCAGTGCGGCTGCATCCATATCGGAACCCAACCCAGATCATATCCCAAATCATATTACATAATAAGTCAGTCAGTTTATTGGATTTTTAAGTATGAGGTTGATGCCCAGATCCTAACAAGGTTTTGACTTCGATTTTGGACCTGATCAGGTTAATACGTTCAATTTGGTTGCTAGCTGCACTGGGTGTCATTTCCGCACGGGAGAAGCCATAGGCACCGGGGGCCCTCATTCCATTGTTTTTTTGTCTATTGCTTGTCTTCGTCCTTCCATGAAAGTAATCAAAACAATCTTAGATGTTGCATTAACAACTAAACAAATTTCATTGGAAGTTGATTCATCATTAGAGATCATTAGAGCATAATTATTCATACAGGAGCCACACATCTCCAATCTCTATTTCGAGTTGAATGTTGAGTTTAAGGAAGCCGGGGAAACCTCCTTTTTGATACTATGACTTGGATGCTAAGCGTATTTGGTGGAGGATAATTCACTGACGATTGCCTCTTAGATTAGTGATCGATGAGAGCACAGCGTGATCTAGCATCTAGATATCGAGGCCTATGGTTGATAATGTCGCTTTTTAGTTGGTTATTGAGGGTTGGTTTATTTTTTTTGAGAAGCCCGACAGCAGAAGGATGACTCCTTGTCTTGAAGGATATCTTGCCACTTAACTTCTCTACCAAGTGCATTCCAAGATAACATTAATCCATCTGTATTGAAAAATTGGCATTAATCTGTAAAGTCTTAAAATTAAAATAAATATTTATTTTTTTCCTGATCTAACCACTCAAGAATTTATCTAACCGAAAAAACGTGACTCCTGCGTCCTCTGCTCGTGCATCGCAAGCTTAGGCAATAATTTCTCTTCTAAATTGGCCTCTCTCGTTCGCTCGTTCGCTTTCAGCACGGCATTCCACGAGGCTAATGCGGCAATAAGAGGGCATTGCTGCTCTTGTAATTCTATTCCAGCTCTTTAAAGGGGCATTCCACGAGGCTAATGCGGCAATAAGGGGTATAGCTTCCTTTTGCCGCACATACTGTAAAATCCGATTGATATTTATTCTTTGCAGGTGTATCTGCTTCTTGGTTTGGGTGCTCGATGAGAAATATTCTACTTCAAAGAAGTCAACTAGATTCTATTGAGATCACAAATTCTATATCTTCAGAATGGAATTTTTTTAACCCATGGACCATATGAACCAACCAAATGAGCAAATGATATCGATCTTTGTGATGCCCATGTTCTGAAAGACATGCTCTTAATTCTTGAAACGAAAGTTGAAAGCATTAATTTAACTTTTCCAAATTACAATGCAATGATCTGACCCTCATTGAGAACAATGTTTTGAACTTCCTTCACAACACACAGATTATTTCCCGCTCTCCATGATATCATCAGGGAGCAAAGAGAAACCTGCACAAATTATGGATAGCTGCTGCAAACAACTTGCAAATGAGAAATCTACCCTAGAAACAATACTGTGGTCAGAATAGTTTATGGTGAGGTGCTTCTTGTTTGCTTCTCTTTTCATGCAACCTTATCTCCACTTGAATTAACGGAGAGCTGCATACAGGAGCTGGTTCCACGTATCTGGAAGGCCTGCAACGCACCAGTGGCTGCAGTCCATGCCTGAATTGTCCCTATTGTATACAGATGGGTGGGCATCCTTTCTAAGCTGTGAGAGAAACGTGACATCCAATAGATATACTGGCGTTGACATGGCATGCAACACTCTCTGCATTATGGCCTGTGCTGGAAGGGAACCTCCTGGGTATGTTGGTCTAATCAATGGAAGAGCCTGTCCATAGCATCTCCTCGCATTGGGCTCACCCCAGTCCCTTCCTCTGATTCCCACAGTATTTATTCACAGGGAAGAGAAAAAAACAAGAGATATATAAGAAAAGATGATGCGGATAATGACACTGACTGATCACAGATGTGGAACTTGAAAAGTCGCAATTAAAAACTTAGGGAAATAAAATGATCAGATACGGCCTATGTCATTTTATGGTAAGTATTCCGAGCCTACTTCTTGCTGAGGAACTACAGTAGGTAAATTTCAGAGCAAGCACTGCAGCAGAGAACATTTGGTTATATATAAGAAAGATGGAGAGGATGCCTTATTTACAAATAGCTATACGGAATGGAGTGAAAGCAAAGTGCAAGAAAATAGTTGATTAACTGCTGATCTGGAGCCGAGATCTCTATGCATGCAATTCCGACATACAAATAAGATACTTAACTAGATGCGGTGAGAGAATAAGATAAGAATGAATGTTGGTCAGAATTTGAAAGATTGCAGAATAAATCTTAAAATTTGATTCAAACAATATACTTGGCAGTGATGTTTGTAGGAATTAGGATCAGTTATAAAAATATCTGCTGTTTTTGCAACGACCACACTCCGGCTATGTCAATGTTTGTGCTGGGAGATATCTGCACTTTGTTAACTTGACTGAATTTACCTCTTGTTGATCGAGAAAAAGAGCCATGGCTGACAGATGGCTTAATGCGACTATTTTGTGCTCTATGCACTCTAGGAAAGAACATAGATTAACATCATCTGATAGAATTAGAGTTAGTTTTTCGCACCAAGCGAGAGAGAGTGGAGGGTAAATTCTATGGTAGCATCAAGCAAATTTAAACGTTAGGCGACTAAAAACAATAGCATGATGGAGATCAGAAAGTTGATTTGGAAGGAAGGGTAGTAAGAAATGTGGGTTGACGCAATAATTTTTTTTCTCTGCACCAGTGCAGTGTCAAGGGAAGATTTGACTTGATGACCGAGTTAATGACTGAATAAGAGCAAGTGGAAATTGAGGCAAGTTAGAGGGAACTATTTTGCAAGAATATGGTACTGCCAATGTGATCTAAACATATAAGCGCAGCTAGAATTAAATGGGTTTTTTCAGAGCTAATCCCTGTAAAAAAATAGTTTGTCGGCTAGGTTAAGGGCATTATTATATAGCAACGGACACTCTGAAAATTAGTTGAAAAGAGTGAAAGTACCAACCTAATAGTGGCAAAAAGTAATGCTAACAAAATAACAGCAAGGAAACTGACTTCATGTCATTTATTATACAAGGTAGGCCCTCGTTGACTGTCATCCAACCATCATGATCTTATTATCAATTGCCAGCATGGTTTGCGTTTGCTCTTTAGCGATGAGGGTCATTTGCATTGAATATCTTGTGAGGACCCGTGCGGATAAACGATGGATATATTTTGAATATTGATATATAATTAAAGAATCTAAATAATATCTTCCGACTAGCTATTTTGGATGAAGTCTTGGGTTGTGACAAATAGTATCAGAGCGAAGCTGATCTATAATCTACGTGTACTAGAAAATACGGCAGCACGGATCCATTGGAACCTACCACGTGCCATTTATGGTGTTTATTATTAGATTTAAATGGATTTGAACCCTTAGCTCGACGTTTAGTCTCACACCGATTATTCGCTGGATAGATCAAGGGTACTTATATAGGATCAAAGAATCTAGTGTTGATAAATTGGTCATTGAGAGATTCTATTTGTTAATTGCGAGCCAACTTACTGATAATGAGTTGGAGAGATCCCCTGGAAGAAGACTTTGGTGGTGGCTGGATTGACGTTAGCATCAACCCATCTGGCCCATGTGGAAAGCCCCTTATAGAAGGCCGCCAAGCGATTCATGTCTCGGTATATCCGGTTTCCATCTTGCACGTAGTCCCATCTACATGAGAAAGAGCACATGTCGTAACTGGAAAGAAGCACAATCTCGCTCAACAAACAAAAGGAAGTCTCAGGAGACAGGATAGATCTCATACGGCTGGCTCCTTCCTCTGTGAGTCCACCAGTGCCATGTGTTGAAGATCAGCAAGTCAGCGCCAACCCATGCCCTCCCACTCTGTATGGAGTCTAGCTTGAGGACCCGTCCGATCCTTTCACGGACGACGTCCACTAGATACGTTGTCCGGTAGTACATAACTGAGACGCCGTAGTCCTGCAACCGTGTTGCCGACGTTAGCTTGGGTTCAGAAATCAGGGGACGTCCTAGGGTTGCCAAATATGGAGGGTGGGACAGCAGTGAATAACTAGTTACATCATTTGTCTTGGCGAAGGATCAAAACAACAACAACAAATATATAGGAGGACAAGAAGAAAAGAACGATTGGGTGGCTTACATCTCCCTTTCATCAAAGAAAGAAAGAAAGAAAGGAACGAGCCAGCGGGCCGTGTATGCAAGTAATTTTGGGACGAAGGGGCAGTGCACAGTGGTGTACCTTATGAATTAGTTTCCACCAGAAAGAAATAGAGGAATATGCCAATATGCACTCCAAGTGATTCACTTAGAAAAAGAGGTGTAATTCGTCGCTCTAAATGTATAATATGAAGGATTTATCAGCGAATACAGGCAGGCAATTTCAAAGTGAGTTATATGATCGAGAATTCCTAGATGAGATGACATTACTCTTTTTTTTTTTGAGAAAGAAAAGAGAAATGACACGATATCTGTGCTCTAGTTTCTTTTCTGGCCTTCTGGTCGGAGCATTCTTTATCATCTCTTGGTTGTTGGTATTGTGCCGGAGAGACCTTTGGGCTACTTTATCCGTACGCTAATGTCTTTATTTATTTTTTTTTGCTTGCTAGGAACGCTAATGTCTTTATTTACAGATGAAGATGATAAAGACGGACTTTTACCAGGACTAACCCCTTAAAAGTTAAAACAGAAGGGTGATTGCCGCCGGTACCTTTTATGCATTCGGGATATTTTCTCTGTGATGTTGTAGCCGAGATTCAAATTTCCAACCAACCAATGGTACGGACTCGCACAACATTCTAAAACTTGCCCCTTTAGGAGAGAGTGCTGCGCCGCCGCTTTATAACAGATTAATATGCGTGCAGAGATGTTTTTCAACCGTTTTGACACAGACCGTAACAACCTAAAACCTTATTAAAAAAAATAACCAAAAAAAATATTATTTAAAATTTTTAATTTTATATAAATATTTAAAACCTATCTAGTAGAACTGAATATATGTTCGTATAGATATTTATACAGATAAAATTAAAATGGCTGGTGTTGCTACTTCATTGTTCAGAGAAAAAAACAACAGGTTGGAGAAAAGTGTTATGTGCCCTGTGCTCTACTTCTATCAACAAAAGTAGAAAAGTTTGATTTAACCCATAATATGTTAGTTCTTTTGAAAGAAGTCTTCAAGACACTGGTGGGAGACTAGCCTTCAATTGATATAGTACATTGGAGTTTTACATTTTCATTAACACTAAAGGTTAAGCATAATTATTTAATATGGTGCTCTTTTATTATTTTTTTATAAAAAGGTGGGAAAGATCCTAAAAAATGGTTCCCACTTTTGTTTTTTTTTTGGAAAGGTGTTTTGGCTTGGTCGAACCTAATCAGATATTCTAGAGTGAGTGGGATCTAAAGCTACCTCAGCTTATACCTTTTCTATTAAAAAAAATATTTATTTTTTATATTTTCAACAACCTTCTCCCACCTATGATCTATCCCCCACCTATACGTGAGATCGCCTCAGGCCGCCTCCCTGCCATCGCTTAGCTCCTCACCAATTGGCTTCCATCTATTTTTTTACCAACTTTTTTATTTTATCTAGGTAAGATTTTTTTTTTTTTTTTTTTTGGTACAAGGTAAGGACTTTTCATTGGCAAGAACAAGAAGGCAAGACTGGCTACAGATAGTTGACGGTGGATAAATCTTGACCATTTATGTTGTATCGGACAGCCAGATTTTTTTTATTGGGTAAAAGATGATTTATCCCTTGAGCTGTTGAGCACCGCATGATATAGGAAAAGCTTGGGACCTCCACAGGGAAAGGGATAAATATGCACTGCCGTCTGCCATGATCTATGCTCTCGTTTGGCATTAAAAAAAAAGGAAAAAGAATTAGGAAAAAAAAAAGAAAAAAAGATGGACGCCCGCACATGCAACTCGCAAAGTCATTCCAGGCTCTTCTCAAAAGAGCAGGCCGAACCAGCGAATAAAAGTTACATTAAACATATACTAAACGAAGAATTCGTTCGAAATCTATGTGTGTGTGTGTGAGAGAGAGAGAGAGAGAAAGAGAGGGAGGGAGAGAGAGAGACCTGAAATCTAACGTAGGAGAGGGGATCACTTCTGATGAATGAGGTCCTGGCATTGGGCACTGCGGCAAGGAGCATGCAATTGAGTGACACCCACTGGTTCAAGCTTATGGAGTCCCCAACAAACATTATCCTCTTCCCTTTCCACCTCCACAAGAAATCCTTCGCATCAAACCTGCACAACATTTCCAACTCAAGAAAGAAGATTCACGGATATAGAGAGCAGTAGGAAATAGACAGATCGCTTAATCCAGTTGTATATATCCTACGACCAACCTCGGGAGCTCGCATCCATTTGGCTTCCATCTGTACTTGAGGTACATCTTGTCCGGCCGGCCATAATTCTGGCAGTCGAACTCGGGGTCTATGAACGGGCAGCGCGACGAGTCGTAAAGGGGGTAGGAGTTGTCATAGACCCAGCTCCCTTGGAACAAGTTGCAGCTGATGTCGCTCGTCCCCTCCTTCCCATCCGTCGAATTGTGATGGAGCTGCTCATTCTCATGGTGATAGCCCTCTGGAAATGCTCCTTGCAGGGAGGCAACCAGGATAGCCAAGCAAGAGTAGCGGAACCAATACCCAGAACGGGTTTTAGCTCCCATGGAAGAATAAGAATAAGAATAGGGGAACAAAGCCTTTGGCGAGGGGGGCGGCGGAGTGATATAACGAGGGCAAATAAGCCTCTTGGTAGTTTTCCTTGGACGTAGTTGGATTACAAAAATCATTGTGTGTCACGAGTGTCGTTGGGTGGTAAACTTGCGAGATCCAGTTGAATTCCACTCACAGGAATCGATTGAGCAGCTGCAGCTGTTGCCTGTCGGTCAATTTGATAGCTCCAAGAACTTTTTTTTTTTTGTTAGGTACATTAATTGGCATCTAGTGGAGTAGACGAATTCGTGCTATAGTCCGAGAAGGATCGATAGGGTGAAGTCTATAGGGTGTTACAGTAGCGGTTAGGCCGGCGTTGGGGGTCCTCATTGTCTGATAGCCTAAACTTTGGACATAGCCATCGGTTCCACATGCATATCTAAATAGAAAAAACATGGCCTCGGCACCTAATAGACTCTTGCTGGTTCCATGGTGGAAGGGCTCGCTGTCATTGATGTGAAATGTGTCTTTTAACTTGTTGCAGCATGTGTGACTGCCTAAGTTCATTACATGATAAAAATCTGGAGCTGTCTCTACTTTCAAAGCTTCTCCTGTGTGATCAGTTAAGCATGGTTCTTTTGTATGAAAAGAATTGGCTGGAAAAGCATGACATCGTATCTTTTTTTCTCTCTAAAGCGACAGGTTTAGCATCAGGAAACCATTGAGCTAACAAGGAGAGATTCTGAACGTGAGGGGAAAAAAAAGGAAATTTTAAAATATAAACAAGAACAAAATACGGATGTCTTGAATAATTCCTGATTAACTTGACTGTCCAAAATCAATTTCGAGAAATGCTCACATAAAAAATGTATTAATATAAACGGCTACAATTTCCATTCAAGCAGTACACTCGAGGTTATATGTTAGAGAACAAGATCAAGAAAGTATTTTGTCCAAGTATTGTGTCCTGAGCTTTTACAATACGTTATGTTTGATAATTAGATTACTGGATCCTAAGGTAGCAGCATGTAATTTATCCAAATAGGATAGGATACCACATCCAAAGCTTCTTAGTTTTAGCCGCTCATGTGCGGATCGACACGTGAAAGAGGTATTTTGGACAAGATAACAATTATGAACAGGGAAGTGCGTGGAGGTAGATGATGGTACTGCATGCGACATCATTTTCACGGCGACAGCATGGTAGGCTTGCACACGCAATCATGGCGCCGATGGTTGCCCAGTTGCAATCATGGGCCACAGATGGTCCAATTTAGAAAAGCCCATGGCCCAACATTGTGCAGCCACATCATGGTATTTATCCTGCACTATTTTGTCACTTATGCCACCTCTCTCTCTCTCTCTCTCTCTCTCTCTCTCTCTCTCTTGAAATTAAGAGGGACTAATTCCCACTTTTTTATCCTTATTTTCACTCAATGTCTCTCTACGTTGATTGTAATCAGGATTGGACCCTTATCTTCTTGCCCAATCGGCAAGGGATGGTATGATCTGAAACATGCCCATATTGCACAGCTGACTGTAAGAAGGACTCCTGCCACTGTGCCACTCAGCAACTACAAGGATTGATAGAATGAAATCAAGGATTTGAAATCCATGAAGAACATATCTGAAGCAGGGCACCATTGCAAACATTTTACTGTCAAATACTATCAGTTTGCCCAAAAGAAAGCTATCAGACATCAACTAAGGTTCATCATGTATTGGGACACATTCTCATGGGGGCAAGGACATCCTAGGAGGATACGGTTGAGACAAACAATTGTGCTTGAGAACTTGTTAGATTTAAACTACAATCACCATGATATATAGGATTTGATGGAATCCTGGATGTACTAGCTAGTAGGCAAGAATTAGACCAGAGTACTCAAGTCAATGTTGACATGGGCCTTTGGACGTTAATAAGAAGAGACGGTTATATGGAATTGACTTCACTCCTCTCACTTCTTGCAGAGTGGAAGGATGTATTAGAATCCTCCAGTTGCACGGCACCATGCAGAGGCTATAGGATGATGGATCATGATCCTCCACTTCCAATCACAAGCCCCGTGATTGGTGCAGCGGCTGTAATTGGAAGTGTTCGGTGGATGCACTAGCCAATGTGGCTAATGGATCCCATTCAATTACGACTTTTGTGCCAATCACGAAGGACCGTAATTGGAAGTCAGGACATTCTTGGTCCAAGTTGGGTTTGGGCCATATGTTTCTCACCCCAGAATGATTGCTGGGATTGTTGGATGGCTTTTCCGGGAGGAAAAGCCACCCTCGCCTCAACGCTCCTGTCCAAGTCTTTGTTCAAGATTCCTTTGTCTCCACATAAAGTTAATCTTATTAATTGCCAAATGTCTGAAGCATGTGCCTTTTGGGGTCCACTGGGAATTAAAAAGTATAGAAAAGTAAAAAAGGCTGCGAGTTTAATGGGGAGGGAGCTTATCCTTCAGCTTTCATCATTGGCTTCTCTAAGTAATTCTTGCTATAAGATTGCTGAACTTTTTCTTGGCAGAAGAAACGGTAAGTAATATACTAATAACCAAGCACACTTTGGAGGGAAGAGAAGAGAAGCGATAAAATTTACTCGGTGCAGGAGTTGAATCAATGAATCTAATGTGAGAGTCGAATTAGAGAGAGAGAGATAACATCCAATCTATCTCGGAATTTTATAAAGAGAGTTGGATTGCATGAGAGAGAAAATTAGTAGGATAATTTAGGGTTTTTTTTTCCATATTCTCAATGTAAAATGTGAGATGGAATCAAGAAATGATATTTCTTAATTTCAAAACTATCAATTTTATATATATTATAGATTACATAATAATAGCCCTTTCCAAACATATGAGAATCATACATACGTGTGTCTAGTCTCACATCAGCTTTGCACTAGAGAGATTTTAGATACTTATACAAGATCAAAAAAATTAAATAATACCTCCTAGCTAACCTTTTTGGATAAAATCCTAGGTTGTTATAAATAGTATCAGGGTAAACCCGATCCATAGCCTATGCAGACTAGGAGATACTACAGCATCAATCTACTGGAACTAACCGACCATGGGTATATAACATTATTTGTGGTTTGATTTGAACTCTTAGTCTGGCGAGAACACTAGGGCTCAAACGATGGAGATATTTAGTCCGTATCGGCTATGCACTGGATAGATTTTGGGTACTTATACAAAATCAAAGAATTCAAATAATACCTTCCAACTAGTCTTTTTATTGTGAGATCCTGTGTTGCTGCAGAACATCCTAATTTCACAATCCAAATGAAGGTAGGATCAAACCAAGTTTTGGATACAACTACTAGTCAGCTCAGCAAGCCAGCATTATTGCTAATTAACCTTCTAGTAAATATTGAGATAAAGCAAAGTTGGATATTCATGTTAATGAACACTTGTATGACTTAAATATTTTCTTGCTTAATGTTATATATTATATTTCTCAAAAAGTTATCTAATTATTATGTACCAAAAAAATATTTAATAATTATTTAAATATTCCTATTTAGCAATTTATAGCTCAATCATCTGCTGCATTCGGCAGCAATATCATGATATGCATGTATTAAACCATAACACTATTACATTAACAAAGGAATTAGATCCAAATCCAACTCGATAGAATAAGAAGATGTTTTTTTATGCATCAAAATTTGATACCATTTATGAGAAGTTTTCTAAACACTGATACTCTTGGGTTGATCAGGTTGCAATGTAGAGATCAAACAAAATTGCAAAGAGTTTTTTGCATGAATACCCTTCTAAAAATTCAAATTTGCGTAAATACCCCATTAAAATTTATATTTATTTCTCTACCCTTATAAAACACTATTTTTGCACAAATGTCTCTAATATAACGGTTCTTCTAACACCGTTAATAAAAACTATATTTATTTTAATTAAAAAATAAAATTTTAAAATTACTTTTTTGTTTCATCGTGATTGCCTTATAAATATTTTTTTTACACATCTACTTATTAAGAGTATTTTAATCATTTTAATTTGAAACCTTTAATTTTTTGACGGCGTTAGATGGCGTGGGTACAAATGCAAAAACAAAAATAAAAAAAAATAAAATGGCAAAACAAGTGTTTTATGAGGGTATACATGCAAATATCAATTTTGGAAGGGTATTCATGTAAAATTCGATATTTAGAAAGGTATCCATGCAAAAAATCTAATTACAAAAATCAGAAAACTAGGCCTCCTTATCCGCCACACTTGCACAGCCCAGACAGTGGCTAAGGTGGGCTCGGCCCATTTATTGCTTGGAACATGGCCTCGCAGTCCATCCACAGGCAAGGCTTTCTAAAGGTTGGCTCTGGTCCAGCATGCGGCCGTAGGCGTTTGTCCACCGACGGTGAAGAGCCATCTTTGCTCACAAAATTCTTTTAAACATCCTCAAGAAATATTTTCCCTTGCTGTTTTAAAACTCTACCATCTCATTAATAAATTGCTCACTTCAAATGAATAACCAAATCAAAAATGTTGATGAAGAAACTTCTATTTTCGTTGGCACGACAGGGTGAATTTTTCTGGCTACATGAGTTTCTTTGTAGGAATATTTTTTTTCTGATTGTATTAGGATAGGATAACAAGTCAAGAGTAAACTTTATATCCTTTGTGACTCAGAATTTCTCAAAACTAAGAAATTGTTATATCTACTGAAACTAAAGAACTTTATTTTGTCTCTTTTTTAGAGATTGAAAAAATCTAATTTTCTTTGATTGGATGAATATTACTTGTTTATCTCTTGTTGTTTGGGGTATTTATTAACTGTATGTATATTTACCGATCATTATGTTGACTGAAATTATTCCTGAAAATTTTGCATAAAACCCCTATATATTTTCAGTAGTACATCAAACTAACCCATTTGACTGAAAAGAGGAAACAAATCTCTTTCACTTAGGAGGAGCTTGTTCATTGTGCTATTGTTCATCACTTCAATTGCTATCCTTATAATGCTTTCCTTCAAATTTAAGCTGGGACACACCCATTGTCATGCTCTGAACCCAGCACCTTAATCCAGACACATGACATGACCGCACACTCTTTGGGCTCGTTTGGTTCATGGAAAAATAAGGGGAGAAAGTGTGGTCAACGAAAAAGTAATGAGATACCTCTTATTTGGTTAGAGTTCCAAAGGAGAGAGACGGAAAAGTTGTATTCCCATGGGAATATAATTCCCACATTTCATGGAAAATTCTTTTCCATGAGAAACATGGCATGAGACAGGAATCACTCCATTTTTACTTTTTCCCAAAAAGGCCCTTCAGCATTAAAGAGGCATTAAAGACCTAATTTTTAATTAAGGGCATAATAGAAATTATACATAACTTTCTCAGGAAGGTGGATGGCCAACCAAACATAAGCACTTTGAAAATTTGTCACTTTCATAATCAACCAAACATGCCAAAAATACTTTCCTAGGTATCATCTTCCTAGAAATTTGTTTTCTAGAAATCATATTCCTATGAGGAAAAATGCTTCCCGCGAACCAAACGAGCCCTTTAGGACAAAGCCCTAAAGAATATACTAGACATGAAAATTTAATACAACCTCAATATCAGTAATCAACAATGATCTCAATTTATAACTAATTTAATTATCCAACCAGTATCAGTGATGCTTTATCTAATTACAAAATTTAATTATCCAACCAGTATCAGTGATGCTTTATCTAATTATCCCCTCCACCTGTGATCTCAACCATAGCCATATACTATGCAACCTGCAACTCTGAAAAAGAAAAAGAGGAAAGGGGTTGTGAGCTTTACAGCCCTGTAAAAATCCCAAACCGCTACACCATAAATAATAAAAAAATAATCAATTAGTAATACCTAATAAAATGAATATCTATTAATACTCAGAAAGCAAATATAAATAATATGCATATAGATTCTCATTATCATCTATTCAAAGAATCACATACATACATATATATACAAACACCCACAAACAAACACACACACATACATACATGCATGCATGCATGCATGCATACATACATACATACATACATACATACATACATACATTTCGAATGTAACCAATTGTTCAATAATAGTTTCTTATATCATGTCATCTGTTTCTCGTTAACTTGATTTTCAAGTTTCTTATCAACTATCTTTCGGCTTTGGACTAACTAAGATTATAACCCAGTCCAAGACTGCCAAAATTCCACACGTCAGCCCATCGATGCTACCATACGCATAAGATCGTGGAGGCTATCCCCATGCGTCAAGACCATGGGTGTTGTCCCATACATAAGCTCGTGGAGACTATCCTATGCATAAGCTCGTAAATACTATCCCATGATGAGATTAGTCCAAACCATATTTTGTTTGTCAGATTTATATATCACTCTTACCAAACCACTTTATACAAGGAATTCTTTTCAAATTCAAGATATCTTTGTTCACATATTCATGTTTCTAATATTTGACACATATAATAACTATACAAATATATTTATATTGGAATCATAGAAAATATGTCATCATAGGCCAAACCAAATTTATCGATTTAAATCTCATAATGCAAATCCAATGGTACAAACCAATAAACACGCATGCGCACCTATATATATATAACTGGTGACCAGGTACAAGAATTGTTACCTCTATCGGAATCCAACACAGCTACAACGCTACCAATCCACACCTAACATGTTCAGTCAATTTGATATCAATATAACACCAACTTATCTCCTATCAATCACTTGCCATATTAACAAATCAATTATCCTGTAATTACCAAATTTTAGAGTTCTATTATTTGAATTACCTATATTCTCTATATTTTTAATTAAAAATTAAAAATAAAAGGTCAGGGTCTTATCTCAATTTACAAATTAGAGTGTAAGATTTTGTTGGACTTCTTCCTGCCCAGATGCTGCAGCCCATACAAAACCAGGGCCAACTATGAAAATAGATTCATATAGAAAAATATACGAGACCAGCTAGATGACAACGTCCAATTGTTCGAATCGATTAGCACAACACAACTCAATCCATCAGATTAAAATATATATATCCAATAAAAAAAAATTAATAGATCAGGGGTTATCAATTATGGGTCCAATGGTAGCTGACAACAGTCGTGTGCAAGACAGACAGAGTCGACTAAATAACAGCATCCGACGATTCGAGTCAATCTACTTTGGCCCATCAAGCCAGTCAACTCATAAAACAAGAATCAGACCATGGTACAATTAACACAATAGGAATTCATGATGATAGAGTTCAACGGTACAATGTATAATTAACCAAATGTAGCTGATTCTAATAATTAAACTTTAACCCCCCATTCTAACATGACACCACTTATTCATGTCACTCTAATTATTTCTAAGGAAGAAAAAACATCCCATTTACATTCTTTCTTGAGGGAATAATCTCAGTTCCATTCAAGAAGGGCGGCATTCAGCAATAGGTTCCATGTATCCGGAACTCCAGCTAAACACCAGTGCGTGCAATCACCCCCGCTGTACCGTCCCGGGTGACCATCTTTTCTGAGTTGCGTGAGGAAAGTTATGTCAAGCAAGTAGACTGGCTTCGCCATACTTCCCAAGACGCTCCGCACCATGCTTTCCTGCGGAATTGGACCTCCCGGGTACGTCCTCGCCATCAGTGGCTCTGTTTGTCCGACGCAAGTCTTCCCTCGCTCGCCCCAGTTCTCTCCGCTGTCCCAATTAAAACCACAATAAAAGGAAAAGACGAATTAAGGAAAGCAAGAACTTAATTATATTCGGTATGAACCATGCTATGCTTCTTCGTAGACAACTTCCAAATGGATATGGGGCCGTAACTTACGACATGTGTCTTGGGGGAAGTCCGAAGTAGAAGACCTTCTTTGTCTTTGGATCAATGTTGGAATCCACCCATCTGGCCCATGTGTTCAAAGCCTTCGCCATAGCCTCCGTGTGGTTCATGTCTTTAAGTATCTCGTTGCCATCCTGAATATAGTCCCATCTGCACCATGCAATCCTAGGGTCAAAAATTGCTGAAGCAGATCTGAGAGTGATGGAACGTACGAGATCAGGATGGTGGGATCTCACGGTCGGCCGGGATTGGTGCGGTTCCACCAGAGGAACGAGTTGAAGATGAGAACATCTGCGCCAAGCCATATTTGCCCATTTTGTTGCACGGAGTCCAGCCTCAGGACATTCCCTATCTTCCCAGGGACAATGTCCACCAGATACTGTGCGAGGCAACGTGACACTGTGATGTTGTAGTCCTGTAACCATAAATCTATTTAGCAGACAAAAGGGTGTGAAAAACGAGTCATATCGAACGGTAGGCAGCTCACTTGTCTCCGTGACGCCGGGATAAATTAAAGCTATCTGTCTCTAAGATGAATGATATGGCAACTATTTATGATGGTACAAAATTCTGCTGTCAACTTAATGCCCGCAATCCCAATTCAAAGTATATTGGTGTACAGCAGTAATTCTTGGTGACATGCGGTCTTGGAACTTTTTTGTTGTACCATGTTTCGGCTCTGCCAGAATTTTGGATTAAGTATTTTGGGTATGTTGCACCATAATGACATGCAGTATATCTTCGATGAGCGTAAATTAGGCAGTGCAACAGGGTGACACTCCTCCCTTCAGAGAGAATGGTTTATCTATAGATGTCAAGACATGGAGAATTTATTTTACGTGGCATGTCCTTTTCTTTCTCAAGAAAAGAAAGATTCTTCTAAATTAAAGTCAAGTGAATCTTTGATTTAAAACAAAAGTGCAAAAAAAAACTGGGATACGAACCTCAATTCTATAACTAGTGACCGGGCTTTTATAGGACCTTTTAAACTTAGCATTGGGTGCTGCCGCATGCAGCAAACAGAGGAGCGAGTCCCGCTGATTCAAACTTATTGAATCCCCCACGAACATTATCGTCTTCCCCCGCATTCTCTCCATGAAATCCTTGCCATTGAATCTACACAAACATTGCACCAATGAACATTTAGATCCATCCCAAGTAACTCAATTCAACGCAAGAAGATTAGATATCAATTTCTAAAATCTAATCTATGATTTACTTTTAACTAAAAGGTAAGCTAAACACACAGCATAAGCAACAACACTCAATTGTATATTTCATGCATGATATCCAAACAAATATATTATATTAGGCATTAACAATTTATTTCAAAGAAGATTGATTGAGATAGCATAAAAGGTTACGAGCCAACCTCGGGAGCTCACAGCCATCGGGCTTCCACCTGTACTTGAGGTACTTCGTATCGGGCCGGCCACTCTTCCGGCAATCGAAATAGGTTGCACTAATTAACGGACAACTCGCCGAGTCGTAAAGAGGGTATGACTCGTCGTAGACCCAGCTCCCTTGGAACAGGTTGCACCGGGCCAAGCTCCCTGATCCCCCTTTCGAACTCCCCACTATTACGCCATGCGAGGAGGCCACAAGGAGTGCTAAAAGAACGCAGTGGAATAGGAGAGGACCGAAGCCTATCCTCGCTTTGGACCCCATAGAGAGAAAGAGAGAAAGACCGCAGGGAGGAAAGGCAAAGAACGTGAGGTTGTTGATGAATTAGCTATCAGGTATCAGGTCATTTATAACCACGAGGGCGGTAACTCTCTTCCTTTGTTTTTATAGCATGACTGGATTCAGTTAAAGATAGCCGGAGACAGGTAACAGGAAATATATAATTTATGCCTTAATAATTCCTTTCTTTTGTCGTGCAAGAACTACATCTTTTTTTCATCAATTGCAGATATGTCCATGGATGCAGTATACTTTCGAGCAAATCTGCATGGACTCTCAATTTTTTGTATCTACGAGGAATTTCCATAAGATCTAGAAGAATAAAGATTGATTGAACATTTATGGAAATTTATAGAAGCCGATAAAATCTTCTCCGATCAGCTTTCAGGTCTATTTATTTGGAGACTTACCCCTACTTTAAGTTTTATTTCACAATTTGTCCTTTTAGATATGGTCATGATTTATTGTGAATTTATTTCATGTTTTTATGATAGAGATATCTATAATTTTCTTTCAAGAAACAAATGTTGTGTTTATCTCTCAATAAGCTCGACATCAAATAAGTGGAAGAATTTTGTGCATGTATATTTTTACAAATATCTCAAATTATATATATATATATATATATATATATATATATATATATATATATATATATATATTTTCAAATTTATTATTTATGCATTTACTCTTATAAATTATTCTTTTTGCATATATATTCTTATAAATATCTAAACTTATATGGATATTCTTGTAAATTTACTATTTGTATGTATATTTTTGTAAATTATTCTTTTTTATATATATAAACTATTCTCTAAATGTATGTATGTCTCTCTGAAATTTAGTCCGAGGTTACCACATCCAACTATTAAAAACTTTACTAGCTTCATGAGGTGGCACATTTTGTCTCCTATTCATTGAGTATATTTTGAGAGAATCTTTTTGCTATTATTGGTCTGTTAACATGATTTTTCTTTTCAGCGTACAACCAACTAAATCATGGGTTCGGGTTGTATCTTTCATGAATTTAACGTTGGTTCGCATCCAACTATTAAAGTTACAAAAGAAGGTGAATCATTCTTCTGTGCAGAAGATACGACCCAAACCTCTTAATCACATGCCTTTGGGGATTCCTCATAATTTTCCAGCCCCATTACAAATTAGCGATTATTAAATCACACTAATGAAGTCATGAGGGACAATGTACATCAATTTCATGTTCAAATACTTTATTAGCAATTTCAAGGAAGAGCGAGCGGATACATATAAATGACACAAATTGATCCATTATTCTATTTGAGAAATATAATTTGTACCATTATTCTTTTCAATAAATGAATTCCTTTCCCCACCTATTTAATCTCAAGAAAGTCCTAAATGCTACCTAACTCTTATCTCATAACAGCTGCATACATGAGCTGGTTCCACGTGTCCGGAAGGCCCGGAAGACACCAATGGCTGCAGTCATTTTGGAAGCCGACTCCATCATACTTTGACGGGTGAGCATCTTTCCTGAGCTGTGAGAGGAAGGTTATGTCCAGCAAATACACTGGCTTCGAGATGGTGCTCAAAACATTCTTCACGATTGCTTCTTGTGGCGCTGGACCTCCGGGATAAGTTGATGCGTTCAATGGCTCTGATTGCCTCGAACAACTTTCCTTGTACGACGCCCCCCAATCCTCTCCACTAGTTCCCAAATAATCACACGCTAGTTGTTAAAGACAATAAATATAAAGATTGGCTTGCAACAAAAGCTGGTAATTAAAGTTAATCAACATCACAGCCAAAAAATAAAAAAAAGTACACTATCGCGTACCCTCAGCCACATTCCCATCATTCTCATTCAATATGAGCGAAGTTTTTTTTTTTTTTGGGGGGGGGGGGGGGGTTGGGGGTTAAAATGTGAATGAGGTATTAATTATTAGGAGCAGGGACATGGATAGAAAGAACAAAACTAAAGTTTTTTTTACATAAATATCCGGCTAAATATCAAATTTTAGATATATATCTCTTAAAAATAAATATTTATATATATACCCTCGTAAAATATTTGTTTTGTTATTTTTATTTTTTATATATACGCATACCATCTAACTCCGTTAAAAAATTAACGGTTTCAAATTAAAATGATTAAAATATTATTAATTGGTATGTGTTTAAAGAGAAACATTTATGCAAGCAAAAATAATTTTAAAAATCTATTTTATTTATAATTAAAATAAATATAGTTTTTATCAACAGTGTAAGAAGAACTATTATATTAGGAGCATTTGTGCAAAACTAGTATTTTATAAGATAGAGAAAGAAATATAAATTTGGAGAGGGTATTCATGCGAGTTTGATGTTTTAGAAGGATATTCATGCCAAAAAAAAAAAAAAAATCTATAAAACTAAAAGGATATTTAACTATGTCTTTAATTATGGATAATTAACAAGCAAAATTCTGCTGTGACTTACTGGTAATGGGATGGAGAGATTCCCTGGTAGAAGACTTTGGTTGTGGCTGGAATGATGCTGGAGTCCACCCATCTGGCCCATGTGGCGAGTGCCTTGGAGAAAGCCACTGTGCGGTCCATGTCTTTAACTATCTTGCGGCCGTCCTGAATAAAATCCCATCTGCACCGCCACGAAGTCCTCCCATGGTTTAGCTCCAAAAAAAAGAGTGAAAATCTTATGGTTAATTGTAAGCAAAGTGAAAGAAATTAATGGGGGGATTGGATGGCGTTCTCACGCCTGGGCGGGTCCCCTGGTAGGCCACCAATGCCATGTGTTGAAGATGAGCACGTCGGCGCGGAGCCACACTCGACCACCTTCGATGGAGTCGAGCTTAAGAACCCGTCCAATCTTCTCTCTCACAACGTCCACCAGATAATGGGTGATGTAGTACATCACCGTCACCTTATAGTCCTGCAACCATCCCAATGTTAGCTGATTCTCTGGGCAAAAGCCAATGTTAGAAAATTAACAGAATATTAATCTGGGCCCCCTCTACTTCGAGCTCTAAATGGACTGAATTGATCCACTTCCAAATCAAGAATAGTTTCAAATTTAATCGGATCTTATAATGACCCGTATGGATGTATATTTAGTCCCATATCAGTTATTTGCTCCATAAATCTTGAGTATTTATAATGAGCCCTAACCTACCATAGCCAATTGGAACTGGTGGTTGTTCTGAAGAGAAGGCACATTAAGTATTGCTCTTAACTATTAAATTTAGAAGGTATATTTAAAGACCTGAATTATCGCACCAGGCAACAGATGCTGACTTGGGTGCTTTGCATTAAGCATTTCAAAGTCCTTTATCTTTTCTTTTATTTGTTTTAAATAGGACGCTCTTGAAGTCTGAAAAAGCTATGCGAAGTCTTGGGTTCTAAAAATCAAAGATATCAGTAGATCGTTGCGACATTTTTGTAAAAAAAATAAATGCAAATCAATGCACTTTTGTAAAAAAATTTAGCTCCAAGTCCCTTTTTTTTTCCATATACAAATTCATCTAAAATTAGGTCCCAAGGTTGGCAGCAGTCTGTATCATTTTTCTAGAAAGATGAAAAAGCATGCCTAGGAAGGTTCTTCTTTTATTGTTAAAAATATATTTTAAAAATATGATTACATTTATTAAGTTAATCAAATAAGGGATGGTAACCATTAACATTCCCTTTCCGTGGGAGAAAAAAGAGAGCAGAAAACTAGTTCAAACTAATGATCAAATTTCCGTACTCAAAACATGAAGGAGTACTTAAAGCTTTCTTTCAAAGATAAATAAAATAATATCTCTTCTGTTTATTATATCCAATAAAAATGAAATCATTCATGCCATCAACACATGATGGCTCGATATTTTATCATTAGTTCCGGATTGGTGCATGATTTGAGTATATATTTTTTATGACCGACTTGCAGTAGGATAATGATAGCAAGGTGTGTGTGTTTTAAATTGTGGAAAATGTGAAATCAGGTATAATAACTCGCTGGTGCATCCGTACGCACAACAGTGGATCGCAATTCATTAAACTTGGTGTGGTCAGCTCGACATTTCTGATACTACTTTTCTTCCTCTGAGCAAAATTTGTCAAAGGCTAACTTAGTTGAACAATTTGAGGTAGAATTCACGAGATTGGCATGCTAGACTATTCGTATTCAGTATTAGAATGATAAAAAAAAGATTCTATGCCACTTAATTTGTAAATAAATACATTCAGTTTCATTTCCAAAGTTTGGTAACTAGGACAAATAAGTTTTGCATTGCCACCTAGAAGCTGATTTCTTTTCCAAACATAAACGTACTCATCCTTTTAGACTGAAGGAGGATGTTGTCCACTAGTAACATGTGATCTTTTTAGTTGTATCATATATAGTATACTATTTCACCACACCTTTCCCTCCCCAAAAGCAAAGCCCAATATATGGACAAATTCCATGGCATAATTGAAGTGTCACACAGTTTTTACGAGTATTATATCAATTGCTTTTTTTTAAAAAAAAAATTCTAGAAATCTCTAATGGGCTTAGCGAATCTTGCGGCAACAAAAAGCATGTGACAAATTAATTATTTATGAGATTTGCCTTACAAAATGGTTCGCTAAACATATAACATTCTCTCTAAAACTCTAGCAACACATCAATGCATACGGTAGAGCTTCAACTCAAAAAGAATTTGTCGAGGTTCTTGATCTTGTCCATGCAAATTACATGCTTAGAAGGCGAAATTTAGTAGAAGCTATAAATCAGAACATGCAAACTTATGGAACACTTTATAGTTTAGTTCTGATTGCTGATATAGGCGAAAACAATTAAAATAAGATTCTTCTAGTATATCACATTTTCAAAACTTATAATTATTGGTTAATCTTGACTGCTCGGCTAATATAGGCTAAAGCAGTGAAAATAAGATTCAGTGTATTGCATTCTCAAACTTGTAACTACTGTTTATTATGAAAGGAAACGTCGTAAATTAATTTCTCTAGAAACATCACTAGGATGAAGCATTTAGGGACCTAAATTTATGGGAGTGGCTTGTTGAATACGATTTAGTTTTTGTTAGATTGACCATGTGTAACAACCTAGGACCTCACCCAAAATGGCTAGCTGGAAGTTATTATTTGGATTCCTTGATCCTGTATAAGTACCCAAGATCTACCCAGCGAATAACTGATGTGGGACTAAACACACGCCCGCACGGGTCCTCACATACTCCCCTACCTAAGATCTACCCAGCGAATAACTGATGTGGGACTAAACACACGCCCGCACGGGTCCTCACATACTCCCCTCGTTCAAGCCCTGATGTCCTCGTCAGACTAAGGGTTCAAATCCATTCATATCTAATCACACACATCACGATTGGTCCGTGGTCAGCCCCAATGGATCCGTGCTGCAGTGTCCCCTAGTCCACATAGGTTATTGGCCGGATCCGCTCTGATACCATTTGTAACAACCTATAATCTCACCCAAAATGGCTAGCCGGAAGTTATTATTTGGATTCATTGATTCTGTATAAGTACCCAAAATCTATCCAGCAAATAACTGATGTAGGACTAAACACACGCCCGCACGGATTCTCACACCATGTAATGTTTTTCTAATTTGTTTTCACCAGCTTTGATGGATGCAAAGCATGGAAGAAAAAAGAAAAAAAGTGTAAAAGGGAAGACCACAAGAAGAAAAAACTGAAGGGAGGAAGAGACAAAGAAAAGAGCGAAAAAATTGACGGGTGCGAAGGGTCGAGCCAGCCAACTCGACACATGATCGGACTTTTTCCATGGGAAAAACCCAGCTAGCTAATTACAAGGATGGTCCCAGCCACAGAATAACGGCACAGAAAAAAAGAGAAGGAGAGACGATAGAAATAGAAGTTGCATCCATAAGCTAGCAAGCTAAATTCAACATGAAACGAAGACAACGAAGCTTATTTCCTCACAAATGATAGAGCCCCGTGGCTTGGAAGTATTCTTCAACAATAGGACGGCGAACATGGATGGATCTCTTTCTCTAGAATCGGTTGAGGCCGGGCCACATGATACCATAGGGGCCCTTAATAAACAATACCATCATAACAATTCACAAGCAAAAGAATATATCACAGCACTCGGAATAAGGCGGGGACATCAAAAAGAACAAGGGTAAGTTGGGTCAATATTTGCCAATCCCATGATTGGGATCCCTGTTCGAGAATCGAGTCCAGCTAGCGTTACCATCCCACAATAAACCTAATGATTAATCCCGGCACTACATGTGGGACCTCTGGCAACATTTATTAACAAATAAAGTGGCATGAATCTTAGACTGGAGCAGAGACAGAAATACCAACCTCAAATGTGACGGTGGTGAGGGCGTCGGTTCTGTTAGATCTTGTCCTGCCATTGGGCACGGCCGCGTGAAGAAGGCACAGGAGCGAGTCGAACTGATTCAAGCTTAACGAGTCACCCACGAACATTATCTTCTTTCCTCTCCACCTCCTCAATAAGTCTCGACCATCAAATCTAAGACACCATCCTCAGACTCCCGTATTGGAAGGAGAGATGTGAGAAGGAAGGGGGGAGAAAGGATTGGTGACTCACCTTGGGAGGTCGCAGCCATTGGGATTCCACCTGTACTTGAGGTACATCATATCGGGGCGGCCATACTTGAGGCAATCGAACTCGCGGCGGATGAAGGGACAACTCGCTGAGTCGTAGAGAGGGTAGGACGAGTCGTAGACCCAGCTCCCATCGAACAGATCGCACGCGGGCGGGTTCAATCTGGCCACCGTCGCGCCCCACGAAGAGGCCACGAGGGCGAAAGAAACGCAGCGGAGTAGGAGAGGAACACAGCGCATTTGCGCCTTGGATCCCATGGAGGGAGAGCACGAGGAGAGACTGGAGAGGAGAGGCCAAGGAAAGAAACGAAGGAAGGAAGAGATTTCTGACGAAAAGCGACGGGGATGAGTCTTGGGGCCTTAAAGGGATACATTCACCAGTTGCTTATGTAGACGCCTGTCTGTCTCGTGTTGGTTTCTCATTTTTGGCCTGACCTGAGTTTCGCAAGAGAAGGTAAGTTGCGGAATGTGAACGTCAAGTTTGACGTAAAAGAATGGCTTCATCTCGAGCTTCTTTTGGTGGAAGTCAGGAGGCGTTCATAAAACTGCTGCGTTTTCTTCCTTTAACCTACGCGCATTGAATTTTTGAGACAAATTTTGCCTTCAATAGTTACCAATAGTTCTTCTTCTTCTTCTTATTTTCAAACTCCTATGAGAAAAGAAATCGATAGTTTTAGAACAATCTCAATTTTTTCAAGAAAAGAAAGATACTTTGAGGGTGCCTAGAAGTTCTTAACCCTGCATAACGTTGGCATGGAAACTCGGTAGGAAGCGGTTTGGGTCATCAGGTACGGTGACTTGAAACCAGTCTTCCTATAGAATTTCTTAACCGCGCATAACGTTGGCATGGAATCTTGGGAGAAAGCGGTTTGGGTCAGCACCGATGGCGACCGCAACCATCCTTCAATGGTGATATGATCCAATGGGTTTAGGGGCTCTAACTCAAAGTTGACTCGACCTATTAGCAAGCCGCAATTGGCTGAGCCTGACAAGTTGGACCATATGGGCCGAGTAAATGGGTCAGGTCAGAAATTATCGTCCTCACTGTCCCAAACCATTTAAATCTTAACTTATCGGCCATATATATGATTAATAATAAAATAAAAGATGATTTGTGAAGCTCATAAACAATAAATCGATTTTAGTTTAAATATATTAAGGGGCTTTTGTTTGATATTCTTTTTTTATATAAAAAGTAGAAAAGAACCAATTTGGCTGGTTTCTAAAAAATACTAAGAATGCCAAGAAAATGTAGGAGAATGGATTCATTCTCAATAGGCCTCGGACCCATGTATCATAAAATCATAGGCTTTGTGCAGCGCGTATAATACATACTTATACCATTTTAATATAATCAGAGCAAAATGGATACATATGATGTTGATATGCAGTTGAGGATCCAAATTTGCTCCATTTGATAAATAAGGATATGTAAAGCAGGTTCCAAATAATTGAGACAGACCCATATATCTAACTATGGTTGTGGACAAAATCAAACCTGACAAAATGAAGGGCTGTCAGTTAGGTAAACTGGCATCAAACACATTTGATGCACGTGAGGATCCAGATGAATGGCTACAGATGCTCGAAAGAATGGCGACCACAAGTTCACATATTGATATCTGTCCCACCGGTCTTCATACCTAACGCGCCATCTTTGTTATAAAAGAAAAAATAAAAATAAATATCTCATCAGCTCCATTTTAGCACGAGTTTTGAAAATCCACGATTGTAACTTAAAGACCGCTGATTCAGGCAGATAAAAAAGTCCTTCTCGTCGGGCCCTGTTAATGAACGATCCATCTCAAACTTTTTTTTTCTGAACAAAATAAGAGCAAACCAATTCGTGCACTGAGAAACACTTATATTCCCATTAAGGTGCCCTTATTGTCTCACTTTTGCATTCCACGATAATTATTAGTGAGAAAAGAAAATAGCAAACAACCCATGCAACTGATTCTAGTTATTAAACTTCTTCTTCCCCATTTTACATGAAAATCTTCTCATTTGCCCCGCTTTCATATATTTGCCGAGGAAAAAAAAAAAAGAAATTGATCAGTTCCATTCAAGAAGGGCAGCATTCAGCAATAGGTTCCATGTATCCGGAACTCCAGCCAGACACCAGTGCGTGCAATCACCCCCGCTGTACCGTCCCGGGTGACCATCTTTTCTGAGTTGCGTGAGGAAAGTTATGTCAAGCAAGTAGACTGGCTTCGCCATACTTCCCAAGACGCCCCGCACGATGCTTTCCTGCGGAATTGGACCTCCGGGGTACGTCGTCGCCATCAGTGGCTCTGTTTGTCCGACGCAAGTCTTCCCTCGCTCGCCCCAGTCCTCTCCACTGTCCCAATTAAAAACACAATAAAAGGAAAAGACGAAGGCAAGCAAGAACTTAATTATATTCAGTATGAACCACGCTATGCTTCTTCGTAGATAACTTCCAAATGGATATGGTGCCTCAACTTACTGCATGTGGATTGGGGGAATTCCGAAGTAGAAGACCTTCTTAATGTTTGGATCAATGTTCGAGTCCACCCATCTGGCCCATGTGTTCAAAGCCTTCGCCATAGCCTCCGTGCGGTTCATGTCATTAAGTATGTTGTTGCCATCCTGAATATAATCCCATCTGCACCATAAAATCCTACCGTCAAAAATTGCTGAAGTTGATCTGAGGGTAATGGAACGCAAGGAATCAGGACGGTGAGATCTCACGGTCGGCCGGGATTGCTGCGGTTCCACCAAAGAAACGAGTTGAAGATGAGAACATCTGCGCCCAGCCAGTCCTGCCCATTTTGTTGCACGGAGTCGAGCTTCAGGACTCTCCCTATCTTCTCAGGGACAATGTCCACCAGATACTGTGCGAGGAAGCGAGTCACCGTGACGTTGTAGTCCTGCAGCAAGACCGCTGATTAGAGAGTGAAAGGGTGAGAGATATTGGTGTCAGAGGGGTTAGCGCTCGTCGGTAATGCTACGGAGCCCAATCATGGCACCCACTAAATTTCCTCCATATCTGGCATGTGGTCCTGAACATTTAGTTTGGTACCATATTTAGTACTAGGAAAATTTATCTCACGTGGCATGTCCCTTCCTTTCTTTCCCAAGAAAAAGATGATTTCTTAAAAATTAAAGTCAATTAACTCGCTTCAATTGAAAAAAAAAAGAAGAGAAAAAGATTGGGATACCAACCTTAAAGTGAACACTACCGGACGGGTCACTGTAAGAAACGGAAGTATTAGGTACTGCCGCATGTAGCAAGCAGGCGAGCGAGTCCCGCTGGTTCTTACTTATTGAATCCCCCACGAACGTTATCGTCTTTCCCCTCATTCTCTGCAAGAAATCCTCGCCATCAAATCTGCACAGCAATGAACATTGAGATCCATCCCAAGTCGCATGACGATCCCATGTTCAAAGCAAATGGCGTAGTAGGATGCAAGAAGGTTAGATTTTATCAAACTTTTGACATGACGCAAGGCGGATCCATGTCTCGATTGTCTTATTTCATACAAGATTAATAGAGATAGCACCATAAGAGTAAGAACCAACCTTGGGAGATCGCAACCATCGGGCTTCCACCTGTACTGGAGGTACTTCCTATCAGGCCGGCCGCTCTTCAGGCAGTCAAACCCGATACTACTGATAAACGGACAGCTCGCCGAGTCGTAGAGAGGGTATGACTCGTCGTAGACCCAGCTCCCTTGGAACAGGTTGCATTCGGCCAAGCTCCCTCCCCCGTTCGAACTCCCCACTATTACGCCATGCGAGGAGGCCACAAGGAGTGCTAAAAGAACGCAGTGGAATAGGAGAGGACCGAAGCCCATCCTCGCTTTCGACCCCATGGAGAGAGAGAGAGAGAAGAACTGCAGGGAGGAAAGGCAGAGGACGGGGGGTGGTTAGCGAATTAGTTTTCAGATTATTTAATAACCGCGAGGGCAGTAACTTTCTTCCTTCTTTTATAGAACGACTCGATAAGATATCTGGAGACAGGTAACGGAAGATAATATTTTTTAATACATTAATTTCTTTCTTTTTTTTAATACATTACCGTTGCTTTTCTTTCTTTCAAAGCACTGCATCTTTTTTTTCATCAATTGCAGATATGTCCATGAATGGAATCTCAATTTTTTCTGTGTGTCTACGAGAAAAAATAAAACTGTTTGAACATTTATGGGAATTTATGACAGTCGATAAATTATTCTTTGGTCAGCTTTAAAGTCTATTTATTTGGTGACTAATTCCAACTTTAAGTTTCATTTCACAATTCTTCCTTTCAAATAGAGTCACAGTTCTGAAATCTAAGAATACAGAAGGTCTCTCATGCCACAATTTATTGTGAATTTAATTTTTGTATTATCATGAAAGAGAGAGATCTATAATGGGAACAATAAAAAAATTTTAGGACGCCCTTAAAGTCTGAAAAAGCTATGCAAAGTCTTGCGTTCGGTACTCAAAACATGAAGGAATTCTTAAAGCTTTCTTTTAAAGATAAATAAAATAATATCTCTTCTGTTTACTATATCCAATAAAAATGAAATCATTAATGCCATCAAAACATAATGGCACAATATTTGATCCTTATTACCGGATTGGCGCATGATTTGAGTATATATTTTTTTATGACTGACTTGTTCTTTAAATTTTGGAAAATGTGAAATCAGGTATAATAATTCGCTAGTGCATCCGTACGCACAAGAGTGGATCGCAATTCATTAAACTTGGTGTAGCCAGCTCGACAATTCTGATACTACTCTTCTTCCTCTGAGCAAAATTTGTCAAATACTAACTTAGTTAAACAACTTGAGGTAGAATTCACAAGATTGGCCTGTTAGACCATTCCTATTCAGTATTAGAATGATAAAAAAAAGTTTCTATACCACTTAATTTGTCAATAAATGCACTCAGATTCATTTCCAAAGTTTGGTAACTAGGACAAATAAGTTTTGCATTGCCTGCCACCTGGAAGCTAATTTCCTTTCCAAATATAAATGCACTAGTCCTTTTAGACGGAAGGAGGATGTTGTCCACTAGTGACATGTGATCCTTTTAGTTGTATAATATATGGTATACTATTTCACCGCACGTTTCCCCCCTCCAAAAGGAAAGCCCGCTGTATGGACAAATTCCATGGCATAATTGAAATGTCATACAGTTTTTACGAGTATTATATTAATTGGTTTTGTTTTAATTAAAACCCTAGAAATCTCTTATGGGCTTAGCGAATCTTGCGGCGACGAAAAGCATATGACAAATTAAATATTTATGAGATTTGCCTTACAAATGGTTCGCCAGACATATAACATTCACAAGGGAAAGAGAAGACAACAAGAAGAAAAACTGAAGGGAGAAAAGAGACAAAGAAAAGGGAGAAAAAATTGACGGTTGCGAAGGGTCGAGCCAGCCAACCGAACACATGATCGGACTTTTTCCGAGGGAAAAACCCAGCTATCTAATTCCAAGGATGAACCCAGCCAGAGTCTCGTCCCAGAAACAAATAGCAACACAGGAAACAGAATAAAAGGAGAGACAATTGAAATAGAAATATATGATCCTATTATACTTGCATCCATAAGTTGACTCGACCTATTAGCAAGTCGCAATTGGCCGACTCTTGCTCGACTTTAAATCTGACAGGTTGGACCAGATGGGTCAAGTAAATGGGTCGTGTCGGAAATTATCGTCCTTTTCGTCCCAAACCATTTAAATTTTAACTTATCGGCCATATATAGTTAATAATAAAATAAAAGATGATTGTGAAGCTCATAAACAATAAATCAACTTTAGTTTAAATATATTAAGGAGCTTTTGTTTTAAGTTCTTTTTTTAAAATAAAAGGTAACTTATCAACACATTCAAATTCTGCCGTTTCATTAAGAACCCAATTGGCTAGTTTCTAAAAAATACTAAGAATGCCAAAACAAATGTAGAAGAATGGATTCACTCTCAGTAGGCCTCAGTCCCATGTATCATAAAATCATAGGCTTTGTTATGCGCACATAATACATACCTATACCATGTTAATATGATCGGAGCAAAATGGATACATATCATGTTGATACGTAGTTGATCAGAGAATATATTGAAAACTATAAAATGGATCCAAATTTGCTCTATTTGATAAATAAGGATATGTAAAGCCGGTTCTAAATAATTGAGACAGACCCATACATCTAATTATGGTCATGGACAAAACCGAACCTCACAAAATGAAGAGCTGTTAGTTAGGTAAACTGGCATCAAACACATTTGATGCATGAGAGGATCCAGATGAATGGCTACTGTAATACCCTAGAAAAATAAAAGGGCTCATGGGCCAGCCCGAAGGGGCCAGGCCCAACCCAACTTGTTACCAGCCCGGTCCCGTAGGTTTGTGGGCCGGCCTGAAAGGGGCTAGGCCCGCCCGATCGTGCACTGTGGCACGGTCCAGGTGGGGAAAAAGACTCCCATCAGAGTCTTCTTCCTCTCCAATTCCGACAGAAAAGGTGGCTAACCGAGGGCAGATCGAGTTCAAATCAAACTTGGAGAACTTGCCTATATATCTCTCCTTCTCCTCAGATTTCCACCGCCAAAATCATCAGAAACTGCCGCCGATTTCAAGTCCTCCTCTCCGAGTCTTCTCCTTGATTCCTCATCGGAAACCTCGCCAGATCGTCGCCGGACTGAGGTAAGACCCAAGCCACCCTCCTCTCTTCTTCTTCTATTTATCTAGCCATCGACTTTCTTTGAATTAAGCTGACAAATCACCAAAATTTTATCCAAAGATAGAGCATTCTGTCCTGGCCCCTTTTCTTCCTTGTTCATCATCGTCGGTAGCCGAAATTCGGCCATTTTTCATCGTCATCTAGGACCCTAATAAAATGTAGCTGTTGATTAGTGGGCTGGCCAAGATCTAGACCGAGTTGCCTTCCACCTTCTTCGGGTTCTTCACCCTTCTTTCTTGTGCTGGCCAACCACCATTGCCAGCAGGACCGCGGCCGACGGGCCGCTAATGGCCACCATCATCGAGGCTGGCCATCATGGCTGTCACCCCCTCTGATCTAAAGAAGAAAATGAGAGATGGGCTCTCCCCTATTTTGGAGTAGAAGAAGAGAACGCCTCTCTTCTTCCTCTCTCCCCTCTCTCTTTCTCTCTCCTCTCTCCTCTCTCTCTTTCGCTCTCTCTCTCTTTATGGAATTCTCTCTACTAGGACTTTTTTCTCTATTGACTTTCTCTCTCTACCTAGATTGTTTTCCTTTCTTTGTGTGTTTCTGTGGACCCAGTAGGAGGGTCCTAGATGTTTTCATGGTGGGTCCGAATCGATCCCAATAGAGGATCCTAGATTAATGTCGTTACGACCACCTATCGCATTAGCCTTACCTTGACCATTGTCGAATACCATTGAACTATTTCATTATGAATCTCTAATGTGTTACCTGTACCATGATTTGATTCTCATTTCATGATTTGACTAGCTTGATTGGCTAGAGCGGACTGATCTGGATCGCCGGACACTGTTGCCTAGTCGACCTTGTCGATCCTGCACCCGACTGTTGTCAGCCACCATCGGACCTATAATTGATAACTCCTGATCTGTTCCCTTGATTTGATATATGATTCTTGATCGGATGAATTAAATTATATTGTGCTGACTAATTCGAATAATTGGGCATTGTTATTTAGTTTGCCTCATATATCTTCCTATATAAATCTATTTTCATGGTCGGCCCTAATTTTGTATGGGGATACATTCATCCGGGCAGGGAGAAGCCCAACGAAATCTTGTACTATAGTTTTTCTCTCATTTTATTAGTACTTTCTCTCTCTAGCTCAATCCGGAGAGATCATTAGTTGTGAGGATCGCTGGATATAGGGGTGGCAAAATATGATCCGACCCGCCAACCCGACCCATGTTCGACCCGCCATAAACAGGTTTGGGTTTGGCCTAAACAGGTTTGGGTTGTAAACAGGTCGACCCATTTAACCTGTTTATTAATTGGGTCGGATACGGATTTTAGATGCTGACCCATTTAAACCATTTAACCCGTTTAACTGTTGGGCAGGTTAAATAGGTCTAAATAGTTTAAACGGGGTTAAACAGGTTAAACAGGTCTAAACAGGTTAAACGGGTCTAAACAGGTTTAAACAGGTTGGGTTGGGCAGGTTAAACAGGTTGGGTTGGGCAAGTCTAAACAGGTTAAACGGGTCAGGTTAGGCAAACAGGTTAAACAGGTCGGGTCGGGTTGGGTAAATAGGTTACTTGTTTATTAAACAAGTTAAACGGGTCGGGTCGGGTTATCTGTTTAATAAACAGATCAGGTTCAGATTGTAATTTCTGACCTGTTTAATAAACAGGTCGGGTTCAGGTTTATGATTTTCTAACCCAACCTGCATGTGACCCGACCCGTTTATGATCTGACCCGACCCGATTGCCACCCCTAGCTGGATAGTTCTGGGTTGCTACATGATGATGGACCCCTTTAGTGGATCAGTAGAGGGTTTTAGGTTATTGGATACTTCGGATAATTTTTGATGTTGACCTGGTTTTGTAAGAGAACAATCTTTTGGACAAGAGGATATTGAGTAGAGTTCTGCGCACCCCAGTCCATAGATTGCGGTAGTCTGTCTGGGTTGGCAGCAAAGATGTGAGAATCTTTGTATACTAACCTGCATGATATAAATATTTTTGTACCTATATATGTATAATATATTATGATCCAAATTTTTTGTACCTATATATGAATGATATGATATGATTCAGATAAGTAAGAAGCAAGAATGATTTTATGATGATTTTAGTATTAAATCATATTTTGATAATTTTTTGCTTTTGATTGATAGTATGATAAATGCATATATGAGCATAAATTACACTTACATAATCAGACTAATGGATATGGTGCTCTGAACTAACCATATTATATTGGTTGCTCCATCACGAGCTGGAAATGTGACCATGGTTAATTTAAGCCAAAAATAAAGTTTTAAAAGGAATTGATGTGTGAATGTGAGCTGATTAAATGAATTAGGACTTTGGGCTTATCTCGTTACTGGTTGCCCCATCATAGGCTGAAAATGTGATATTATTGATTACCCCGTCACAAGCCGAAAATGTGAAACAACGGTTTGCCCTATCACAGGCTGGAAATGTAATACTATTGATTGCTCCGTTACAGGCCGAAAATGTGAAACCACTGGTTGCCCCATCACAGACCAAAAATGTAAAACTATCGGTAGCCCCATAATAGGTTAGAAATGTGATACTATTGATTGACCCGTCATGCACAAGCGAAAAATGTGATATTATTGATTTCTCCATCACAAGCCGAAAACGTGACCGAAATTTAGTCCAAAGTCGAAAAGATAATTAATCCGGATCAAGCTAAAAAGAATTGGAATGGAAAGCATTGAAAATATTAATAAAGATTTATGAGATATCATATACTATATCACTTTTAAGTGGCTGGATTTCTATTAATATTTGATGTATATATTTATACCGATTGTTCAAGCATTATCGATAGTCGGTTTGTAATTTCGTGATATGTGTAATGATTTCTTGCAGTTTTCAAACTTATATTATTATTGTATTAGTATGGAACCTTCTCTTTTTCAAACAATAACATTTTTTTTATGAAGAAAATAAGAGCAAACCAATTTGTGCACTGAGAAACACTTACATTCCCATTAAGATGTCCTCATTGTCTCACTTTTGCATTCCACGATAATTATTAGTGAGAAAAGAAAATAGCAAACAACCCATGCAACTGATTCTAGTAATTACACTTTTTCTCCCCCATTTTACATGAAAATCTTCTCATTTGCGACGCTTTCATATATTTCCAGAGGGAAAAAAAGGAAATTCAGTTCCATTCAAGAAGGGCGGCATTCAGCAATAGGTTCCACGTATCCGGAACTCCAGCTAAACACCAGTGCGTGCAATCACCCCCGCTGTACCGTCCCGGGTGACCATCTTTTCTGAGTTGCGTGAGGAAAGTTATGTCAAGCAAGTAGACTGGCTTCGCCATACTTCCTAAGACGCCTCGCACTATGCTTTCCTGCGGAATTGGACCTCCCGGGTACGTCCTCGCCATCAGTGGCTCTGTTTGTCCGACGCAAGTCTTCCCTGGCTGGCCCCAGTTCTCTCCACTGTCCCAATTAAAACCACAAGTAAAAGACGAAAGCAAACAAGAACTTAATTATATTCAGTATGAACCATGCTATGCTTCTTCGTAGACAACTTCCAAATGGATATGGTGCCATAACTTACAACAGGTGGATTGGGGGAAGTCCGAAGTAGAAGACCTTCTTTGTCTTTGGATCAATGTTGGAATCCACCCATCTGGCCCATGTGTTCAGAGCCTTCGCCATAGCCTCCGTGTGGTTCATGTCTTTAAGTATCTCGTTGCCATCCTGAATATAGTCCCATCTGCACCATGCAATCCTAGGGTCAAAAATTGCTGAAACAGATCTGAGAGTGATGGAACGTACGGGATCAGGATGGTGGGATCTCACGGTCGGCCGGGATTGGTGCGGTTCCACCAGAGGAACGAGTTGAAGATGAGAACATCTGCGCCAAGCCAGATTTGCCCATTTTGTTGCACGGAGTCCAGCCTCATGACATTCCCTATCTTCTCAGGGACAATGTCCACCAGATACTGTGCGAGGCAACGTGACACCGTGATGTTGTAGTCCTGTAACCATAAATCTATTTAGCAGACAAAAGGGCGTGAAAAACGAGTCAGATCGAACAGTAGGCAGCTCTCTTATCTCCGTGACACCGGGATAAATAAAAGCTATCTGTCTCTAAGATGAATGATATGGCGACTATTCATGATGGTACAAAATTCTGCAGTCAACTTAATGCCTGCGATCCCAATCCAAAGTATATTGGTGTACAGCAGTAATTCTTGGTGACATGCGGTCTTGGAACTTCTTTTTGTACCATGTTTCGGCTCTGCCAGAATTTTGGATTAAGTATTTTGGGTATATTGCACCATAATGACATGCAGTATATCTTCGATGAGTGTAAATTAGGCGGGGCAACAGGGTGTCACTCCTCCCTTCAGAGAGAATGGTTTATCTATAGATATCAAGACATGAAGAATTTATTTTACGTGGCATGTCCTTTTCTTTCTCAAGAATTAAATTAAAGTCAAGTGAATCTTTAATTTAAAACAAAAGGGCAAAAAAAAAAACTGGGATACGAACCTCAATTCTATAACTAGTGACCGGGTTTTTATAGGACCTTTTAAACTTAGCATTGGGTGCTGCCGCATGCAGCAAACAGAGGAGCGAGTCCCGCTGATTCAAACTTATTGAATCCCCCACGAACATTATCGTCTTCCCCCGCATTCTCTCCAAGAAATCCTTGCCATTGAATCTACACAACCATTGCACCAATGAACGTTTAGATCCATCCCAAGTCACTCAATTCGACGCAAGAAAATTAGATATCAATTTCTGAAATCTAATCTATGATTTACTTTTAACTAAAAGGTAAGCTAAACACAGCATAAGCAACAACACTCAATTGTATATTTCATGTATGATATCTAAACAAATATATTATATCAGGCATCAACAATTTATTTCAAAGAAGATTGATTGAGATAGCATAAAAGGTTACGAACCAACCTCGGGAGCTCACAGCCATCGGGCTTCCACCTGTACTTGAGGTACTTCGTATCCGGCCGGCCACTCTTCTGGCAATCGAAATCGATTGTACTAATTAACGGACAACTCGCCGAGTCGTACAGAGGGTATGACTCGTCGTAGACCCAGCTCCCTTGGAACAGGTTGCATTGGGCCAAGCTCCCTCCCCCGTTCGAACTCCCCACTATTACACCATGCGAGGAGGCCACAAGGAGTGCTAAAAGAACGCAGTGGAATAGGAGAGGACCGAAGCCTATCCTCGCTTTGGACCCCATAGAGAGAGAGAGAAGGACCGCAGGGAGGAAAGGCAAAGAACGTGAGGTTGTTGATGAATTAGCTATCAGGTTATTTATAACCACGAGGGCAGTAACTCTCTTCCTTTGTTTCTATAGCATGACTGGATTCAGTTAAAGATGGCCGGAGACAGGTAACAGGAAATATATAATTTATGCATTAATTCCTTTCTTTTGTCGAGCAAGAACTCCATCTTTTTTCCATCAATTGCAGATATGTCCATGGATGCAGTATACTTTCGAGCAAATTTGCATGGACTCTCAATTTTTTGCATCTACGAGGAATTTCCATAAGATCTAGAAGAATAAAGATTGATTGAACATTTATGAAAATTTATAGAAGTCGATAAAATCTTCTCCGGTCAGCTTTCAGGTCTATTTATTTGGAGACTTAACCCTACTTTAAGTTTTATTTCACAATTTTTCCTTTAGATATGGTCATGATTTATTGTGAATTTATTTACATGTTTTTATTGTAGAGATATCTATAATTTTCTTTTCACAAACAAATGTTGTGTTTATCTCTCTCTCTATAAGCTCGACATCAAATAAGTGGAAGAATTTTGTGCATGTATATCTTTACAAATATCTCAAATTATATATATATCTTTCCAAATTTATTATTTGTGCATTTACTCTTATAAATCATTCTTTTTGCATATATATATATATTCTAATAAATATCTAAACTTATATGGATATTCTTGTAAATTTACTATTTATATGTATATTCTTGTAAATTATTCTTTTTATATATATAAACTAGCCTCTAAATGTATGTATATCTCTTTAAAATTTAGTCCGAGGTTACCAATCCAACTATTAAAAACTTTACTAGCTTGATGAGGCGGCACTTTTCGTCTCCAATCCTTTGAGTATATTTTGAGAGAATTTTTTTGCTATTATTTGTCTATTAACATGATTTTTCTTTCAGCGTACAACCAACTTAATCATGAGTTTGGGTTGTATCTTTTCTAAATTCAACCTTGGCTCGCATCCAACAGTTAAAGTTACGAAAGAAGATGAATCATTCTTTTGTGCAGAAGATACGACCCAAACCCCTTAATCACATGCCTTCGGGGATTCCTCATAATTTTCCAGCCCCATTACAAATTAGTGATTATTAAATCATGCTAAGAAATCATGAGGGACAATGTACAGCCCCATTACAAATTAGTGATTATTAAATCATGCTAAGAAGTCAAGACTTCATTAGCAATTTCAAGGAAGAGCGAGCTGATACATATAAAGGACACAAATTGATCCATTATTCTATTTGAGAAATATAATTTGTACCATTATTCTTTTCAATAAATGAATTCCTTTCCCCACCTATCCTCTCTTTGGACCCCATGGAGAGAAACAGAGAAGGACCGCAGGGAGGAAAGGCAAAGGACGTGAAGTGGTTAGCGAATTAGTTATCAGATTATTTAATAACCGCGGGGGCAGTAACTTTCTTCCTTCTTTCATAGAATGACTAGATAAGATATCTGGAGATAGGTAACCGAAGATATTATTATTTTATACCTTAATTTCTTTCTTTCGTTGAGGAACCACTGCATTAATTTTTTTAATCAATTGCAGATATGTCCATGGATGGAATCTCAATTGTTTCTGTGTATCTACGAGATAAAATAAATTGTTTGACATTTATGGGAATTTATGACAGCCGACAAATTATTCTTTGGTCAGCTTTAAAGTCTATTTATTTGGTGACTAATTCCAACTTTAAGTTTCATTTCACAATTCTTCCTTTCAAATAGAGTCACAGTTCTGAAATCAAAGAATGCAGAAGGTCTCTCGTGACACAATTTATTGTGAATTTAATTTTCGTATTATCATGAAAGAGAGAGATCTATAACGTTTTTCCACAAACAAGTGTTGTATTTAAACTTATGTGAACCACATAAAAGGAATTGCACGTATTGTATTGTAGAAGTTCTTTTGCTGTCATTTGAATTATGAAGTATTATAGTAATATTTGTGCCCTGGTTGAGCTGGCAAAGTTACTGCATGCCAAATACTGGTGATTCAGGTCCGATCCTACTTCACCCTAATTTAAGGTGGGCTTTCACCCTCTCATCCCAGTTCTTGCAACAAATAAAATGCCATAAACTCTATTATTAGAAATAAGTCGCTCTTCTAATAATTACGTATTCAATTTTTATAATTTTAATTATCAAACTCCTTTTTTGACATCTTCCAACAGCTAGCCCAACTTTTACAAGGCAATTTTGTAATTAGCCTTTTCATGGGTGCAATCTTTAAAGACTTTCCGACAGCTTTCTTTAAACATTTCTTTTCACTGGGACTCGAGGAATTGGTGCTCAATACAACTGATGCCCTCCGTAAATATTTGAGCATGCCGGAAAATATAAAGGATGGGTTGAACGAGATTTATTTATAGGAGTATTTAACAACCAGCACAAGAGCGGGTATAGATAGATAGAAAAACTAGTGCAGCCGCGTGGTGAATGAAACAACATTCATTGAATGAGTTGACTTGACGATCCATAAATTGATTACAAAAGCAACCGTTGACGATCCATAAATTGATTTATCATCTCACTCATATTTATAAAAAAAAAAAAAAAAACTTCCAGTTGTCAACCTTTATTTGACATTGAATAGTTGAAATTCCTGAACCAATGACCAAGCAGAATTTATTTCTCATTTTAGTATAATATTAATTTGTTCATAGCCAACAAAAAATTCAAATAAAATACATCATATCCAACTGTAGCTAATTGACATCCACCAGATAAATTACAGGCATTCAAGAATTTTCATTTTCCAAGCAGAAACAAATGGAAGGAATTAAAATGGCACTGCAGCCTGCCAATCATTGGCATGCGACCGGCACAATTCCAGTGCCAGAGATATTGCCTTGGAGTTTTCAGAACATGAATGACAACTCTTGCTTGAGATGCTCAGTAGATCAATCTCTCAAGTTTTTCCTTCCAAACAAGCTTATCTCCATTAAACATAGCAAGTATTGAAATCCTATGCAAAGAATTCATCCAAATTTCTATATTTCCACCTCATGCATCAGGCATGTCGGAAATCAATAACTGGCTGTGTTGCCAGATGAAAATCTTCAAGTTACGTCCAATATTTGCCTGTAGTCTCCACTTGGAACTGAAGCATATATCTATAGATGGTTTGCTCTGACATATAAGAGATAACAAAGCAACAATGCGTCAAAAAGCAAAGCATAGATAATGAGCTCCAACTCCTGTGGCATAAAACAATATATAAATGAATGTATACAAATTGAAAGTATCATTTAAAGGATAAGTGCTTTTGCTTTTACCTATACCAGGAATATACCAAAAAGGAGTCTATCAGCAACCATCTGTGCTTCCATGAGGTTCCATAACTCGACGAGCGTGTACGTCTTAGATCGTCAAGTTAAAAAACAAAAGGAATATCTTTAGTCATGGGAAAACGCTATAGTTGACCAATATTCTTTTCATAATTATTAGACAATATTGTAATTTCAGGAGCTTTCAACCATGACAACAAAGAGCAAAAGTGAACATGATGTCACAAAATTTAGAAGGACAGAGCAGAGCCTTGTTGCTCCTTTGTAACAACAACATGGACAAGAAAGATCACCGTTTCCAACCCTCCACACTTTTATCTGTGAAACAGTAGATGGATTAGAATAAAACAATTATCTCATATGGAGACCTTATAAGATGGGCGATTGGTGGTGGAGAAGAAAGTACAATGAGGAAAAGGGCAATTCCCACACCTTAGTCTTAGTCAGGGAGAAAAAGAAAATAATATAAAAAAGAATAGAACAAGCTAAACCAAGTAGCCAGGTAGGGCTCTGACTGGCTGATATATGGGTAGGTGAGGCTACCTTATCCAACCAGTAAGCTGATAATACAAAGTTGAAGTATAGTTCGTAGGAAGCAATGACCTAAAGATCAAAATATATTCAACTTTAGAGATAGTGCATGAATTTCAATACTTAAAATCGCGCACATTCTGCTTGGAACAGAAAGCAAAATAGCAGAAACAGTTTCTCTGTCATGAATTTTTTCAACTTCACATGTATCTGCAATTTCCTATCTCGAAGGTGGACGAATGTGCATCTCTTCTTGTATCAAGTGCTGAAGTTGTCCTCGACATCAAATTTTGGTTTGAAAAGGACATCAAATTAAGTTTTCTTTTTATTTCCTTGCTTTTCTAAAATCTATTACAAAAGCATATCTTTGATGACTGAGCTTAGCAATAACGAAATTTATGTAGGAAACATTTGAAAATAGTAGTAAGTAGGTTAGCTCTGAAAATTGCAGTCTATTGCAAAGTTCAAAGAACATACTGCCTGCTTCACATCACCTTTTCTAGGATAATGTGCAAGACATTTGAACCATCACATATATTAATTAAAAAATATAACTATACACATGATTTTCTTTATAGCAAACTCACATGGTTGCCTTTTGGATTACCTAAAGAGACATTCAAATCATAGCGCATGAAACTGGGAACATCAACATTGAAAAAAAAAAATACTTGACTATTAAGATATATCATTGCACTTCATTTTCTGTTTACAGGAATAACACCACAAGGAGCATGAAAAGGTTTATAGCTTTACCTTCATCTAGTGCATGTCCAGTAGCTCAAGTGCTTCCTTCCTCCTTTCTCCACCAGCCATGTTTGCATATAAATATTTATCCAAGGAGGTAGTTCTAGTCAAGTTTAGTTAAGCAAAAGCAAAATAATCAGAGATAAATTACTAACGAAAAAATTGTTAGAATGAAGAGAACACAAGTTAAAGCAATTCAACATCCCATCAGAGCAATCGTTCCAATTTCACATTGCTTCCTTCTAGTTCTATCTAACAGTCAACATATTACTTTTCTACCTTTATCCGAGTATCAAGGAAATTCTAGCCAAGCTACACATAATTATATCAAGCAAAATGAAATAAAGTAACTATTGATACAAAATAATTCGAATGAGAAGATCACAAACGTGAAAAAAGACAGCCTAATGCACGAGTCTCCCACCATTGCAGGGTTTAGGAAGGGTCAGATGTACGCATCTTTATAACTTAAATGTGGAAAGGCTATTTCATGTTTCGTACCCATAACCTCCAAGTCATAATGGAGCAAACTTATCATCAAGCCAAGGCTCACCCTCTAAGAACACAAACCTGAAACAGCTAAATAACGTACCAAAAATTTGAGGCCTCATTAGATAGTCTCAGCAGCAGAACAGGCACATTTCTAGTAAGCATCTTACATTAGTATCTCTAAAATTGTTTACTTTCAGATAGCAGTTGGTAGACTAGTCAGAGATAAATTAGCAATGTACCAAGTGATTATCATAGTATCAAGACCAATCAATGAAAATTTACACTGAAAAGAAGAAATTGAAAAAGGAAAGCCAACAAAGTGAAAGTCTGTTATTTCTGCTTCTTATAAAGAGGAAATAGGACAGTGATAAGCATTTATACTTCTGATTCTTTCATGTACATAACTAAATTTCTCTTTTTGTTTCTACCATGACTATGTGTGTCTATAACCAATAGACAAACCAGAAGGGAATGCATACAATTCTAGGAAATAAGCACTCTTCAAAGATATCATTTTTTAGAATTTATAATCTATAATTATTTAAGAAACTTAGAAGCTAAAAATCTGGCATATTCTTTGCATCAGAGCTTTTATATAATAATTTAAGACTAAATATAATTGACATTTGCTGTGAAGACATAATAACTGAGAAAAGTTTCCTTTGGTCCCTTGGTAAGAAATAGGCATGGATTCCTAAACTCATAAAATAGCAAGAAATCTAAAAATTGAAACATTGCAGGAAAAAAGAAGATATGAATAGGCATGAAACCAAAAATCATAAAATAGCATGAAATCTATAAATGGAAACGATGCAGGGAAATTTAAAACATGGAAAAGGACATCATACTCTACGGAGAAGAAAACCACCTCATCTCCCTCATCTCACAGCCAATTTGAGCAATTGGGCGACGAAGAAGGAAATAAACTGCAGCCCTTGCTATGAGAAAAGCTGAGAAAGGGTACCAATATGGTAAATTGAATGTTTTGACGTGGAAGTAGTGCTGATTTGAAGCACCTATGGAAGCCTTCCTCAATAAAGTAGCTATGAAGAAATCACCATCCATCTATAGCCTTCAGCTTTTCGCGGGAAGCTTTTCTCAGTAGGAGAAGGGTGCAAATTGGCAAGTACCAATTGGACTGGGCCAGGCTCAGCCGTTCTGCTCGCTATTCACGGACTTTTATGTATGGCAAATGGCCATAATGGAGCAAAGCCCACAGCAGAACATCCATTTCAAAATATGGGCCCTGGCCTATCATTGCCATCATGCCATATCCGAATGGTCGTGATTGGCAAATAGGCTCTTGAAAATAGGCTTTCCAAGTTCTTATATGGCAAGCCCTTCATGTCTCGACCTCCATTAGATATATATATATATATATATATATATATATATATATATATATATATATATATATATATATATATATATATATATACCGTTCTCATATTGTACCCTTACTTGTGAATCTCACGATTGCCTTTCGTATTAGCAATCTATGTTCTGTATATTGACTCTAAACAAAATGTTAGCATGATGTTGTAATTCCTGGGCTAGCTTTGTTGCCTTGTAAATGAAGCGAGATAGAAAGATGTTTTGGAGGTAGAAAACTATTAAGACCATAAGTTTGTAGGGTTCGGTGCATATATCTTTTTTTATATGAGTGCAGATCATCTTCATGATTTCTGTTGGAGCACCTGCAACACCACCTTCCTGAGGAACAAAAGAGTTTCTTATATCATGGACCCTCATGCTCATCAACCGGTGACTGCTTTTAAGTACATGATTAATGTTTTACCATCAGAATCAATTCTCTATCAATTGTGGTTGCAGCTTTTTTGAAACTAATTATTAAAAAGTTTCCATAAATAAACTTCAGTTGTTGAAAATAAAAATAGGTTAAATTTAGATATAAATTTAGCTATTCAAATATGGATTGGATTTAGATCGAAGAAAATTTCTACCGAACTAAATTGCTTCATGATGACGACTTACATGAAGACCTGAGCTATTTCTATGATGTAGCCACAAAGAGTTGATGGATGCAGCTTAACCACCGTTTTCCACCACCTGCATTTCCAATTATTTTCTCACCAGCAAGGTCGTTCATGAGGCCGGCGGACCCATTGGTGGTATTAGGTTAGCCAGCCTAAGACCATTTATGAAATCGGCGGGGCTTCACCGCTTCAGCTACGTAGCCTACAACCTGTTTGACAAAATTAGCTCATCCATCACCTCCGGTGATTTCCTTCGGAACAAGCAATCCGGAAAGCGTGTCTCGCGTAGCAACTGCTGCGAGGAGTGGTTGCATGAGTGTTCTCGAAACACTTCAAGAGGAAGCAACCCCCCACCGGAAAACAAAAGAGAAGATTCAAATCCACGACGCGTTCGAGTATCTACATGCCTGCCTAAATGAAGTCGCCACCCACCGATCGCCGTGTCCTGACCCTCTTCCCCTTCATTTTGGCTTCGGTTTTGATCTTCGGAACCACGAGATTAGTCACAGAGACATCGAGTGCTAGCTGGAGTCGTGCCCTCCGTCGGTCATTTCCGGCCATCTTCAGCTCTGCAAGAAGAAATGCCGCAGAACTGGACCATGTTCTCGACCGCAGATGCAATCTCTTTGAGGGAAAGTGGGTGTTGGATGAGCATAATTCTCGCCCTCTCTATACTGAAGACAGCTGCCCCTACTTGACCAGGCAACTGACTTGCCAGAGAAATGGGAGGCCCGACTCCCTGTATCAGAAGTGGAGGTGGAAACCTCATTCATGTGACTTGCCAAGGTCAGCATCACCCTTATCTTTGTGTATTAAACCTTAATTTAGAGCTCTGACTTCTGGGCTTTGGGAGTACAATGCGTGCTGGACTGGTTTCCTTCAGGTTTGATGCTGTGAAGCTATTGGAGAGCCTGAGGAACAAGAGGCTCATGTTCATAGGGGACTCGATTCAGAGAACGCAGTGGGAGTCCATGGTGTGCCTCCTCCAATCTGGTGCGGCTGACAACAAGAAGTACCTGCACAAGGATCCTCCAAGGAAAATTTTTGTAGCAGAGGTAGGACTAGCCTAGTTTGCGAGCACCAAAGTTTCAATGCGAATCATGAATTCAAAGCTCAAACCTACGTTATGCTTCACTCACTCCGCTTGTTTTAATTTGGTTATTAGGAGTTCAATGCATCAATCGAGTTCTACTGGGCTCCCTTTATCGTGGAGTCAAATTCCGACCATGCTACGAAGCACACGGTGCAGAAGAGGCTGGTCCATTTAGACTCTATTGCCAAGCATGGCCGGAATTGGAAGGGAGTCGATGTCATGGTTTTCAATAGCTATGTGTGGTGGATGTACAAACCTCTCATCAACGCCACGTGAGTAGCTCCTTTTCCCTCCCCGCTTCTCCATTCCATGGAGTCACAATTCTATACTGATTAGTGATTCACAGATAGATAGCATGGAGACAAATATTCTTTAACTTTTCAGTTGACATATGGTTTCTATAAACCTCAAAACTCACTCTTGAAGAAGATCCGAAACCATGCAACTTATAATCCTTTCGAACCTGAAACAGAATTGGCACTCTTGACATCTGGCAGTACGGTGTCCCCACTGCATATAGAATGGCTCTACAAACTTGGGCTAAATGGATTGAATCCACCGTCAATCCTCAGAACCAGAAGCTCTTCTTCATGAGCTCATCACCAACCCATCTATGGTAAGTTCCAAAAAAAAAAAAAACATCAGAAGACCATCGTGTTTAATTCGGAACTAGTAATATGAACTTTGTTGATGTTACATGGTGCTACAATTGTCCAGGAGCTGGGAATGGAAAGCTGGAAGCAGTGGGAACTGCTTCAACGAGACGTATCCGATCGAAGGTCCATACTGGGGGACAGGATCTAGCTTGGATATCATGGGGGCAGTGAGAGATGCCTTGCGAGGGCTCAAGGTAAAAGTGACGCTGCTGAACATCACCCAGTTGTCAGAGTTCCGCAAGGACGGACACACATCGGTTTACACCGAGAGAAGAGGCAAGCTTTTAACAAGTGAGCAGAGATCGGAGCCCAACGTTTATGCCGATTGCATCCATTGGTGCCTGCCTGGCGTTCCAGATACCTGGAACGAAATATTGTATGCACATTTGTTAAATAGAAAGTCGTAGCTACCGAGCACGCTTGAAATATAAAATGTAGGTGGGAACCGTGGTAAAAGAATGCCAAAAAAAAAAAAAGAGGGTAGGGAAGAACCCTGAGGGAAATGGCTTGCTCGGCAAAACATCATACAGCCCTTCAACCCCACTATAATTATTTTTTTGGAGCCGGGACAACGATAAATACAATAATTAGGTTCCTGGATTTTCCTTATCATAAAAGATTAAGTTATCTGTGCTTTGATCTAAAATTAAGTTAATTTGTGCTTCACTTTTGATTTCTGTCTATTAATCAATGCTAGGTTCATCTTCCTACCAATTTTTAGAATGAAATTCCAATTTCTCGGTCTCAGTCTTTTGATACGAAGTCATTCCCTCGACTAAGGCAGCCCATGGGCATCATGTACCACTGTGGGCCCACTTTGCAGTCAATACGGGTCAAGATATTTGTTAATATAAACACAGGTTTCGTTCAGAGGAATGAAATGTTCAAATTCGACTTTGCCGAGTACTGGTTATATAGAAGTTGGAAGGGTTACATGTCTAGGAGAGAATGAAAGTTATATTGCATTTCATATTTGTAGCATTGCTGTTTAATGAAATAAAAGATGCATTTATTAAATACTTGTACAGTGCGATAATCTTGATGCATGATAGAGTCTGGATTGTTTGCAATCCTGACTGTAAGATTTCAATAGCTGGGGAACATTGCACAATTTCATTGGCTGTGCAAAACCTGACCTCATTTAACTCGACGAAGAGTGGGCAGTCCAAATTGGAAGAGAAATTGAAATCACTGTATCAGCCTATTCCCACTTATGTATGGGCCTCATATCAAATGCTAAGTGCACTAATGTGATGAGCTGGGCTCTTAAAAGATTTCACCTACGTGCATACGCAGATGCACTGCTCCTCATCGAAGAAAAACTTGCTCTTTTGGAAGTCTTATGGACAGAGTTTCACAACGCCACCATGACCATGTTGGAAGCGAAGGTGGGCCAGATGCTAGACCGTGCAAATGGGATGAATATAGGATAGAAGAGATGGGGATTAAACCATCCCAGTCTTAAAAGGGTAGGAATGTCAGAGGTCCTCAATGTTTGACCCATCATCAAAGGCCCATAAGGATTCCACCCCACACATCCTCATAAATTGCAAAAGAACCAACATTTGCACCTGTAACCCTAAAAAAAAAGAAGAGAGGCTTCATCACTTCAGCCAAATTGCATGATAGGGATATATATTTAATCTCATATCAGTTATGCAACAAACATATCTTCGATATTTGTATAGAACCAAAAAATTCAAATAGTATCTTTCAGCTAGCCTTTTAGCATCAGAATGACCCAACTCATGATCCATATAGGCTAAGAAATACTGCACTACAGCATAACTACATTTGCACCAGACCACAAGGCAAACATCTTGGATACCTGTAGAGCTTTCAAGTTAATCTCTTTGGCTGAGATCCCTATAAGATTCATCTCTCTCACATGCCTTGCAATACATTGGGAAGTTATCACGGAAAGATCACTGCCCGCTTAATCCAGGTTGCAGCCAGAATATTGCAGAACTAAACCGTGCCCGGCTACCAAGCTCTTCCCATCATTCAAATGGAGGGAAAAAAGCTATTTTTTCTTTGTCATGGCACTCTAGAGAAGGGAACCATATGAGGGACAATAGAACCAGTTATGTACATGAGCATTCATCAAATACACTCCTCAGAGAACTGGAGCATGCGGCAGCAGCTGAGGAAATTAAACCTCCTGGGCAAGGACCAGATTTTCTTTTAAGCATGAACCAGAATTAGCTTTAAATTTGTAATACTGAGAACTCTGATTGCATAACCAAAAACTACAAAAATGATGGTTACACAAAATGCCACGCTAATATATATATATATATATGAACAAAACCTCTAGTTGCAATAAAGTTCCTAATGAAAGCACTATTCTTTTTCTTCGCCCACAGAAAGGGAAGCACAAATGTGTAGTGAGTAATTTAGCAAATTGGCTCGTATAATGAATGAAGCATGACCTATTATTAATTTATCAGACTGCATAGCCTATTTGGGCCAGCATCATAGTGTTCCTTCTTCATGGCTTGGCAGAGAAAGAGCTAGCTTAGCTGGAATGACTATTTAGCAGCTTCGCACAACCTTACAGGAATTCCCAATCAGACTCCATGGTATCGTGAATAGAGGATGACTTCGAAAACGACGAAGCAGTAATTCCTTGTCTGTCCTGCATTGGCTTGCTGGTATCCTGGTGCCAATATGCTACCTGCCCATAATTCTTCGACAGCCGCAGTTTTGAAGTTATAGCAGCCTTGAGTTTTTTCTAATGAAGAAAACAATTGTCAGCCGGCAATTTTGGCTCACAAAGAGCAAAGTTCATAAAATACTTGCACAATGTGGTTATTCCAAAACTCCAGATGCAGATGCATCATAAAGAATGGCAAATAGAAAACTACAGGAACTAAAACTCAACAGGAGGAAGTGATTACCCTCCTATAAGAAATGAAATCAAGCAAGAGTTGGCTGAGTGTTGGTCTAACTACTTCGATAATAAGAAATCGATCGACTATTACGATGTCAGCATATTAATGCTTGCAGATCATGTTTTATTTGCATCAACAAGTCAAGGGTAGAGAGAGCGCGAGAGAGATGATCAGCACAATTTCTACATAAGATCCAGTAGGGGATGGTAAACAATAGATTCCATCTGCCAGAAAGGAGATTAAAGTGGATAGGTGGACCCATGTTCCGATCAAGAAAATCAGGGTCTAAGATTTAGCTATGCAATCTTGGTAGGATACTAACAACAGGGTTTCCAATGTTCACTAGGTGCAGTCGGGGAGAAATACACTGAAGTACATGATTCCAATAAAGATCTAATGGCTGTTCAGCACTTATATCTGACCAGACAAATGTCTGTGAAACAAGAACTTGCACTAAGATCCACCTAGGGCTGCAAAAGAATATGGTCTCCCCAAGATCCAACCCAGATCCAAACCCAACAGGACTAGATCCAAACACCCAACAGGACCCTACCCAACCCAAACCAACATGAAACAATGCATCTGATTTGGTCTAAATGTAGACCCCACTAATATCTGATGTTCCAATTGGGTTCCTTTAATACATAGACCAAAATGAATTAGGTAGCTGCCTAACCTAACCTGACATGAGAATACATTCGTACTATATGCACATGAGCATGTACATGGCTATAAATTTGATGCACCTAATAAAATGATCGGACTGCTACGTATATTTAGAACTGCAAAACTATCTTCAAGTGATTAATAATGATATTTGAACAAGGCGAGACAAGTAGAAACTAATGCCATATAGTAAGGAAGTTGATATGACGTAAATTATAATAATAACAAAAAGCATGTCATGTATCTATGGGATACTAGCAATCAGCATGTGCAATGCACATTTCAAGAAAAAACATTATAAAATTTTACAGTTATAAATCAAAACAATAATAAGAATAAAAATATTTCTTTATTTGTTTGCAGCTGTTTATTTATTTTTTCCTAATTTGTTTACTCTCATAATCTTTTTATTATGATTATTTGTTTCTAGCCGGTATCTCCAATTTTTCTTATTTTTTTTCTATCAAATAATTATCTTTCAAATATTTTATTAAATCATGTCTAATGAATTTTATTTATTTTTCTAATTGTTTTCCTTACTTGTTTGGTTGTTCATATGGTCACTGCATTTGTTTTTCCTTATAATTGTTTGCACACAGGCTGGGGAAAGAGGAGAAATTGAGGGAGGATATGCTGGTGGGAGCGAAAAGAGGGAAGCAGGTTGTGGGGGAGTGTACATATTTTAAGTGAATTAAAGGTGAGAGAGAGCAAGGATGGATAGTCCAATATGTTTGGAAGTTTTGCATGTATATGTTCTTGACTTAGTGTGGTCCATTCAGGGAAGGGGAAGTGAGAAAGAAGTAACTAATGGAGTTAGATAGGGGGAGGAGGAAGGGGACCCATCTGAATCAAAAAAGGGAGGGAGGGAGGGGCAGAGAGAGAGAGAGAACACAATGTGATCACTGAGATGGGAGAGCGAGCAATTGGAGTAATTAAAGCATTTTTAGGATAAGTGGAAGTGTACTTTTTGAATGAAAATTGACAGAATCAAAAAGCATATTATAATTTTGAAACTATCATTTAAATAGTAGTATAGAAGTGCACCATCATGGTATATAATGAATGATAATCAAATAGCAAACAACTAATGGAAAATCCTGGTAAATCTGGATGACTGCATCATACAAAATGGATGGCATGATTTGTCATGCACAACAAGACTAATATGTGAGGCAGCTGCACCTTCTCATGACAATGAACATAGAAAATCAACCTTAAGTGTATAATCACATGATTTGCAGAGCACATCATGGCCAATATCGCTCAGTCATGTATAAGCAAGTGTAGACATTTTAGATAAACACACACAAGTGTTGGTGCTAGTTTTGTTTAATATGAAAGTATAATATCTATGAATTGCAAGTTACCTTGTATGACCTATTCTTGAATTCTTGATACGAGACTGAAGCAAGTTCATAGTCTTCATCATCATCATCCCAGCTATCCTGAAGATCTACATCCTCAAATTCTTCGAGTTCTGCACTCAGTTCAGCTAGATCAGTACTGCTGAACAAGTCTTCCCTACCAGAGAAGTCTGAAATTTCTGAAACGGCTGAACTTACAAAACCACTAATCAAGTATTTGGGGAATTAAAATCTATAAGAATCAACAATTCAACAAAGTGGGTCTGCCCAGATGCAAGATCAGCAATGATAAACTGATTTCCCTTTTTTCATTTTTGAGGGGAAGTGGTCAACTGAAGTTCATTGTAGTTAATTTTGCATGTAGCAGTAAATGTCAGAACACATATGGGTGAACATTTGAAAATGAAACATGACATAACAAAATCCAAAACATAACTTGTTATATGTCCCTTGCAACAAGAAGGTATGGTATGTTTAAACAGGAGGTGCTCAGTGAAGCACAAATGGCCCTGAGAATTTCAGGGAGTGAAGCCTTTTTTCCAATTTAAAAATCCTAAGTCCGATCCTGGCCCAAACTTGTTCAACCTGAAGCTCTCGTGCCAATTCCCAGCCCAGCCCAACAGCCTGATTTCTTAGCCAAAAGACCAGTATTTTCAGTCTTCAAGCCAACCCTGCATTTACCATCTTGCAGTTTTGATAGCAGCTTTTCATTTCCCTTTTATCCATCAAAACAAAACCTCGATATAGGTTCTGAGTTATGAAAGAACGTCCTCTAATCTTAAAAGCTTTCAGTTCTAATACTACAATGGTGCAGAAAGGGTAAGGAATGGTAGAGGAAAAAAGCAAAAATTGCTCAGCAGAAGGAAACCGTTGTTGAACTAGAAAAATGAAGATATATCAGAAGAAAATGACAAAAGGAATCTAAATCTGACTTTGTAATTTTACAAGTGATGTATCACATCAAATCTTAAGCACAACTTTTTGACACTAAGGGCCTGTTTGGAACCCGAGCCAGTAATCCGTGGATTATGTACTCTCTCATAAAAACTCTCAAGAAGCTAAAACCATGATTGAGAAAATCTAGAGATCAGAGGAGTCTGGCATTCCATTATTCCAATTTTAGAGAGATGGAATCTTCTTTCAATCGGTTTCTATTATTTCTACGAAATCAAGTCAAGATTACTGATTCTGAGCACCTCCACTCCCCTCAAAATTCTTGCCCATTTTAAGTTATTTCCCAACACCCCTTTCCTGCCAGCATATTATATTCAGGAATTAGGTACTCGCATGTCCAAAGAGGCCCAAAAGGGAGTTCGGGGAAACCACTACAAGAATAGAGACATAATACTGATGATTTTTAAATTCTGACACTTTACAATGGCAATTTACAGTGGCAGAGAGATTCAATTCAATCCCTAAAAAAGCTTGGTGGATTATATTATAACCTCAAAGTATGTCCAAAAAACATTACTGGAAAACCAATACTTAGGAAACTAAAATTTTGGCATAAGGATATAGTAGATAGTAGATGTGGTCACACCTAGGTTGACTCATAAGAAGCATTACTAATATTCCTAATGGAAAACTGCCAGTCAATGAAAACACATGGATGAGGCCTACATTCCACTTATCAAGCCAATTTAGGCAGACTAATGACCAAGGATCTGGCAAATCTTTTTATAGTTAATATGCAGAAAAGTGCATGAGCCACTAGAAGATATTAGAATCAAAGTCATACTTTATAGTACACATGTGATAAAATGGAACAGCCAGTACAAGGAAGAAAACAATTGGGAAGTTAAGCGCATACCTGATTCGGGTAATTGCACATCAGCCTCTGATCTATTAGTTCCAATTTTTTGCTCAAGTTCGTTTCCAAGAGACTGCACAAGAGATGCTGTGTCCTTAGATGTAGAGGTGCCTGCAATGACATCTATTTAGGAAAATTTATAAATGGTACATAACACCTGCAATGCAAACAACCAAATAAGCAAATACTGTACGTGGTTGATCAGAAAATGCATACCACATATTTCAGTTGATGTATTATTGCCCGACACAATGAACCTTTCTTCAAGCACCATATTGTTATGGGACTCTGATGGAAGGACTTCATCAGCTGACAGAGCACTTGTGACGTCAGAAGATGTGAATGCATCTGCAGTTTTTCTATAATTTCCATCTACACCTGTGCAACTAGAATCTGTAGTTTCAGCTGGAATTTGTTCCTTTTCATGTTCATTGCTTGGAGTATCTTGGGTTATATCAGGGAGTGTGACAAGTTTCATATCTTCCATTGAAGAAATGATAGGCTCCTCTATGGCAGAAGTTGCTAATTCATTTAAGTGGTTTTCATCAACTCTTTCACTTGATTTCTTATAATCATTATCAATAGATTTATCAAAATCTATCTCCTTAGCACAATTACTAGAAGGGTCGAGCCATTCATCAACCTCGTCAAGGAACTTTTTAACATGTTCACCCACTACATTAACATATTTGCGAGGAACCTGTCCAACAAAATAATATATTATTTTTTATAAGAAAGAATAAAAAAGAAAATAACGGATTGATGAGGGGAAAAAGATAAGGATCTTATATTACTAGGCAAATCACTTAATAAACTACTTATTCTGCTCAAGATAAAAGATGCCAACCTGAACCATTTTATTGGTGCACATTTTTTCTACCTTCTGATATATGTTGTCAGCCCAAGATGGATTTTCTTTTTGAGAGAAAGCCCACCCTCGATTTTCACATGTAAAATCCATACTGATCAAAGATAAGCTTCCTGGAAGAGAAAAAGAATCAACAAAAATTCATCACCCTCCCTTATCATGGAAGTTTTATTGATCAAACTTTTTCAAATTTTAATTTTCATACTCATTGGGCGTTGACATTATGTTTACCAACACAATATGTATAAACCAACTGCACATTAAAAGAACACAAACGCACATGCACACACAATTAAACATTCAAGGTGAGATAAGGCATTCATTTGTTTACTCCTAAGGATGAAAATATCAGTCCAATTCTATGATAAGAAAGCAGAAGAAACAATTGTATAAATGGATTAGCATGAAATTACTCAATAACCGCTACACAAAAACAATTAGGCTAGGCTTCCTTCAAGGATGATGGCATTGGTCCCAATAAAAGTTTGCAATTTAAGTCACCTGCTTTAAGGCCCATTGATCACACATTTTCGATTAACCTAAAGGAGATTGTAGGTTCTGCTGCTATAATTCCCAATGCATCTCACGTAGCATTTACAACATGTGATATAATATTATACTGAGATTGAAAATCAGCCATAGGAAGAGGACTAATGAAGATTTGACTGCAGCTTATCAGCAAGGACTTATCTTCTGCTGATTTCCTATTAAAGTTTGTGACAGTTATCCTTACAGTTGATGGTACAAATCTATTTAGCATCAAGATCACGTTGCAAACTACAATATTGTTGGCCTCAATACTATAAATTTACTTGATATCCCTAAATAGAACTGAATGGGGTCCATTACATAGCATGCCCTCCTATGTTGATTGAAGAACTACTCATAATTTGTAATATAACAGCTTTCCTTTCTTTCCCAAAATCACAAAGCTTTAGAACATCTCCCTATGCCTCTGTATCCATGATGGACTAAGCTTGGAAGTATGATTCATTAATAAATTTTAAACTTTCTGTGTGGCTTATAACATCGAAGGTGACAATGAATAGAAGAGAGATCAAATAGAAGGGAAACTGTGCAGTCACACAGGGGTAGATCATATGACAGCCACTTCCCGCTGCATCATTGCCCTCATCCCACGCACACAAACATATATGCACATGCACACACAAGCACAGAGATATTTCTCCATTCAAACATAGCTATCCTGTTTTCTTCCCCTTAAAAACATTGATGCGAAGTTATCAACTATGAGTAGTTGTTTATACTTCTGGTGTTTAAATTGGGATAATAAAAATATTCGAATGTTCATATCCTACACTAGGCATTGCCAAAATATTTGCTTTAAGAGATTTTTAAGTTGAAAATCAGGGTTGGTCCAAACGGCGTTTCTACAGGAGGCCGTTATAAAAATCACCTCCCGCACAGCTACATCCTTTTAGCATAGAATTTGTCACACCAAGAAAAAATTAAACCACAGGACTCCAAAAAACACGGGAGCATGTTACTACTAAACAGCTAACAAATAGAACCTGAAATACGCTACAAACTCCTCCTTCAAAGAAGTTCATGAAACAGAGAAACAAAAGAAAGAAGGAAACTATGAACTCCAACATATATTCGCATGATGGACTCCAGTCACAGAGATGAACAAGGATCTGTAACTGAAAGGTATCCAGCCTATTGCTGGATACCTAAAACCACATCAACTTAAAACACAGATGATCTCAACAGAAAGGACAAAAAAATTTATTTCCACCATGATTTCGAATTCTTGTCAAGAAATAGCAAATAGCGAGAACGAAATAATAGGCCAACCGATTGTTCAAAACCCTATTGCTACGGTAAGCAGAAACACTACCACATATGCAAAATAGATTAGAAATCCCCTTCTGGAACATCTCCCACAATGTAATTTGTGAACAGTAGTGCATACAAGATGTCGTTTCATACAACGTCACATACATAATCTTAACAACTATTAATTCAGCATCAGGAGAATTACATTAGAACAAATAAAAAAAAATCTCCCTTTTATCGTCAATTAGACTGTAAAATAAAAGTAAAGTAGGGAATTTATTACCAACACCAAGAAGTAGAATAACTCGGAAAACAACGACGACGACAACAACGAAAAAGAGCAGAAAAATCCAAAGGGCATGCATCATATACCGCTAAAAAAGCGCGCCAAGGTCAAGAGGTTGCGATCAAAAACAAAGCCCAGGAAAAATACCGAAAAGATTAGTCGACTTTAAGCGAAGAGCAAAGCGAACACGAACTCGAGAATTTCTCGAACTAGAACGAGAGGGGCCATGAAACGAAGGCGGAGGAGAGAGACGCTCGAGTAAAATGAAGTTGGGAAAGCAAGAAAACCTAATTAAGGAGAGACAGCTTCGGAATTGGAGTGGTGGCGGGACCCACGCACATAGATGCGTCGAAGAGGCAATCTTTTATTTATTTTCAAATTCTATAAAGATTCCCGTTTACTTAACTTGGAACACCTGTTTTAAATAGATAAGTTTCGTGAAACGGAATCTTATTAGGGTTTAGAGTTTTAAGGGCTATAAAAATATTAAAGATTGATATGGTCACACCCGAACTATTGATAATGTACTCCCTTTGACGAGAAAGAGTCCGTACGAGTCACATTCCTTTTTTTAAGGGATATCAATCCCACTGCGATATGGCTTTTTGCCCCCGGACACCACGCTTAGAAAAACGAGTGCAAAAGCGAGCTCAAAAGCTGGCACCAAGCCATGGTTAAAACAGAATAGTTGGCGCTTATGCCATCGATGATCGATACATGAAGACGGAGGTAAAACAGTGCCAATAAAGATTACTCGCAGCCAAAAAAATAATTACCCGATATAATTCAACAAAAAAAAAAAAAGATTACTCGATATAGAGAAGAGACGTTATATGAAAAATATATAGAAGAAATCGACGTAAATGGATGATTTTTTTTTTTTTTTTTTTTTTGAACCGGAGGAGGTACATCATTCTTTCGTTTCTGGAAGCCGTCTCCAGTTGGCTTCCCGATTTATTAGCACGCAACATAAAAAAAACAACGGAAAGTACGGGTTTCTCCGTTCCTTTCTCCGACTCTGGGAACCGCCCTCCAATAAGCGGAAGTCTGACGACAACGGGATCGGCGCGGCTGCGCTTCAGCCTCCATGAAGCGAAGTCCGACTACATAGAGATCGGGAAGGCAGCGCTGCCGCCTGGGCTGACCACGGAGGACGCCCGCAAGATCCTAAAGCCGTTCACCCAGGACATCGTAGGTGACGCCATGCCGGACCAAGGGGAAGCTCTTCGTCCGCAGCTCGAATGGGAGACCACCTCCGCTCTGTCCACGCCTCGGACGGCGACGTCAAGGAGGCCGTCGTGATCCAAGAGGAGGCCACCGGCGGAGAAAGGGGTACGATTTCGTCCCCTACGTCCTTCCTCCACGGCCGGATGACAATTGCCCAGCCGGACACCCGCCGCCGTCCAGCCTGCCGTCGGTGTTGCATGCCTTCTGCAAGATCTATGTCGGCAGCGTACCCGCCGACATGGATGCTGACTCGCCCACTTCTCCTACGGCGGGATACAGGAAAGTCTAGAAGGAGAGGGTACAAGACGGCAGAGATGGCCAGGGCCGCACTCGTGAATCCCGTCGTCAAGACCATATTGGACGGGCATCAGATAGTTTTCAAGCTCGCCATCAATGGGAAGCAGCGGAAAGTGACGGACCCCTGGCACTGGAGATGCTGCGCCCACTGCCTGCCAGTTGAAGTCCAGGGTTAGCAGCCGGACGCCGAAGAGTGTGCTAATGTCCGTGAGTCCGGCAATCTCGGCCTCCGCTTGTAGTCCTAGTTTCCTAGCTCTCTGCATGATGGATTGAGAGGGATTACCTCTTTTAGCGGCTACTCTAGTTGGTGGATCCCAAGTGCAGCAGGGCTTGGTTCTGTGGGGGCTCCAGAGCTCTCTATCTTCATTCGGGGCTGATGGCTACAGGAGTGGCTTGGATGATTCTTATACATATTTTTTTTTGAAGTATACTAGATAAAAGACAAGAAGTTATGAAGACTTCGGCATGGGTTCTTCTCGATCTGCATCTCATGTCACATAAGATGCCTCCTTAGATTAATGAGCAGTGGGAGCGTCCATGAGCCAGCACCATAGTTTCATAAATATACCGTGCAAGTGAGCTGGTGAAAGCCTGAGTTGGGAAGGGAGGCATTTTCGGCGACCGCCTGCCATTCGCCATGCACACATTCAAAATCTACAGACTGAACTATCAACATGTAGTCCATCATTTCAGTAACATGAGATAAGGTCTAGAGTATTCATTTACATGTAATTTTTGTAAGCAATATAGTTATTATTTTGTCATGTTACTCATAATAGTTTAGTATCAGAAGGCACTGTTCTTCACAGTCCAACTTGAACTTTCTTCTCTTGATTTAGCGTCATCGCTTTCAGCTTTTGTCAGGTAGGTAACGGCCATAGTCCTCTTGCGCTGATGCGGCCTTCTAAGCAGAGGAAACTATTTAAGCTTGTTTGTTGCTTGCTAAGTTAGGACCCGGCGAACCGTTACCGATTGAACCAGCCAAACATCGCCCAAAAATGGGATATTAATAAAAATTTTACCCTCGCCAAAAAATGGCCAGGCTGGGGTCGCCCAGGAAAAATCAGTTCAAGTTCAGAACTTAAAGCCGAATGCCCAGTTCGACCTACATTGAAGAGACACTGATTTAGTCCGAGCAGGCCCAGGCTACTTTTCAGCTGACATATACAGAGGGGCCAAACTTGGGCCGGCCCAGATTGAAATATGAACCCAAGTTGGGTCGGGACGGAGCCTCGGAACCTGGGGTTGATTAGGGCCGCGTTATGCTTGGGCCAGAGCTCTAAAATCAGCGCTTGTTTAGGGGCTACGCCCGACCCAGCCCATTCGCAGCCCTATCCCTTAGGCCTTAACCCCCTCCCAAGGATAAAATTAACAATTTGACCCACAAAAGTCTCTCAACCTGGTGGTCCTGGTCTTACTGTTTTCTTTTTGTTTTCTTCCCCCAACTTATCCCACTAACTCTCATGCTTTACTAATCCAAAAATAAGTGATTAAAAGTGATTGCATGGATTTAAAAGTATCCATCCCTGGGTTAGCTATCCAGCACCCAAAACGCTGCCTTAATCCCATATCCAAGTCCACGTTTGATTTTCTTCAATGAACACACGAGCCACCAATTACTAGCAAATTTGCAGATGCTTGCATGACCCCGCGTAAATGTGTGAGCTCTCCATATGCTCATTTCAAGCTTAGATGACACCTGAATGAGAGACACTCTAAATTAGAATTACTTGATCATTAAAAAAAATTATTTTAAGAGTAAGACAAGTCTTGACTTAGATAGTGGGGTACATACAGCAAATAAAGACAAATCAAATACAGCGGATTTGACCCCAGCTCATTAATACATCTCTCCAAGAACTTCTACATGCAGAAATGCCCTAGACACCAGCAAAGATCCATAAAGCAGAGGCCTACAAACAAGTGAGGCTGCCGGCATCAATCACCTGCCGGAAATATCTCATAGTCAGTGACAGGGCCCTCTTTTGGGGCTTATGAGCCTAATTCATGGATCATATTCCATTCTAAGATGACATGCAAGCAGGAAGGCAGAGGGACCATCCATCAGTCCACATGTCCTATGTAACAGATCACCTACCAAAACATTCAAGCAACACTGCCCCGTTAGCAGGACAAGACTGCTGGCTCCCAACAATCTCACCTTCATAAAATGAATATATAAATAGGCTTTGCTCTTAACTAATATCTTGAATCCAGGTTTTGCTTCACTCAAAATATTATGCCACTTGGTATATCATTCTACAAAATGATAATTTTCCTGAGCATTGTTCCAGTTAAAGAAATGATAAAGACTTGATTTCTTTCTCATAAGGATGCATGATCCCTATACAAAAATTTGCACCTGGAAAAAAAAAAACACTAATCTCATTTGATCTCAACATTCAAGGATGGGTTATAGCCATTGCAGTAAGTTACATACAACCACAAGCTTAGTAACCCGATAGTTAATACAGTTTATAAGGTCAAAATTCCAACTCACATGCAATCAAAATGGACGCAACAATCACCAAAAAATTGTAATGTGTTGACCCAAGGCTTCAAACTCTGGAGAACCTCAGATGCAGGAAACATTGCAGCTGCCTGAAGATACGTAAGGCGATGAGGATTTGGAAGTGATGCAGTGTTGGCCCTTCGACTATCTATTAGAAATTTAGAAGAAAATTAGTAACACACCTGCAGCTCATATTTGAGGGTTAATGAATATTTGCTGTTGCGGGGACGGCATTCTGCCGGAGCCTCACATAACAGCCTAGCCCACATTAAGCTAGTAGAGAAAGAGGACCGCATTCCTCCCGAGGTATTGTCCGCTTTGGGGGTCGAGCGTTCCCGGAGCCCTCCTCACAGTTTTGTCCCACAAAAGGGCCCTCGAGAGGAAAGAATTTCCACCCCCATTTAAGGCACGGAACCTTTCCGCTACTAGCCGATGTGGGACTAAATTCAATCCCCCCCCCTCCCCAAACATTTGCCTTGATGACCAAAGAGGTCGACAAAATCTGGAATGATAATTATGCATATACTGCCACTAAATTCTTGATCCTAAAGAAAGAACTATGCAGATATGAGCAGAAAAATAAAAATGCACAGGCAGGATGGTGGCATTTGAAGATATTACCTGGATAAAGAACTTCCTTTTTTTTTACTTTATTGATTGTACTCATGCACAAGTGAGTCGTCGTTGTATATATGAAAAAAAAATCGAGGGCCATCACAATTCAAGGTGCTAGTTGTTGTTTCTTCCATTCTTATCTTATTTAATTTTATGTTTACGCGTTAATCATGCCAGGCTTTTAAAATGTCATAACTACCATTTTTTTTTTCAACACCTTGCTGACTCAAAAATCAAAAGATCAGATTTTTTTTTTTTTTTTGGAAAAACAAAGGCTACGACAATTGAATGGTTTTATGATAAATGGGGTAACAGGGAATAAAAAAACACTACATTCCAATGAAGAAGATGCGGCAAACATATACTGTAATAAGTCAAGGAAGATTGAGAGGAAAAGTTTCGGTCCAAACTGATTCCAACTGCTTTACGTTAGGGCTTATGCAATGTGCTACTGAAGGACGCTTTTCTTTTCTTGTACACATAGTTGCACATAGAAATAGATAAAGAGCCGAATTCAATTTTAGAGCATCAAATTTTTCTAAAGGTAGGGAGCAGTACGTAGCAGTGTTTAGTTGAGAAGATAGTTTGATGTCTACTACAAAACTGGTCACTAGTTGTAAAATTGATTATAGCATCTATCACAATTCATGATCATAATTTTTGATTTTTTTTTTCTATCCTTTTTTATCTTATTTTTATACATTAATCATGTCGGGCTTTTAAAATTGTTGTATACCACCGTATGTTGGAATTCTTGCTGCCTTTAAAGCCAAGAGACTCGACAAAAGGAGAGAAAAAAAGGCATTTATGTCGGAAAAAATGGGAACATACAGACATCATCTTTCTAAAGTTGTGTGTAGTCAACATGAATAAGGGGTATTTTAGAAAAAGGATATATATTATTGCTGGCAGTAGTAACGATGTAATTTTACAAAGCTTTAAATAATTAAGATACCTGAGAGAGATAGAATAGAGCAAAACAGACAATTAACTCGGTTGTCTTCTCCCTGCGGCTTGGACATATATAGAGCCAATGCTCTGTGCCACCCAAGAATGCTTTCTAGGTATGTACAAAAAAAAAAAAAAAAAACTTGCTAGATATCTTTTTTTGAAAAACAAAGCTGTGCACATTTGGCATTGCATAAAAACAAAAAGGACGGGTCGAGGAGGATTGGAAAATAGCATTTATTTTGTGGTGAAAGCATTTGCTTTCAAAAAGTTTGAGAAATAATTTATTACTAGCATATAATTCCCCCAATACTTTTTTTGCAAGGTATAATTTTTTTTCCAACTTTTATTTAAAAAAATATAGTAATATAATAAATTACAATAAATATAAAATTTTAATAGCCATTTTTTTATATATTATATATTATGGCCGAATAGAAACTTCCATCACTAACACCGAGATCACATGAGACACTTTGCACAAGCTAAACCTGCACGTAGAAACTTTCACTATTAAGATCAGTATTAATAATACCACTCCATGTAATATATAATTTTTTTAAAAAAAATATTTTTGAAATATGATATAAGAATGCAATAGAATGCTATATTATTACTAGCCCAATGCAATGCACGGGCCTTTACCAATTTTTTTTGAATTATAATATAAAAATATAATAAATTATAATAAATAGAACAAATTTTTATTGTATAGGAATAATGAGCATTAATAGTGATTCATTAATATATGTCATATATTAAGCAATATACTTTAATGCTAATTGAAATCATTAATATCCAAGACATTAATATTATATTCACGAGGCAAAAATGGAGGGCTAAAAACAAGCGCTTCCATTTTAGATATGTATACTAGATAATAGATGGACTATAAAAACCATTGACTAATGAAAAAAATAATTATATTAAAATGATATTTCTTTGTTTCTTATTTTCGCACAATAATCATGTCGGGTTGTCAAACTATTATAACCACTATTATGTTACAAAATTTCCTAAGACCAAATTCAAGGGTGATTTTTAGGGGGAAAAACAACGGTATTTATGTTACAAAATGGAAAATGGAAACATAAAGACATTCTCGCAGGCTATACTTTTATAAAGGGTATTATGGTCAATGCAATTAAGGGCACGTCACGACTAAAGGTAACGAAGCATGCGAACACGTTGATTAGAACTGAATTGGGCCAGGATGGGCCACACTCCCTGCCTAGATTGGCTCAGAACTGCTTTGCTGGAGCTGCACGTCGAGATTGGGCCTAGAAACTGTTTCCGAAGAGCCCGAGCCCAAGTCCTGGCCCGACTCGAAGCCTAATTAGGCCTGATCTGATTAAGTTGATTGGGCGTAATTAGCCCGACTAACCTGATGTTCTTGGCCCAATTGGTTCAAATGCTCTGCTAAACCCAAAAGTCCCGGCAGAAGATCGGGCTTTGATCCGAGTCTGGCTTGGGCTGTAAGACATATCCAGGTCTGCGCAGGGCAAGCAAAGACTCTAGCCCAGCCCAAAATTCATATGATCCCTATTTTTAGGTCCTAACCCGACATGTTCAATTTCGGACTTGACCGAAGGCCCGAACTGAAGTCGACCCGGCCGAAAAGTCTCTGGGCTAGACCAGGCCCATTTTTAACCCTAATCTCGATTGTATCCTCCCATGGGCCCAGCAACTTGGACTCACGCAGATGCATGCCACCCAAGGATGCTTTCCAGGATTTTGCTTTTCTTAAAAAGAAGTTGCATAGAAGTGTCCAAAGGATAGGAAGAACGGACACTGTTGAAAATTTCGTTATTGTTTGGCTTAGTATATATATATATTTATATTAGGTAAGATTATGTTTTTTTTTTCAAAATGGTGGAATAGTATCACTTCGCTTCATTGAGTAATGAAACGGGAACAAAAAGTCCAAGGAAAGATCAAGGTGACCCAAGATCCCTAGAAACACCGAAAAAAAAGGAACCTACAGCCTCCAAATCTTAGATTGGTTCCCAAGAACAAGTCACGTACGTCTCAAAAAAAAAAAAAAAAAATCATGACCCACCAAAACTATACCCCAATATTCAGGCAGTGGAGGTCATTGAAAACCCAAGAAGCCTAAACCTTGTAGCAAGATATGAACCCCACACTGCAGCATCGAGTCTGCCAGCGGCCCAGCCAACACGCCAGTTTCATCATTAACATGTTCGGCGTCTCCGGCGCACCTCTTGCCGGCAGCTCGATCCCAACCTATTAATCGAATGAAATATCCGAGGACTACTTGAGAATTCTTGCATTGTATTGAAGCCATATAGCCCAACACAATGCATAAATGCTTCAATCCCTCTCCTCTCTCACCTGTGCTGCTCCTCTCTCTTGTGCCAACATTTTGGAATACCAAAAAGAGCCATGAGGCCCTTAAGGATCTGCATCTCAAGAACAAATGGTTCACTACCATTCAGGGACCAGCTTACACAAAGAATAAAGCTATCCTCCTACTCACTTCTCCTCAAGTTACCAACAGCAAGCAACTTGTTTTTTTTTCTTGAAACAAACCGGGCATAAGCCAGAAATTGCAAAAGGTAAGAAGTGACCTATGAATACATGTCTCTCCACAAAAGGTGCTGAAGGTCTGGAGGGGTTGATGAGATAGTAAGAAGTGGCCTATGAATACAACTGGCCTTATCTCTTAAGTTCCTTTACCTTCAACTATGATTTATATCAACAGTCTGAATTCAAGTAAAATAAATGAGAATAACATCTAAAGCGTATATAACATATCTGTATAAAAATTGCAGCACAAAGTAATACATATCATTCCATGCAACAAAAGAAAAGTTTGCATATATTGCTTTATTTCAATTATAAAAGACCCACGTAGTCCAGGACCTGCTTTCTAAAATTAAAGTGATATACATGCACTCACATCAGTAAATAAGCAACAATGTGCTTTTCGAGGAAAGGTCAAGAAGCTACACAGCATTTTAACAAAAATCTGCTGGCGGTCATGGTGATTCTTAATATAGCTCAAACCAGGCCTTTCCCCAAATATTCGTGGCTAATAGTTATATATCGAGCACAAGCACCTATATATCCATAGGAAATCTTCCACCACAATATGAACATAAACTAACAAACTACAGCAGCACCATAAATGTGTGTGCCGTTGAGCAGCAGCTGTATCATTCCTTAGCATGCAAAAGTTTCACGAGGAGGAGCTTGAGGATGCGTATGGTGAGATCCTTAGTCTTTTGTTAGAGAATGCAGTCCTTGGCAGAAGGTCAGCTGATGAATTGACCCTGTCAAGAATGGACTTCAGGGCCTGGTGAACGGACGAGGCGTAAAGATTCTTTTCAATATCACTGGCATTTCCTTCACACATCACGACAACAGCATTCTTGACTCTGCCACCAAGTGTTGAAATTTCTGCCCTGATAGTTTTCAGCTGCAGAGTTTGGAGTGTTTGTCTTATATCGGCGAGGAGATCCGGCCGGTCCTCGCAGCAAAGTGATGCCTTTATTATAAAGCTCCCGCCATTCATTTCATCTCCTTCAACTTCAACTCTCACTTCATCAACATCCGATGGAAGGGTGCAACCCTTGCTAATCTCCACTGCGTTGCTCTTCAGTCTCTTTACGTGATTGATCACTTCTGCAAGCAGTGCAGCTTTATCCAACTGCAAGGTAGCCAGTTTATTTGTTTTATCCTTTTCTCTATTTACAAACATATTGAATCTTCACTTTAATATGTATCGAATACCTAACTTTTCACAATAGAGAACGGACAGTGGTCAAAAATAATTTCCAAACAAATAAAGTATTTAAAAGGTCCTTAAAAAATATTATATATAACATACTGGTGCCTTTCAGAGATTCAGTGTACTCGATCAACTAGGATGATGCGGTCTGCATGAGGAATTACTACCCAGATATATTGGCAACAGATAAAACATAATTTACCAAATACATGATGAAAAATATTATACTGCCCGTACGGTAAAAACTGATGAAGGGACAAATGCCATAGGTATTGTTTCTTGGAAGTTGGTCATCAAGAGTTGAGAATTAGCAAGCAAATAAAGGCTTGAGAGAACACAACTTAACCATGAATATTGAGCAGTAACGTGCAGGCAGAATGGCGATACAGATTAGATCCAAAATTTTGTCTCATCATGCAATAGCGTCATAATATAGCAAAGGATGTGAGGCCAGCTAAAGTCTAAGTATCACAAGAACACAGCAGATCTGAGGATCTCTCTTTGTTAAAACCTTCTTTACACCTCAGTGCATCATTGGGTTTCTATCATGTTATCCTCAATTTCTGTGACTCTTAATACACTTCTAGTATGTTCAGTTTTAATTCTGCCCAACCTCACTGCCCAACCTCACATTACCGAACACCTACCTTGACATCCTCATCTTAGAAAGGCCAGCTTACGCGAGTGCATACTCTGCCATCCAACAATCTGACCAATTCACTGTCAGGGCACCAAAGAAGCAAATCTCCATTTTATCAACACTCATAATAGAAAGCGAATGAATAGATTTATATAAAGCAAATCCATGAACTTAGCCTGTGATAAAGAACGAAAGATTATATAGTTAGGGGTGTGAATCATCTAACAAATATGAAACAAATTGACATTTAATCACCAAGATAACAAAAACGATAATTATTTTTCAAATTTAAGGTTTATTATGATTATTCAAGACAAAGAGGACTAAAAGAGTGGCGAAAAGACTGTAATGGTAATATACTGTAACTTGATATCCACTCCTTTCATCTTCACCAGTTCATTTGCAGCTGCCACGCAAACTGTTGCAAAGTGCCTGAAATTTGTAGAGGAGATAAACTTAATGGGACTCTAGTATCCTTCACTAGGACAGTGGACTCAGAGGATTGTCCTGGAAATAAGATTTCTCATAATAAAAAATCTACCACATTCATGTGTTCTCTCATATAACCTTCAAAGTCTAAAGTCCTAGAAACCAGATATAGGTATGTGATCAAACAAAAATCCAGAACATTTAAGATCTTTTCCATCTTCCATCTTCCAGATGAAGGTGTGAGCTTTTTGTTTTTTGTTTATTTTTTTTGGTTTGGTGGTGGTGGTAGGGGGGGGGGGGGCGTTGATGAAATATAACAAAGAATAAGTGAGCAAAAATTATGATCAAAACCGCACACTAAACCCTAAAGAAATTATAACTTCAGATCGAAAGTAGTAGCTGAGAACCTTAAAAGAAGATTGTAGCTATAAAAGAAGAAGATTGTAGCTCAAATTAAAGAAAGCATACAAACATACTTCTATACTATGAAAAGACTATATCTGAGGGCCAAGGAACATCAGTCTACTGTTCTTAGAGTATCTACAGCTTTTGTCTACTAGTTCGACGCATTCACCACAATTCGAATTCAAACATAAATCTTGCAAGTAGAAATTGATGCTCTCAGTTTAATGGCAGAACTTCCTTACAAAGTAGATTAGAAAATCCATTTAAAAAAATAGGCCTCAAAAGAGCGAGCTCTTTACTGATCAAATTGTTTAGAAGGAAACTAAAGGCAAGGTCTTCAATTTGTTCATGAGAAGGAGATGTAGTTTCTTTTTGACCTTTTCCCCATTATGTAGTTTTTTCTCTCTTTTTTTTCGAATCATGGAACGGATTTTACACTCTCCTTCGCTTGCTTCCTCCTTTTCTCTTCTTAAAAAGGTATCACATAGCTCAGATGATAAGAAAATTAACAGAAAAAAATGTTTTTTTTTCTTAACGAACACACACAGTAAAATAGAAAAAACACAAATAGGAAACAAGGAAAAAAAAAAAGAAACACGTCAATCGACCAGAAGAATCAAAACCACAGAAGAAAAAGGACAACCATTCCAATTAACGAAAACAGGTTAACCAATAGCAAGGCGGGCACAAAAGATGAACAGAACCACGGAAGAAGAGACAAAGAGGAAGCGGGGAACCACCAACCTTGTCGGTACACGGAATCATGCTCCGGAGCGTGGTGAGGTGACCATTAATCCTCTGCCTCCGCCTCCTCTCGGCCTCGCTGTGGCTCTTCAAAGCCATCGCCACTCTCGCGTCCAAGACGCCACCTTTCCCCTTCTTCCCCACCCGGGCGGGCGTCCTCACCAGCTCCCCTCTCTCCCCATCCAACACCAGCGTCGCTGACGTCCCCGCAGCGAACCCAGGAGCCTCACGAAACCCTCTCAGAACTCCGTAATCCCCCAGCGGAATCGAACCCATTTATCCCCTCCAAACGGATCGCAAACGACAAGAAAATTAACCAGCTCAAGAGATAGAAGAAGATGGACAAGGAACAAACGCAAGGAACTCAGGAGCCCGGGGGGCGGCTCGGGGGGCAGAACCAGAAGGGGAGCCTGTGGCGCCGGAGCTTCCTCGCCTCGCCTTCTACTCGGTCACCGGTGGAATCATGAAGCCGTGGTCGTCCTCTTCCACTATAATCGACTGCTTCCATTACGCGGGAAACGAGAGATTTGGCGGGAGAGATCACTCGGAGAACGGTTTCATCTTGGACCTCTGTTTAGAAAACTCCACCATCTCTCCCTTTTACCACACTTTTCTCTATGTAGCACGGGGGTTCTGGAACAGCAGGAGAGGAGAGAATCTCTGGATGCGCGGAAGGAATCTTTGCCGGACAGAGGAGGGGTGAAGAAAAGTTGATTTGGAGGATGGAAAGAAGAAGAAACAGAGTTTATGATTTATATTTGATTTTTTGAATAAAATATTTGGAAAGACAAGGAGCAATTTGCTTACTTTATTTGCCTTTGTTTTGTTTTTATATCCATTGGTGGGATGCTTATTTTGGACAAATGACTGGTATTAGTTCAGCAACTTCGTGGTTAGCTTGATTTATATCTGTGGATTTTGATTTAAATTATTTTATTTGAGAGAAGGAAGTAAATGATTCAAGTCTACATAATTCTAATTCATTAAAATGAGCAAGGTTTAATCCAGTGTTCATCCGTTTTTATTCATCACATATGAGAGAGAAGGAAAGATATTATTGATAAAATCTAACGTAGAGAAGTGCAGGTAGTTGTTGATGTTCAGGTCTGACGCACAATTCCTAGTAATTAATATCCAATGATGGAGAGATTGGAAATGGTCGTCAAGTTATGGGGTTAGGTTTGGAAAATAACGCTGCTGGCTTTTGGATAACTATAACTATTACTATTTTAATATTAAATAATTTCAAATTATAAAAGGTAGAGCAAAAACTTTGTAATAATCAATAGAATTCCTTCATAACAAAATATAGCCGATATGGAAACTTTGAAATGAACGGTCAATTTACTGAAATGTGCATATCATTTACAGTGTGAAGCCTCCATCCAGTATAACAAAGTCATGGCTGAAAGTTTTGCCACTGCAGTTATGTTTGAGGACGGTTCAGCTACAGTAATTGGCTGGATGTGGAACGGTACTAACGGCGTGGGAGGATGCTACCCTTGCTTCGAGACATCCATGCCATAAAAAAAAAAAATAATGAATAAATATTTTGCTAAACACATGTATGGTTTTATTTTTTTTTCCAAAGGCTACAGGTTGTCTCTTCAATTAAGCAAAACAAAGCTTCTTCTTATGAATTGAATGCGATACCACTGCAACTTTGAGATTTGTTATATGATTCACATTACACTGAATCTATTGATGAAGCCCCCGGATCGTCCTATCTCTAGTTTCAGCTGTCCGTTGATTCCAGTCAAAGATCGAACGGTTTGGCAGCTCTTACTGGGTAAAAATTTCTGTGTCAAATCTTACTACAACTTCGTTACTCAAGGTGGCGTCTTATGCCCTTGCTATAAAAGCATCTCTTGAACTCTTCCTGTATATAATATGCTCTTTAAATGAAAGCTGGACCGGAGTGTATTGCTCCTCTTCCTTTTAACTAAAAAAAAAAAATGATGATTCCAGTCAAAACAACATTGTTGTCGATTTATGTTTCGCTTTTCCTTGTTTTCATCTTATGCAATGGAGCTATCCAAAGGCCCACCACAGATTGTGGGGACTTCAACTCTTGCCACGACCCATCTTTTAACATCATTTGATGGCTCAAGATTAGTGGGGGCAATTTTGGGCCAACCATCAATTTGATCCGTAAACGATCAAAGCGGATCTATTTAAATGGACTATTTAACCTATTTTAATCTATTTAATAATTGAATTGGGTCATAACCGGATCCATTTAAATCGATTAAAATCTATCTAACCTATTTAAAATCTATTTAACATGTTTCTATTTAGTTTAAGCCAATCGGCTTAACTTGTTTAACCAGTTTAAATTTATTTAATTTATTAAAAATCTACTTAATCTGTTTAACCTAACCTGACTTGTTTGATAAATGAGTTATACAGATTGGTCAGGTTATCTATTAAATAAACAGCTCATATCTGAATTTTTTATCACTTTAATAAAAAGATCGAATTTGGCTTGATGAATTTTTGACCTAATTCATATCTAATTGATTGCCGCCCCTACTCAAAATATGGACCCATCCAAATGGAAAGGTTCTCCCATTATATGACATCAAAACACTTGATGTGGCCACCTTAACTCTCTCCCTTGTCTCCAATCGCCTCAGGAATTTCTGCCTCTCCTCGATAGACGTCAAGAGCCAACTCAAATTGAAAATACACCAGATGACGTTTTGGTTGAGAAGAACTCATTTTGGCCAATGAGTTCCGCCCAACAACTCATTGACCTCCAATTTTGTAAAATTTTTGAAAATGTTGAGAGGAAACTTAAATAATTTCAGCAGACCTGAGGTTCTCATAGTTTTTAATATGATCTTGTCCGACATCCACAAACCCTTATTCAATTTTGTTATAGTGTGCAACAGGATGCATTGATCATAGGGAAGCTGGAAGTTTATTTGATGAAACCTACTTGTTACATAAAAGATGTTCTTTCTTTTGCCTGCATTTGAGGAGAGCTCTAGGGGTAGGCTTGTTTTTGTCTAAAGAAATTATAACTTTGGCATGCATTGTGCATGCTGCTGATTATAGAGGACGAGCAATAAACAATTATAATCCAATGATTGGATGAAATTTGATTTAGGCGAGGATGATTATAATTGTTTATAATAATAATGTTTATGGTTATAATTATAAATAATTACAAAAGAAAAAAAGAGCTATGATGGACTTTAAGAAACAAAATCAAAAAGAAGATTATTGGAAGGCGCTTCATACTCAACTTAGCTAGAGTGCTTATGCTCAGCAAAAACAAAGAAGAACCATCAGCAGTTATAGAGAAACATTAGATCATTAACATCAGCTTTGTAACTCTTCCTTCTTCCTCTCTGCTTCCCCTCGTACATTCTTTCCATTTTTTCCATTTGTAAACATTTATTTTCTTAATAATATTTCTGGTGTCAGCTCCTACCTACCTCCATTTTCATCAATATATATATATATTGGAAGGGCAAATAAAAAGTTTCTTAGAAGAACCACTGACATTCTAGGGCTCCCCGAAGAAGATTTACAGAAACAGAGAAATCCTTTTGTCTTCTCATCCAATTAGTTTGTAATTTTAAAAGATATGTTGAAATTTATTATTGATTTAAAAAAGTCGAACAGTTGGTCATCAGCCATGGAGTGTGGGTATATATATATATATATATATATATATATATATATATATATATATATATATATATATATATATATATAATAAGATAGGGATGCGGAGACCCTCCGCCTCAAAATAAAGTTTTTGCATTATAATAAAAAGGATGATCGGTTAGTACCTCCCCCTCCCAAACCCCTTCCAACTTGATGAAAAACTAGGGGCCGGTCAAATATTAAGATCTCATTTGGTTCGTTGAAAAAATTATCTTTGGCTAGAACATTTTAGTTGACAAGCTAATGTCTACAAAAATAGTTTTTAGTTAATTATGACATGCCCCAAATCAAGGACATAATACGGTCATACTACCGAAGGGTATCACTCATGATAATATGGAGCCAACCATTATATTTAGCTTCCAAATTCATTTCCAATGAAATAAAATAAATAAATATCCAATTTCATCGTCCATTAGATAACAAAGTAAACATAGTTCAGAGCATCTAAATTTAAACTTAAATACTAAACCTATAATCTTCAATATTTAAAAATTACTAAGCTATAAATCGATGACCAACTAAATAATTAAAATTCTCCTACATAGATCGCCAAGCTTGCTAGTGTGAACTACTAAGCCTGGACTATCTTTCATCCCTACTGATTCTGTTCGTTTGGAGAGAGAGAAAAAAAGATATGTGAGCGATACAGCTCAGTAAGTAAAACTTACACTATTCTATCAGATCAAGCATAAGTTTTTCATATCAATGCATCATTTATAAAAAAAATAATAGTTCTTGCAAAAACAAAGTATTTCATAGTACGATATATCAAAACAAGTAATAAAAACAATCATGTATACATAAATCTTCAATATTTCATAAATATAGTTCCAAGTTCATATTATAAATAAATTCATAGTTCATTTTTTTGTCATTTACTCACATCATAGTTCAAAACATTGCTCACAGATATTTGTGCTACAGTCAATTTATACTCGTGACAAAGCCTGTGTTCGTAATCGATATAGATTCATATTTCGTATGCCAACTTTATATCCACTATCAGAGTCTCTATTTGAATGGATGCTAGCTCCGGGTGTTGATCTTCCTAATTCTAGAAATCATACATAGCTATCTAAGCCTTTTAAATACTTATATCCTTTTTTAAAACATGCACATAAATAGATGAAAAATACTAAATGACATGATCGGATTTATATTTCATAACAAAGCTATTTCCATTAAAAGCATTCACGAAACTATTTTTCATAATATAGCATAATTTTTATAACATATAAATTGATCCATAAGTTTAAGAAAAATATAACTTTATTATTGGCAATTTATGCATGAAAGACATGATAATTTGAAATAATAAGGAGCGCAAGATTTACTTTCCTCTTTCATCTTAAATTGTTAGATTTCACTAGGTGACCCCGCTAGACCTATTTAAAATATTAATGGCAAAGTTAACTTCTTTTTGATAACTTTAATAAAATTAAAAAATAATAAAAGAAGACTTGACCTGGTGGTTTCAGATGGATCAGATCTAGACGATTTGCTCAATAAATCAAAGGGTATGAACTCAATTGGGGCGAAGATTCATTCAAGAAGATTCATTAATGGGGGTTTCAAGGACATTCAACGGGCCGAGATGATTGGTCCAGTAGGTGGACCGGGCACCAGGGCAGTTTAGAGTTTTTTTATAGGAGTCAACCTGGGGTCCATAGGATAGGCAATTAGGACCCTTTTATTGGGTTCATAGGTCTTTTAGAAAGAGAAAAAAGAAAGATTAGAGAGAAGAGAAGAGAGAGAAAATAAGAGAGAGAAAGAGAAAGCAAAGCATTCGCTCTCTTCTTTTCTCCTTTTCTTTTTTCTTCGGAAAACAGGTGAGGAAGGAGGCGGCTAGTGGCTGACCATGGTGATTAGGCGAGACAGTAGCTGGAGGCGGTGGCAGGTGGGGGAGAGCGGCCAACGATGGCTAACCGAGCTTGGCCAAAATGGAGAAAGAAAAGAAGAGGGGCGGTGCCCCTTAGCTGCCCTTGATGGTAGCCCACAAGGCCCAAGGAAGTGGTGGGGAACTCATCGGTGAGGGATGGAGGCGATGCTCTTCGGTCAGCAGTAGCATTTTCCGATGGAACCGAGTGAGAGGAGGAGGAATGGCTCTCCAAACAAGGCACATGAACTAGAGAGAGAATGGAGGGCTTTGGGCGGTGGTGCTTGGTCGAGGTGGCACGTCGGCCACTAGAGATAAAGGAGAAAGGAGGTGGGGAGTTGGGCGGCGATGGGTCGATCGAGGAGAAGAGGGGTTTAAAGAGATGTTGTGGGAGATAGGGATAAACTCGGATGAACGATGGCACTGGCCGGCCGTTCGCCGGTTGCAACAACTCCTAACGCCTGCCACCCATTAGCACTGACCCCAAGGAGTTCGCACCGGCCGCGCTCCTTTGGCTGCACCTCAACGGTGGTCGTTCGGGCCGATCGAGCAGGGGATTGTGATCCTCTGTTTTGATCTTTTTTCCCCACTGAGGGGGTTGGGCCTGCCTCAAAGATGGGTCGGTCCAGTGGACTGAGCCATCATAGATCATATGAAAACCACGCATTCCAAAATGACTTATGTTTGGTCAAGTGTCTATTTTGCTGAAAAAATTATATAAAATATCTATTATACCCGGAAAAAATCTTACTCTATTATATCTAAAAATTTCAGAGAATTTTTGAAAAAATGAATTATCCTAAATTCCAACCGGTGAAAATTGGACTTTTCCATATCTCTCATGAATTTTTCTTTCTACAAAATATAGAAATCATATTTTCATATCTCTCTATGTAAAAACTCCAACCAAACATGAGTCATTTCTTCATTTTCTCTTGATCATACTTTTCCCCTCTCTTCCAGCGAACAAACAAGTCCTAGAAGGAACAAGAACGATTAGTTAGTGGAAATCAATAGCCATAGCCACATAAAAATAAACTAAAATATCACAAATCATGACTATGGAAGTTGACATCTAGTCGGCCAGTAGTACTTCAGCCAATAGCTATCGTTAGTATGCTACGTAGAAGAATGGTACATTATATAGTGCCTACCGACCATATTAGCTAAACTTCACACTCTCATCTTAGCAGCTAACCCCTCCTTTTTCGCATGAGAGACAAGGAAATATCCTTGTTAATTGTGCAAAAACATTGACATGAAAATGCATTGACCTTCAGCTTAGATATTATTTATGATTCTGAAATCATGCTTACAAAATACACGGGGAGAGAGATGATTAGAGAAGAGAGAAGCAGGTGGCATCCTATAAAGGGAGAGTAATAAATAATAATAAGCACTTGTCCATAAATTAATTTAACTAATAGCAAGTGGGTGCTTGGCACGTAGATCAGCCTCAATAATTGACTCTGCTTATCTCTTTTTTTATTTTGTTTTAGAGAGTCTCCTTATCTCTTTTTTTTGTATATTTTGCTACCTTATATGGAGTTGGAACTCTATCCACATTTGTCTACATTTTAAAATGAAAATTTTGGAGGTGACCTCAGCAGCCAATTTTATTAATCTAGATAAGAGGGCATTACGTGCGATCTTACACAAGCAGCCCGCTTTTTATTCAGTCGGGTGGTGGTTCTCAAGTTGAGAACTTTTGAAATGCGAAAAGGTGATAGCATTAGCTTATTTTATAGGAAATACAAAGATGGCTTTGTTGAAATAGCAACTAATTCTAGGGAGGGACCAATAGTTGAGAAGGACATAGATATGTGATGGTGTAGTTATAGAGCGAGATAAATCCATCCGCCTCTTGGAGAGCCACAAGTTTTTGAAGTCATTTAAGATCAGTTTCATGGGCGGATTTACATCATGAGGTTCATTCGCCTGGGATCACTTTCATCCCTTGGAGTTTGTCAAGTATAGGATCAATCATAGACATTTTTTCCTCATCTAAGAAGTCATCAAACAAAATATTTTTTTATATATATTATTTGAAAGTCAGACGGGAGAGCTTTTGTAGCTCTCTAAGACCCTTGCAACCAATAATTTTATATGAGCATTCCATATAAATATATACTAAAATATGCATTGCTGCATCACGTCCGAGTAAGATGCACTATGCAGTTGTCCAAAATATTTGACATGTATTCGCCAATTAGAGGTGCAAAATTTTAAAATAACAGAGAACCAATTCTCGAGCCCATAAGTTCAATGCCTAACTTCATGGGCTAGGTCTGGGACTTTGTCTTTGCAGTTGACAAATATGGAGAGATTTTATTCCTCTTCCCAAGTTCTGCAAGTATATCCCTTCTTGAGAATTCTTCCCTCAACTCACAAATTATGAAGTATTTGAACGCACAATTTCTGATACTGAATTGCATGGGGAATTCGTGTCATAATCACTCTAGATAACACTGCCATGTAATTTTAAGACGTTTGACAACTTTTGGTTCTCACTTTCATATTGTGATTAGATAAACTGGCAAATGAGACTGATTTCTTTCATGATTTTTCGAACAGAAGCTATTTAGGATCTGCCCGTTAAAGCAATTATAGAAATGATCAGATTACGACCATGTAAGCCATGCTTTCTCGATAACAGCAAAGAGGCATATCGTGTCGACAGCGGTGGCTCAAGGCGCAATAGCTTTCATGATGAGACGGGCCGGATAATTAATTACAAGGCTCGACTCTTGCTGGAGAACTGGAAATTCCATATGAGCTGAACAGGAAGCTTGGCTACATTAACATTACTTGAAATCAACTCAAACCTTGCAATATGATTCCGTAAAGGCAAGACGGTCTCTTAACCCCCTACACAACCCACCAAGCATATAAATCAATCTTGGCCATTTATATTACTTCTATCGCCTCCCCACGTCAAGCGCTTTTATCCCTAGACCGTACAGCCTATTTTCGATGTGTCTCGAGCCTTACTAATCACTGCAAACCTCATACACCACACTGCAAACTGGCTAAACCTCTAATGGACTTAATAAGAATGACGAAACTTTTAGAACACGGGGATTAAGTTGCGCATAGCATTTTACCATTACGCACGGAGAAAACGACTAGATCCTGAACGAACCGTTCCAATGATATTATTCTGTTTTCTGGTAAACGCCTTGCCAATCCCTTTTCTACCTCCTAAGTTGCTGTTGGCCCTCCAAAATGAATACAAGATTTCCCCGTAGTACGAAAAAAAAAAAAAATGTACCCAGGTGTATTCAGTCAAAATAACTAGATGAATATCACCGCTCCACATCAATTGCATGTCTAAAGTCAGAGTTATTTGTTGCAATGATGTTCAATCCGGGCCAAGCATTCAGCATACAAGCCCCTTTTCAGGCCCATCAAACAATGCGACACGTTCCTACTTCAAAAAAACCAACAGTACCAAACTGGCGATTAAAAGGATATATATGACATGCCGCAATCAAACTGCAGCTGATACTCGTACTTCAAACAACATTATCCCAATTCACTAGCTTTATACATAATCCAAGATAGTAATATTCCCTCAAAAACACAGGAACTACCTCACAGTCGCATAATACGTCCGCAGTCACAGACTTGGAAAAGTTCAGCGCATTCATATGAAAACCAGAGTCTTTGCAAGGTTTAGGGCATTCTGTCGACCGAATAGCTTTTCAACAATGGCCAGTGCAAACTCCTCGCATGTCCCTGGGCCTCTGCTCGTGATCAAGTTCCCATCAACCACAACCCTGTTCTCGCATTCGCTTGGATCTGAAAGCTTGTTGCACATGGTTGGATAAGCTGTTGCCTTCTTCCCCTACAGGAGAACATGCCAAGATTAAAAGATTGTCCTTTTTTTTATTTTCTGAGTGTGTGTGTGTGTGTGTGTGTGTGTGTGTGTTGGGGGGAGGGGGGGAGGGCACGAGAGAGGACATGGCAGTCATACTTTAAGCAAGCCATGGGGCTCAAGGACCATAGCTGGAGAGGCACATATTGCCCCATAAAGTTTTTTCGATTTTGCCTGCTTTTTGAGTAAATCAACAAGCTTCTCTGAAGTAGAAAATGCTTGGGCACCACCAGGTCCACCCTGTAAACAAATAAAAGGGCATGAGACAGTTTACAGGCAGATCTGATGTAACAGTTCAATTTAGACTGGCACAACTTACAGGCAGAACAATTAAATCGTATTGCAGCTTAACAGCCTCATCCAAGAGCATATCAGCTACTAGCTTCACATTCCTTGATCCCACAATTTCCAGCTTATCTTCAACTGAGGCAACTATGACATTAGCTTTTGCTCTGCATAAAATGTCAATGATCATAACAGCCTCCATGTCGTCTGAGCCATTGGCTATCGGCACAAGAATCTGGGCACACAGTAACAAGACCAATGTTAACATAGAAATCTTTACTTACTATAGAAAAGACAAGGATACCATATTTTTTGAAAATAAGAGCATACGTGGCATCATGTCAACATCTTGTCATTTTGCAAATTCACTTCATTTACTTAAAATGTATCTAGTGCCCATCAATAAAAGATGATTATAATATAAGTAGACAAGATACAGGAGCAGTAGGGTTATCAACAAGCTAGTTATCACGAGTCCAACTTTATCCAAGAATAAAGACTATCATATTTATGATAGCATTTTGTGATCAGCTAGAAATGTGGAAAGAAAAGGGCGAAGCATGCATTACATAATATTCAATCAAGAATGAAGTTGCATAATCTCAGGTTCTAAGCATTTAGATTTTCATGCACAACTCTTGCTTGCAATAAAACTGCAGCTTCTTCTTGTCATTCAAAGTTCTTGCCATCTGTTTTCTTCCTACTATAAGTAGCATCAAACACAACATAGAGCCACACATTATGTATTCAAAATGCTTCTCTTTTTCTTTTTCCTTACTGGTGTACATCACTTTGTCCATGCAGGGATGCGAATCCAGCAAACTTTCCTATGAACAAAATAGGCTGTAGACGGTTTTCGCACCAAGAAATTGTCTTCTACATTTTTTTTTCCCATACAATAGTGGTTAACTACAACCCACCTAAGCTAAGTTGTACCCTCTCAAAGTATTTCGTGTAATCTGAATTGTCTGGGGAAAAAATTTCAGGCCAAATTTAATTTGGTCCATCCACCATAGAGTGCCTTATTTCACAAACCAATTAACAGCCTGACATCCCTAACAGTGAATTTGATATCTGATACCTCATTGACAGAGTGACGGTCCAATGAAGAGTACTATCTCAAAGGAACAAGAATGGCCCCATCCCACTTCCCTATTTGTCCGATGATTGTTAATGAGTTCCCTCCGCACATGCTAGCTGATTCCCTCCCGAGACACCCACAACAAATGGATACATGGCCTAGTTGATTCCCTCCCGAGACCCCAAAGTTTGACTTCATTAACAGAGTTGGCATTTGTGTAACAACACCCAGTCACCATTGTGCCACATTTCTGCAACCACTATAACAAAAAAGTGCCTGTATATGACAGCATGCATATACTTTGGAGGGTCAAGCACGCACAAGGGCTTACGTCAATGCTTGCATTTTATCCAGTCATCTATCGGACATGAAAGAAGAAGAGTGACAAATTGCAGTTTGTCATCAAATTTTGGCCGCAAACATCTCCAGTAAGACCCCTTCTGAAGGTTTATGGCTCTTGAAATTATTTGGTTTCCAACTACCCCCTGCCTTCAGCATTCCCCTCTTTGTTGTTCAAACAAGGCCAGCTTCGAAAGCAGATAAGGCTATCAGAACAAGGCTGATACACCATTGAATTGTATTCTTTGTGGCTTCACCAAAGTCCATTTTGATCAAAAGACTGTCAGGATGTTCTTAAGATTCACATCATTTTTTATTGCAGCTTCTGTAAGGACCTGAAATTGGGCCCATTCTTGGGCCCAATGAACTGAAGTCGGCAATGGATGCCGACTTCAGTCTGTTCAACGTGGTCTTCCCACGATGAACACGCCGGCCGAACAGCCAGCGTGATCTCCGCAAGCCCCCCCCCCCCCTCTTCCCTCTTCCCCTCTTCCCTCTCCCTCTCTCTCTCTCTCTCTCTCTCTCTCTCTCTCCCCCTCTCTTTCTCTTTTCTGAGAACCCATCCCTTCCTCTTCTTTTTCCCCTCTTTTGAGAAGATCGCCGGAGCCCCGTCGTCGCCGGAGCCGCCATCGCCGCCGGAGAAACACTCGTCGACGACCGGAGGTGAGCAAGACAACGTAGGCCTATTTTTTTGGATTTAAGGGGAGAGAAACAATGGGAATCAATGGGTTTTACTTCCCCTGTTTCGGGGAAGTTCCTTTTTGGGAGATTCGGCCGGCCGACGGCGGCCGGCCGGGGTCAATCCGGCCGAAATGGGTTCGGCCGGAGGTGGGTGAACGGGGGCCGGGCTTCCAGCCCCGGTCTCCCTCTCTTTCCTCCCTTTTCTTCCTCTCTCTCTCTCCTTCTTCTCTTCTTCTTCCCGTTCGGTGCCGCCTGTGAAGGTGGGTAGCCGACGGCGGCTGGCCGAGCACCGCCGCCGAGGGCCACGGTCGGCCGCCGAGGGCCGACCGGAGCCACCAGCCACCCCCCCTTCTTCCTTTCTTCTTCTTCTTCTCCTTCTTCTTCCTCTTCTCCTTCTTTTTCTTCTTCTTCTTCTTCTTCTTCTTCCGGCTGGGTGCTTGTCCTTGCTTTGATTTCCGTGCCTCAAGTGGGGATCAGACCATGAACCGGTTTAGATTATGAACCGGTTCCACCTAATCCTTGTATTGGGTTTGATCTGAATTTGAGTGAATAGGTTTGGGTTATGGTTTGGATCTGAGTCAGAAATTGGGGTTAGCCTGATTTGAGTGTAATCTGGTTCGTCAAGATTTAATCTAATCTGGTCTGGTCAGACCTGGTTTGGGTTGGGCTAGGGACCTGTTTTTGGGCTGAGTTGGGTCTGATTGGATTTGTGGGCTGGTTTGGTTTGGGCCCGAGATCTGATTTGGACCTGTAATCTGGTTTGGTTCATTTGGGCCTAATTTGTGTTGGGCCACAATTGGTTTGGGTCTAAAGAATTCTGATTTTTGGGATCTAATTTACTTATTCTTGGATCTATGAACTTAGGAGTTTAGGGGATTGGAATTAGTTTAAATTATGTTTCTTAATTAATTAAATAATTAATATTTATGTTTAATCAGGGGTTCGTGATATCTGTGGCAGGGATTTTTAAGCGAGCCCAGGTAGGTAACCTTGCTCAAAGTATGATTTACATGTATTATGCATATGTGTATGATTATTTCCAGCATATTGATATGTTTTATATTCTTGGCATCATTATTATTTAGAAGCATGTTTTTGACTGGAAATCGATCATCTGAAAATCTATTATGTAGATATTGGTTTTGAAAACTTATGTTTATATTAAGTTTGATTGTTGGAAATTGTGGATGTGATTTTGGAGACCGCGTGACTATTGTCTAGGATTCCCGCCAATGGGGTGGAAACGTTGGCCCTGTCGACTTGTATGAGGAACTAGCTCCGGCACTATGGGGTGTTTTGGCTCTGCGGAGCATGCTCTGAGGAGCAGAGATTGGGCACCCTGGGGTGCAGCACTGCGGTGCAGCACTGCGGTGCAGGGCTCCATTAGGAGCAGAGTGTTGACACTTCGGTGTGACCATGCCACTGGGTGATGTGGCCGTAGTCATGCGGTTTGATCTGTGGATTATGTTATGCGTGATGTGATAGATTGAGATGGTATATATATATTACTTGAGTATCGGATTGGTTTGCGGATCATCATATTTATTTTGTGCACATGACCTGTAGTTACATTGCATATGCTTTAATACATGTTATCGTGACTTTATGCATGTTGTTACCTACTGAGCTGTCGTAGCTCATACCTGTTTTTGACATAATTGCAGGAGATGATTGATGGGGGATTCGGGAGGAGAGGACTTATGACACTGGACATAGATAGATTTAGATTCATTTTGTCATAAGTAATTGATCTTGTAAATAAATGTTATCAACTTTATTTGAGACATTTGAAATTGAATTATTGATTTGATTATCATAAATGATAGATTTTTAGTATTGATATTGTGATCTGATGTTGTGACTTGAGTGTCTGATTATTCAGCCTTGCACGCCCGTGCGGTCCGCCGTGCAGGTGTGCGGCGTCTGGCGCGTCCCAGGCCTAGGTTCGGGTTCGGGGCGTGACAGATTTAGTGGTATCAGAGCTTAGGTTAACGATCACTAGGGACATCAGAACAAAAGAACAATAACTAATGAAAACCCTAGGAGCATAGGGACACATGTGAGGAAATGAGAGTGGGGTAGTAAACTCATAGGATGATTTTTGACTTAACCCTAACTTGTGGTATTATGTCTGTATCAGGATGCCGCCCCGCCGTGCTCGTGTACCACCTCGTTGTCTGATTGAGACGATGGGAGATGATCCGGCGACTCCTCGCCCAGCTGAGCGAGTTCAGGAAGAGGAGATTGCTCCGACAGTTTTAGACCGACCAGAGCAGGATCAGGCGGGAGGATCGACCCCAGTATTGGAACTGGTCAGGGAGGTGATTGGGCTGGTCAGACAGCAGAGGGACCCACAGCCACAGCATCCCTCTGCTAGCTCGTCGGATCAAGAGAGGAGCATTGCAGAATTCCGGAAGTTGGCTCCTCCGGCCTTCAAGGGAACCATAGATCCCCAGGAGGCCGAACACTGGCTTGACGAGATGGAGAAGGCCTTCAGGGCCATGGGATGCACCGAGGAGGAGAGAGTCAGATATGCTACTTATATGCTCCATGACCGGGCACACCACTGGTGGGAGTCAGTGGAGCGGACCATGATACAGGATATCGGGACTGTGACTTGGGCTGGATTTCGGACGGCTTTTTATTCCAAATATTTTCCGTCCAGTCGTGTCAGAGAGTTGGAGAGAGAGTTCCTGAGTCTCTCTCAGGGGAGTATGTCAGTTGAGGAGTACGAGGCAGAGTTCGATAGACTGTCTCGTTTTGCACCCTCCCTCGTCCAGGACTCTGTAGCCAGGATGAGTAGATTTGAGGAGGGATTGAGACCCCACCTGCGTCGAGGCTTGGCTGCTGTCCATTGGACCGACTATGATGATCTTGTAGACAGAGCAAAGAATATGGAGATTATCTGGAAAGAGACGCAGGCAGCACATAAAGGGAGGCTGAAGAGGGCCAGAGATTCTGATTCGGATAGTGAGCGGCATGTACGCCGACCCGTGCAGATCCGTCACGGAGCAGGACAGCGAGCTCCACCTGGGAGGACTGCACCAGAGCACCGGGTGATATCAGGAGCCTGTTATTTTTGCAGTCAGATTGGACACAAGGCCATTGATTGTCCCCGGAGACGGCCCAGGGTTGGAGCATGTTACAGATGTGGCCAACAGGGCCACAAGATGGCTCAGTGTCCTCAGACCCAGTCTAGGACTATTGTCTGTTATGGGTGTGGTCAGCCGGGCCACAGGATTTCTAGTTGTCCCCGGGCCGGATCTGTGCAGAGGCCACCGAGCGCTAGGGCTCCTCAGCGACAGATTCCCCCCGATCCAGCACAGATTTCTCAGCCAGCCGCTCCCAGACAGCAGACAGGAGGAGGGTCTCGCACCCAGGGACGGGTATATGCACTGACACAGCAGGATGCTCAGGCATCCAACACGGCAGTGACAGGTACCTTATTAGTACATTCTACTTATGCATATGCACTATTCGACTCAGGGGCCACACACTCTTTTATTTCATCTACATATGTGCATAAGCATGATATATTTTGCTCACCCTTGGAGAGGGAATTATGTGTTAGTACCCCAGCTGGGGGTAAGATGATCACCTCACTGATATGCAAGTCTTGCCCAGTAATTGTAGAGGGTAGAGACTTGAAAGCTGACCTTATTGTCATGGACTTACATGAATTTGATTTAATTCTGGATATGGATTGGTTAGCTATATATCACGCTACCATTGACTGCTTCTCGAAGCGGGTGACTTTCTGAATCCCTGACATTGAAGAGTTTTATTTTGTGGGTGATGGAGGGTGTGTCTCCCCTCAGATAGTGGCAGCCTTACAGGGTATTCGGTCTCTCAGGAAGGGGTGCTCTGTGTATATGGCAGCCGTCATGGATTCTGAGCAGTCGGAACAGAAAATTGAAGACATACCCGTGGTCAGGGAATACCCTGATGTTTTCCCTGATGAGCTTCCTGGTTTACCACCAGTTAGAGAGGTGGAATTTGCCATTGATCTAAACCCTGGTACGGCACCCATATCTAGACCTCCTTACAGAATGGCCCCTGCTGAACTAAAAGAACTGAAGGAACAGTTGCAGGAGCTATTGGATCTGGGTTTCATTCGACCCAGTGTCTCTCCTTGGGGTGCACCAGTGTTATTTGTGAGGAAGAAGGACGGCAGTATGAGGCTATGCATTGATTTCCGGGAAATTAACAAAGTGACTATCAAGAACAGGTACCTCCTGCCCCGGATTGATGACTTGTTTGATCAGCTTCAGGGTGCCCAGGTGTTTTCAAAGATTGATCTGCGATCTGGATATCATCAGTTGAGGATAAAGGAGTCTGATATAGCCAAGACTGCCTTCCGCACCAGATATGGCCATTATGAGTATCTGGTGATGCCTTTCGGGTTGACAAATGCTCCAGTTGCATTTATGGATCTGATGAACAGGGTATTTAAACCTTTTTGGACAAATTTGTAATTGTGTTTATTGATGACATCTTAATCTATTCCAAGAGTCATACTGAGCATGAGCAACACTTGAAAATTGTTTTGGAAATTTTGAGACAGAATCAATTGTATGGGAAACTGAAGAAATGTCAGTTCTGGCTGGATCAGGTGATGTTCTTGGGGCATGTGGTATCTAAAGAAGGAATTATGGTTGACCCGAAGAAGATCGAAGCTGTAGTTGACTGGAGCAGACCGACAAATGTATCAGAGATCCGCAGTTTTCTTGGATTAGCCGGCTATTACAGAAGATTTGTAGAAGGCTTCTCTAGTATTGCTGGGCCCTTGACTCGACTCACTCGCAAAGGAGTGAAATTCGAGTGGTCGGATCAGTGTGAGAAGAGCTTCGAGGAATTGAAGCGCCGGCTAGTGTCAGCACCTATTTTGACTCTGCCAGTCACGGGTGTTGATTATACTATTTACAGTGATGCCTCCAAGAAGGGTTTGGGCTGTGTGCTGATGCAGAATGGAAAAGTTATTGCCTACGCCTCTAGACAGCTCAAGCCTTATGAAGAAAACTATCCCACACATGATCTCGAGCTTGCAGCAGTTGTATTTGCTCTGAAAATATGGAGGCACTATTTGTATGAAGAGACATGTCAGGTATATACTGATCATAAAAGCCTGAAATATCTCTTTACTCAAAAAGAGCTGAACATGAGACAGAGGAGGTGGCTGGAGTTGTTAAAAGATTATGATCTGATTATCCACTATCACCCTGGAAAGGCAAATGTAGTAGCAGATGCACTGAGCCGGAAATCTTCAGGGAATATTGCAGCCTTGATTACTACTCAGAAGGATATTCTGGAAGATCTGAGGAGAGCAGAGATAGAGGTGTATCTACATGAGGCTACTATGAAATTGGCAAACTTGCGAGTCCAGCCTACACTTATTGATAGAATTAAGGCAGCGCAAGTTGATGACCCTCGACTCCAGAAGATCAGGAGGGATATCGAGTCTGGTACACAGTCAGATTTCCGTATACATGAAGATGGCTCTTTGAGGTTTATTAACAGAGTCTGTGTTCCAGATAATCCTGGTCCGAAGAAGGAAATCATGGATGAAGCTCACAGTACGGGATATACAGTGCACCCAGGCAGTACCAAGATGTACAAGGATCTGAAAGCGGTGTTTTGGTGGAATAACATGAAGAGGGAGATTGCCCAGCATGTATCTTAATGCTTAACTTGTCAGCAAGTTAAGATTGAGCATCAGAGACCAGCAGGTATGCTACAGCCTCTGCCGATTCCAGAGTGGAAATGGGAGCATATCACTATGGATTTCGTATCAGGGCTACCTCGCACCCTTAGAGGTCATGATTCAGTCTGGGTGATCGTAGACAGACTGACCAAAACAGCTCATTTTCTGGCAATCAAGACTGGGATGACACTGGAGAAGCTGGCAGAATTATATATCGAGCAGATAGTACGGCTGCACGGAGTTCCAGTATCCATTTTATCAGACAGAGATTCCCGGTTTGTGGCACATTTCTGGGGCAGCTTGCACAGAGCTTTGGGGACCACCCTTAGCTTCAGTACAGCCTTTCATCCACAGACAGATGGACAGTCTGAGAGGACCATCCAGATTCTAGAGGATATGCTGAGAGCCTGCTCTATTGATATGAGGGGCTCTTGGGATCATCACTTGTCACTGGTAGAGTTTGCTTATAATAATAGCTACCAGGCAAGCATACAGATGGCTCCTTATGAGGCTCTATATGGTAGGAAGTGCAGATCGCCTATCTGTTGGGATGATGTGGGGGAGAGGAAGATCTTGGGTCCAGAGATGGTGCAGCAGACAGTGGAAAAGATTCAATTGATCAGAGAACGACTCCGAGCAGCTCAGAGCAGACAGAAAAGCTATGCAGATATCAGGAGGCGGGAATTGAAATTTCAGGTCGGAGATCATGTGTTCCTCAGAGTATCCCCTTCTAAAGGGATCATGCGGTTTGGAGTTCGAGGCAAGCTCAGTCCGAGATATGTGGGACCCTTCGAGATTCTCGAGAGAGTTGGATCTGTTGCTTATAGACTGGCACTTCCACCTGCTCTATCGGGAGTTCATTCTGTATTTCATGTCTCCATGCTGAGGAAGTATATTGCTGATCCAAATCATGTGATTGATGTGGCACCTTTGCAGCTTCGCGCCGATCTTACATATGTGGAGCAGCCTGTCCGTATAGTGGATAGGAAGGACCAAGTCTTGAGAAGACGCACTATCCCATATGTCAAGGTCCAGTGGAGCAATCATAGTGAGAGAGAAGCCACCTGGGAGCTGGAGGAGGAGATGAGAGAGAAGTATCCAGCCTTGTTCTCGGATTGAGGTATGTTTTTAATTTCGAGGACGAAATTTTTTTTTAGTTGGTTAGAGTGTAAGGACCTGAAATTGGGCCCATTCTTGGGCCCAATGAACTGAAGTCGGCAATGGATGCCGACTTCAGTCTGTTCATCGTGGTCTTCCCACGATGAACACGCCGGCCGAACGGCCAGCGTGATCTCCGCAAGCCCCCCCCTCTTCCCTCTTCCCCTCTTCCCTCTCCCTCTCTCTCTCTCTCTCTCCCTCTCTTTCTCTTCTCTGAGAACCCATCCCTTCCTCTTCTTTTTCCCCTCTTTTGAGAAGATCGCCGGAGCCCCGTCGTCGCCGGAGCCGCCATCGCCGCCGGAGAAACACTCGTCGACGACCGGAGGTGAGCAAGACAATGTAGGCCTATTTTTTTGGATTTAAGGGGAGAGAAACGATGGGAATCAATGGGTTTTACTTCCCCTGTTTCGGGAAAGTTCCTTTTTGGGAGATTCGGCCGGCCGACGGCGGCCGGCCGGGGTCAATCCGGCCAAAATGGGTTCGGCCGGAGGTGGGTGAACGGGGGCCGGGCTTCCAGCCCCGGTCTCCCTCTCTTTCCTCCCTTTTCTTCCTCTCTCTCTCTCCTTCTTCTCTTCTTCCCGTTCGGTGCCGCCTGTGAAGGTGGGGTAGCCGATGGCGGCTGGCCGAGCGCCGCCGCCGAGGGCCACGGTCGGCCGCCGAGGGCCGACCGGAGCCACCAGCCACCCCCCCCCTTCTTCCTTTCTTCTTCTTCTTCTCCTTCTTCTTCCTCTTCTCCTTCTTCTTCTTCTTCTTCTTCTTCTTCCGGCTGGGTGCTTGTCCTTGCTTTGATTTCCGTGCCTCAAGTGGGGATCAGACCATGAACCGGTTTAGATTATGAACCGGTTCCACCTAATCCTTGTATTGGGTTTGATCTGAATTTGAGTGAATAGGTTTGGGTTATGGTTTGGATCTGAGTCAGAAATTGGGGTTAGCCTGATTTGAGTGTAATCTGGTTCGTCAAGATTTAATCTAATCTGGTCTGGTCAGACCTGGTTTGGGTTGGGCTAGGGACCTGTTTTTGGGCTGAGTTGGGTCTGATTGGATTTGTGGGCTGGTTTGGTTTGGGCCCGAGATCTGATTTGGACCTGTAATCTGGTTTGGTTCATTTGGGCCTAATTTGTGTTGGGCCACAATTGGTTTGGGTCTAAAGAATTCTGATTTTTGGGATCTAGTTTACTTATTCTTGGATCTATGAACTTAGGAGTTTAGGGGATTGGAATTAGTTTAAATTATGTTTCTTAATTAATTAAATAATTAATATTTATGTTTAATCAGGGGTTCGTGATATCTGTGGCAGGGATTTTTAAGCGAGCCCAGGTAGGTAACCTTGCTCAAAGTATGATTTACATGTATTATGCATATGTGTATGATTATTTCCAGCATATTGATATGTTTTATATTCTTGGCATCATTATTATTTAGAAGCATGTTTTTGACTAGAAATCGATCATCTGAAAATCTATTATGTAGATATTGGTTTTGAAAACTTATGTTTATATTAAGTTTGATTGTTGGAAATTGTGGATGTGATTTTGGAGACCGCGTGACTATTGTCTAGGATTCCCGCCAATGGGGTGGAAACGTTGGCCCTGTCGACTTGTATGAGGAACTAGTTCCGGCACTATGGGGTGTTTTGGCTCTGAGGAGCAGAGATTGGGCACCCTGGGGTGCAGCACTGCGGTGCAGGGCTCCATTAGGAGCAGAGTGTTGACACTTCGGTGTGACCATGCCACTGGGTGATGTGGCCGTAGTCATGCGGTTTGATCTGTGGATTATGTTATGCGTGATGTGATAGACTGAGATGGTATATATATATATTACTTGAGTATCGGATTGGTTTGCGGATCATCATATTTATTTTGTGCACATGACCTGTAGTTACATTGCATATGCTTTAATACATGTTATCGTGACTTTATGCATGTTGTTACCTACTTAGCTGTCGTAGCTCATACCTGTTTTTGACATAATTGCAGGAGATGATTGATGGGGGATTCGGGAGGAGAGGACTTATGACACTGGACATAGATAGATTTAGATTCATTTTGTCATAAGTAATTGATCTTGTAAATAAATATTATCAACTTTATTTGAGACATTTGAAATTGAATTATTGATTTGATTATCATAAATGATAGATTTTTAGTATTGATATTGTGATCTGATGTTGTGATTTGAGTGTCTGATTATTCAGCCTTGCACGCCCGTGCGGTCCGCCGTGCGGGTGTGCGGCGTCTGGCGCGTCCCGGGCCTAGGTTCGGGTTCGGGGCGTGACAGCTTCAGTAAAATTAATTACTCCCCGTGGTCTGTTTTCACATTCATTGTTCTGAATCCACTTTGCATCAGTTGGTTGACCTAGCATGGTTAACAGCCTTGCAATGCATATGAGTGTTTCATATCTTTATGTTGCCTTATTTTAGTCTTTTCTTTAATCATTTGCATTGTCACTGTTCTTCGTTAGCTTTAATTTTCCTAAGTTCTCTCCAACACATAATCCAGTCAGAAAGAGCTCAAACTACAAACTCAACTGCTGCAGGGAGTTCAAATACCGCTGAATTGAAAAGCTATAAAAAAAAAAAATCAACAAATGAGACAGTCTACTTTAAGTAAGAAATTGCAAAGAAAACAAAATAAAGCCAGCAAACACAATTTTAATGCTAAAAAATAAAAGAGGAAGCAATAAACAATGAAGGAAAGGCTTATGTTAGAACGGTCAAACAATACTGGATTTCCAGTCTTACCTGAGGTGTATTAGTAAATTTCCATTCAATCGAGTTTAGCTCAGTCATAGAAAACTCGGCCCCATGATGAAGACGCATCACCTAAACAGATAACCAGTCATCATTCATTAGCAAGTATGATGCACAATCACAAAAGAAATGTATTGGATTAAACGAAAGAAAGCATTTCAAGGCAGTAAGAACATTAAATGAGGATAAATTCTTCTTAGCTCATGTACGCACAAAACACAGTTTAAGATTCATTGAGAACATATACTTAGCAGTTGGCCTCAATAAAATACAGCTCAGTGGAATTGCATATAAAACGTAATATTTTTGAAAATTTACAGCTCATGGCTCACTAAAATCTAATAACATATGAACATTCTACATGCTAAATTTACAGGAAAGGAGAATGACCACTTTCTTCAAATGTCCCATCTTAGGTAGCCTAGTTCTGATTAAAACATCCCTCTGTGATCATTAGGTCCAGGCAGGTGAGCAGCACCTTTCATGACTATATGGCTGTAATGGTGACTCCAGAATAGGAAAAAAAAAAAGACTAACCTAGGTGCTGATGAAGAAGAACCAAATGTTTCTCTTCTGTTAAACTCAAGCTCTTCTTCGGAGTGGAGAAAACAGCTAGTGTTGAAAGAAACTGAGTCATTCAATGTGATGTAAACAGGTGCGCATTCCTACAACTTGAAGCAGTCAAATCCTTGACATTTCATGGCATATGATTGTTTATACACAAAGATAACTATGAATATGCAGGTAAGCATGCAAAAATGATTTTGGAAAAAACAGTAGAAAGTTACATTTGTCATGATATCAACTTCTTAATGATATTAAGAAGACAAAACAAGTCGCTAGTTAGCTATCATATATATTTTCTTATCATTGAGAATGGTGATCATATGGACACCCTAAAGTTTCTTTCCAAGCTCAAGGACTCTGTGCCAAGGTGATGCAGTATCCCCCGTATCGCCTGCATCATACAGCTTCTTTCCATACCTTTTGTTTCATTTCGCTAACTAGAAAAGAAGTAAGTAACAATTTTCTACAAATATAAGTTAGCAATAATAACCATTATATTTCAATCATACGCATGATAACAGCTTTTAATTAAGAAATGTTGCACAAGGATCAGCTCATCAGGTGCTCCCCTCTTACTCATGCTTCACATTGATACCTTCTAGTTTTAATATCGCCAATTGCTACCAACGCTGCTAGGAATGTGTTGCTCTTCATGTAGTGATTCTGTGATTGTATTAATTGAAGATTTATTCTTATTAGAACTATAGTGAATGTTTAAGTAAGGTGCTTCTGCTCTAGGTCAAGCCCTTCAAGCATAGTCATGTGCCTATATTGTACCAAAACTATCCCCAGACAGCCTTAAACTCGTTATCCATCACCTTATGATTTAAGCAACAAAGTTCTTAAATTTATTCTATTAGAAAAATGATCCTATTCAACATTCCATTTTATGTCAAAAGCCCATAGAATGCTCCACCTTCATCCACTCTATTACCCTGTATTTTCAAGTATGCAACATTAGCCACCTTCACATTAAATGGTTTTTCTTCAATGACACTAGCCAGCATTGCACAATATGTAACAAGTCAGTAAGGGACCATCACAGTACAAGAATATGTAACCTAGCTTCATATGTATATGTCTGATTGACACACACTGACCTAGCACAATCCTTTTTCAGTTGCCACAAGCCCTGGCAAATGATTTGGCACATGAGTAGCATGCCAACCCATGATTGGCACAGGCATGGGAAATTGTACTTTAGTCCTTGCTTGCTTATATCAATCACACAATGTTACAAGGTGTATCCCCCTCTTCTCTAGTTCCCATCAGACTTATTATTTATTTTATTTTGCAATTTATACATGCATACATTATGTATGTATGCATGCATTATTGCAGAGATGAGACAATTTGTTTACATTTTCCATGGATCATGATAGACAATATTATCCCGAAATATCAACACATGCAGTGCAATCTTATATATTCTTCTTCTTCTCGCAAATTATAACATCACATTAATGTCTTTCTCCAAAAAAACACAACATTGACTGGTCCACTTGTCTAGTAGTCAAAATTTGTATCTATTCTCGTCTTTATGTGTTTCGATTGCAATAAAGTGCCCCCGTGTTTGGTTTTTCTGAGGCTGAAGTGTCAGGCTCTTTTGGACACCCCGACACTTGGGATGGCAAGGGTGACAAGTGTCCAGCTGGCACTCTTTCCCATTATAGGTCTATGAAAGTACATGCATAAATAACTAAAAGAAAAAAACAAAACTCAGCAAGTGAAGAACACAGATTACCATAGGCCCTGCAACTTTATCAGCTTTCTCTTTTCCATATAGTTGTTCCACCAAAGCCAAAGAAAACTCCATAGATGTTCCTGGTCCACGGCTTGTGACTACCCGTCCATCCACTTGCACCCTTGATTCCACCTTTATCGCTTCAGAGGGGAGCTTCTCCATAAATGAAGGATGACAAGTTGCCTGTCGGGAAAATATTTAGGCCAAAAACAAGAAAGAAAGAAAAAATGAACAACAACAAACATCATCACTAGACCAAATTCAGACGATGACAGGTGAAATTAGAACCTAAGAAGCAGCCACAAATTTAGAATTACGTACAGAGGGCGACAGAAAATTGTTGAATTGTAAAATCAATCGTAATCGCAATCACTAGCTGATTAAATCGTTGTGAGCTTCTTGAAATTTCATAAAACGTAAAGATTGAAAAAAAAATGAAAAGAACTTCTTATTAAAATTTTATGTTAATAAATAAAAATTGAAGAAAGGTCACTGATCAAGAATCTCACTTTTAAACCCTTGAGCAAACCCCATGATCCCAGTGCCACAGCCGGGGCGGCACAGATCGCGGCGTAAAGCCCCCCTTTTTCCGCTTGCTTCTTCACGATGCTCTCTAAGGCTCCACAATCCCTAAGAGTTGCCGAACCTGGCATCCCTCCCTACATAAAATCCAAGAAAGTCAATTAAGAGCCCCGGAAAAAGGATTCGGCAACCAAATCTTTCGAACTAGGTCTCGCTAACTCACGGGAACGGAGATGAGGTCGAAGGAAGAATCGGTGCAGTCCGACACGAGGGCGTCGGCCACGATCTTGATTCCCCAGCAGGCCTCGACGCGGAGGTCCTTCTCCGCCGATGCCACGGTGACGTCGGCGCCGGCCCTCCGGAGGAAGCCGATGGTGTTCACCACTTCTATCGGCTCCGTCCCGTTGGCGATCGGGACCAGGACCTGGTCGGATTCCCGAAAGGCGTCAGAAAAACGAGGAATCGGGGAGGGTTTTGAGGGAAATTAGAGGGGCGATGAGGAGAAGAGGCTACCTTCTTCGGGGGAGGAGAAGCCATGGACGACGAGCTCGCGAAGCTCAGTGGGGCCAGAAGTGATCCCCGGATGCTTCGAGAGGAGAGGAATGGGGGAGAGGAGAAGCAACATGGGACGAGCAAAATCAGTCAAGCACTTTGTCCCAATCCTTGAAATATATGTTCATTTCCTGCTAGCCAAATGCGACGAGCAATATAACAAATGGAAATTGCTTTAGAATACCTTATAGTAGAAGAAAATCTTTCTCTAACAATCTCAAGAAAGTCATCCAAAAATAATGAAGAAAATATCAACAAGTTTGAAACTGAGACTATTCTCAGTACCTGTGCTGCCATATGACAATGGAGTATAACACGTTGAATGGACTCCTCTACATCAGAATATAAATCACAATAGTCTAGGATATGAAATCTACGGTGAAGCAAAATTTCTTTGCATAGTAAACGATACCAAGCAATTTTTCACATAAATAATATGATCTTAGGATGAACACATAATTTCTAAACCAAAGCAGTGCTATGATTTGTTTATCAAGCAATTTTTCATATAAATAATACGATCTTGGGATAAACACGCAATTTCCAAAATAAAGCAATGCTATGATTCGGTCAAGATGTAGGTAAAAAATGTCTATAGAAATGTTAAACTTTGACGCGCAACCTAAAACTAAAAGTAGACCCCATCCCAACCTATCACAACATTCACCAATTGGAACTAGAATACATAATATTTTATCTGCTTGCTCTTTTGAAAAAGTTTGTATAATAAATGGTTGATTTCATCTCTTTCCTATAGAAATCATAAGATTCTTAGCCATAAGGCTTGTAATGCAGCAGTATCAATAGGAGCAGCTTTTAAAAAATGTAAATAATAATGACAGCCATGTATAATTATTGGACCTAAAACTAATTTAGGCTCCATGAAGAGATCAGCAATAATTTTGATTTTCAAATTTTATTTAAATTTTAGTGACTGCATAATAGTTCCAAAGTTAATATATAACAATTATAAACTCATGATACCAAATAAAAAATATAAATCCCTCACATCTTTTTAATATATATTACAATCCCAAATTCGAGCTTCCATGCAGTGACTGCATGACCATGGAAACATCCAGCAGTCATTCTATCGAATCATGTGAAGTGAATAGTTGACAATATTCTATGTTTTACATGTTTTATTGTGACAAAATAATAGTTACATAGTCACCATATAGAGTGGTAAATCAATCTCTCGATCCACGACCAAAATGGCACTTAATGAGAATGAAAAAACTTTTAGAACACGGGGATCAAGTTGTGCATAGCATTTTTACCATTATCGCCACAGAAATACGGAAAAGGACTAGATCCTGAATGAACCGTTCCTCATGATATTATTATTGTTTTTCCAGTAAACCCCTTGCCAATCCCTTTTCTACCTCCTAAGTTGCCGTTCGCCCTCCAAACTAAATACAAGATTTCCCCGTAGTACGAGAAAAAAAAATGCACCCAGGTGCATTCAGTCAAAATGACTAGATGAATATCACCGCTCCACATCAATTGCATGTCTAAAGTCAGGAGTAATTTGTCGCAATGATGTTCAATCTGGACCTAGCATTCAGAATACAAGCCCTTATTCAGGCCCATCAAACCATGCGACACGTTCCTACTTCCAAAAAAACCAACATACCAAACTAGCGATTAAAAGGATATATATGACATACCGCAATCAAGCTGCAGCTGATACTCGTACTTCAAACAACATTATCCCAATTCACAAGCTTTATACAATCCACATCTATCGCTGAACCAACTTCCGAACCAACTGACTAAGATAGTAACACTCCCTCAAAACACAGGAACTACCTCACAGTCGCATAATACCTCTGCAGTCAGAGACTTGGAAAAGTTCAGCGCATTCATATGAAAACCAGAGTCTTCGCAAGGTTCAGGGCATTCTGTCGACCGAATAGCTTTTCAACAATGGCCAGTGCAAACTCCATGGATGTCCCTGGGCCTCTGCTCGTGATCAAGTTCCCATCAACCACAACCCTGTTCTCACATTCGCTTGGATCTGAAAGCTTGTTGCACATGGCTGGATATGCTGTTGCCTTCTTCCCCTACAGGAGAACATGCCAAGGTTAAAAGATTGTCCCTTTTTTTATTTTGTGACAGTGTGTGCGTGTTGGGGGGGTGGGGGGCGGGCACGAGAGAGAGAGAGAGACATGGCAGTCATACTTTAAGCAAGCCATGGGGCTCAAGGACCATAGCTGGAGAGGCACATATTGCCCCATAAAGTTTTTTCGATTTTGCTTGCTTTTTGAGTAAATCAACAAGCTTCTCTGAAGTAGAAAATGCTTGGGCACCACCAAGTCCACCCTGTAAACAAATAAAAGGGCATGAGACAGTTTACAGGTAGATCTGATACAGGGTAACAGTTCAATTAGACTGGCACAACTTACAGGCAGAACAATTAAATCGTATTGCAGCTTAACAGCCTCATCCAAGAGCATATCAGCTACTAGTTTCACTTTCCTGGATGCCACAATTTCCAGCTTATCTTCAACTGAGGCAACTATGACATTAGCTTTTGCTCTGCGTAAAATGTCAATGATCATAACAGCCTCCATTTCCTCTGAGCCATTGGCTATTGGCACAAGAATCTGGAGACACAGTAAAGAGACTAATGTTAACATAGAAATATTTACTTACTATAGAAAAGAAACGGATACCATATTTTTTGAAAAAAAGAGGAGCATACATGTCATCATGTCAACATCTTATCATTTTGCAAATTCACTTAACTTAATTAAAATATATTTAGTGCCCATCAATAAAAGATGATTATAATATAAGTAAACAAGATACACGAGCGGTAGGGTTATCAACAAGCTAGTTATCACGAGTCCAACTTTATCCAAGAATAAAGGCTATCATATTTATGATAGCATTTTGTGATCAGCTAGAAATGTGGCACGAAAAGGATGAAGCATGCATTACATAATATTCAATCAAGAATGAAGTTGCATAATCTCAGGTTCTAAGCATTTAGATTTTCATGCACAACTCTTGCTTGCAATAAAACTGCAGCTTCTTGCTGCCATTCTAAGTTCTTGCCATCTGTTTTCTTCCTACTAGAAGTAACATCAAACACAACATAGAGCCACACATTATGCATTCAGAATGCTTCTCTTTTTCTTTTTCCTTACTGGTGTACATCACTTTGTCCATGCAGGGATGCAAATCCAGCAAACTTTCCCATGAATAAAATAGGCTGTAGACGGTTTTCGCACCCAGAAATTGTCTTCTACAATTTTTTTCCCATACAATAGTGGTTAACTACAACCCACCTAAGCTAAGTTGTACCCTCTCATAGTATTTCGTGTAATCTGAATTGTCTGGGGAAAAATTTCAGGCCAAATTTAATTTGTTCCATCCACCATAGAGTGCCTTATTTCACAAACCAATTAACAGCCTAACATCCCTACCAGTGAACTTGATATCTGATACCTCGTTGACAGAGTGACGGTCCAATGAAGAGTACCATCTCAAAGGAACAAGAATGGCCCCATCCCACTTCCCTATTTGTCCGATGATTGTTAATGAGTTGCCCTCCACACATACTGGCTGATTCCCTCCCGAGACGCCCACAACAAATGGATGCATGGCCTAGTGGATTCCCTCCCGAGACCCCAAAGTTTGACCTCATTAACAGAGTTGACATTTGCGTAACACCACTCGGTCACTATTGTGCCACGTTTCTTCCACTATAACAAAAAAGTGCCTGTATATGACAGCATGCATATACTTTGGAGGGTCAAGCACGCACAAGGGCTAACGTCAATGCCTGCATATTATCCAGTCATCTATCAGACATGAAAGAAGAAGAGTGACAAATTGCAATTTGTCATCAAATTTTGGCTGCAAACATCTCCAGTAAGACCCCTTCTGAAGGTTTATGGTTCTTGAAATTATTTGGTTTCCAACTACCCCCTGCCTTCAGCATTCCCCTCTTTGTTGTTCAAACAAGGCCAGCTTCGAAAGCACATAAGGCTATCAGAACAAGGCTGATACGCCCATTGAATTCTATTCTGTGGCTTCACCAAAGTTCATTTTGGTCAAAAGACTGTCAGGATGTTCTTAAGATTCACATCATTTTTTATTGCAGCTTCAGTTAAATTAATTACCCCTCATGGTCTGCTTTCACATTCACTGTTCTGAATCCACTTTGCATCAGTTGGTTGACCTAGCATGGTTAACAGCCTTATTTTAGTCTTTTCTTTAATCATTTGCATTGTCACTGTTCTTCATTAGCTTTAATTTTCCTAAGTTCTCTCCAACACATAATCCAGTCAGAAAGAGCTCAAACTACAAACTCAACCGCTGCAGGGAGTTCAAATACCGTTGACTTGAAAAGCTATAAAAAAAATCAACAAATGAGGCAATCTACTTTAAGTAAGAAATCGGAAAGAAAACAAAATAAAGCCAGCAAACACAATTTTAATGCTAAAAAAATAAAAGAGGAAGCAATAAACAATGAAGGAAAGGCATATGCTAGAAAGGTCAAACAATACTGGATTTCCAGTCTCACCTGAGGTGTATTATTAATTTTCCAATCGATCGAGTTTAGCTCAGTCATAGCAAACTCAGCCCCATGATGAGGACGCATCACCTAAACAGATAACCAGACATCATTCATTAGCAAGTATGATGCACAATCACAAAAGAAATGTATTTGGATTAAAAGAAAATAAACTTTTCAAGGCAGTAAGAACATTAAATGAGGATAAATTCTTCTTAGCTCATGTACGCACATAACACAGCTTAAGATTCATTGAGAACATATACTTAGCAGTTGGCCTCAATAAAATACAGCTCAGTGGAATTGCACATAACACAACATTTTTGAAAATTTACAACTCATGGCTCACTAAAATCTAATAACATATGAACATTCTACATGCTAAATTTACAGGAAAGGAGAATGACCACTTCTTTCAGATGTCCCATCTTAGGTAAACATCCTTCTGTGATCATTAGGTCCAGGCAGGTGAGCAGCACCTTTCATGACTATATGGCTGTAATGGTGACTCCAGAATAGGAAAAAAAAGAGTAACCTAGGTGCTGATGAAGAAGAACCAAACTTTGCTCTTCCATTAAACTCAAGCTCTTCTTCGGAATGAAAAAACACAGCTAGTGTTGAAAGTAACTCTGAGTCATTCAATGCGATGTAAACAGGTGCGCATTCCTAGTTTGGGTCCAAGTTATGTTTCAGTGCGCTTTAGCTCTTTAAGAATAACGAAAGGCCAATGCTTCTTTGTGTAAGATAGCATGTAAAGTAGTGATGTGAATATAGAATAACTCACTCCAGCAAACACTCTACATGCTAAGCAAGAAAAAATGGTTTCTACTTGAGATTATGAACATATAAAAGAAACAAAAAGTTAAGATATAAATGGGAACGACAAACATAAGCTCTCTCAAATTGCATCATAAAGCTTCTTTCCATACCTTATGTTCCATTTCGCTGACTAGAAAAGGAGTAAGTAACAATTTTCTACAAATATAAGTTAGCAATAATAAACATTATATGTCAATCATACTTATGATAACAGCTTTTAATTAAGAAATTTTGCGCAATGATCAGCTCATCAGGTGCTCCCCTCTTACTCATGCTTCACATTGATACCTTCTAGTTTTACTATCACCAATTGCTACCAACGCTAATAGGAATGTGTTCCTCTTCATGTAGTGATTCTGTGATTGTATTAATTGAAGATTTATTCTTATTAGAACTATAGTGAATGTTTAAGTAAGGTGCTTCTGTTCGAGGTCAAACCCTTCAAGCATAGTCATGTGCCTATATTGTACCAAAACTATCCCCAGCCAACCTTAAACTCGTTATCCATCACCTTATGATTCAAGCAATGAGGTTCTTAAATTTATTCTGCTACAACAATGATCCTATTCAACATTCCATTTTATGTCGAAGCCCATAGAATGCTCCACCTTCATCCATTCTTTTACCCTGTATTTTCATGTATGCAACACTAGCCACCTTGGCATTAAATGGTTTTTCTTCAATGACACTAGCTAGCATTGCACAATATGTAACATGTCAGTAAGGGACCATCACAGTACAAGAATATGTAACCTAGCTTCATATGTATATGTCTGATTGACACACACTGACCTAGCACAATCCTTTTTCAGTTGCCACAAGCCCTGGCAAATGATTTGGCACGAGTAGCATGCCAGCCCATGACTGGCACAGGCATGGGAAATTGCACTTTAGTCCTTGCTTGCTTATATCAGTCACACAATGTTACAAGGTGTATCCCCCTCTTCTCTAGTTCCCATAAGACTTATTATTTATTTTATTTTTGCAATTTATATATGCATACATTATGTATGTATGCATGCATTATTGCAGAGATGAGACGATTCGTTTACATTTTCCATTGATCATGATAGACAGTATTATCCCGAAGTATCAACACATGCAGTGCAATCTTATATATTCTTCTTCTTCCTCGCAAATTATAACATGACATGAATGTCTTTCTCCAAAAACACAACATTGACTGGTCCACTTGTCTAGTAGTCAAAATATGTATCTATACTCGTCTTGATGTGTATCGATTGCAATAAAGTGTCCCTGTGTTTGGTTTTTCTGAGGTTGAAGCGTCAGGCGCTTTTGGACACCCTAACACTTGGGATGGCAAGGGTGACAAGTGTCTAGCTGGCACTCTTTCCCATTATAGGTCTATGAAAGTACAGGCATAAATAACTAAAAGAAAAAAACAAAACTCTTGAAGAACACAGATTACCATAGGCCCTGCAACTTCATCAGCTTTCTCTTTTCCATATAGTTGTTCCACCAAAGCCAAAGAAAACTCGATAGCTGTTCCTGGTCCACGGCTTGTGGCTACACGTCCATCCACTTGCACCCTTGATTCTACCTTTATCGCTTCAGAAGGGAGCTTCTCCATAAATGAAGGATAACAAGTTGCCTGTCGGGAAAATATTTAGGCCAAAAACAAGAAAGAAAGAAATATTGAACAACAACAAACATCATCACTAGACCAAATTCAGACAATGACAGGTGAAATTAGAACCTAAGAAGCAGCCACAAATTTAGAAATACGTACAGAGGGCGACAGAAAATTGTTGAATTGTAAACTTAATCGTAATCGCAATCGCAATCACTAGTTGATTAAATCGTTGTGAGCTTCTTGAAATTTCATAAAACGTAAAGATTGAAAAAAAAGGAAAAGAACTTCTTATTAAAATTTTATGTTAATAAATAAAAATTGAACAAAGGTCACTGATCAAGAATCTCACTTTTAAACCCTGGAGCAAACCCCATGATCCCAGTGCCACAGCCGGGGCGGCACAGATCGCGGCGTAAAGCCCTCCCTTTTCCGCTTGTTTCTTCACGATGCTCTGTAAGGCTCCACAATCCCTAAGAGTTGCCGAGCCTGGCATCCCTCCCTACATAAAATCCAAGAAAGTCAAGTAAGAGCCCCAGAAAAAGGATTCGGCAACCAAATCTTTCGAAGTAAGTCTCGCTAACTCACGGGAAGGGAGATGAGGTCGAAGGAAGAATCGGTGCAGTCCGACACGAGGGCGTCGGCCACGATCTTGATTCCCCAGCAGGCCTCGACGCGGAGGTCCTTCTCCGCCGATGCCACGGTGACGTCGGCGCCGGCCCTCCGGAGGACGTCGATGGTGATCACCGCTTCCATCGGCTCCGTCCCGTTGGCGATCGGGACCAGGACCTGGTCGGATTCCAGACAGGCGTCAGAGAAACGAGGAATCGAGGAGGGTTTTGAGGGAAATTAGAGGGGCGATGAGGAGAAGAGGCTACCTTCTTCGGGGGAGGAGAAGCCATGGACGACGAGCTCGCGAAGCGCAGTGGGGAGAGAAGTGATCCCCGGATGCTTCGAGAGGAGATGTTTTTGAAGAGCGGAAGGGGGAGAGGGACGAGATGACGCGTGGCCATCCGAGCCAAGGTTTCTTGATGAGAGGAGCGGGGCTCGCGTCATGTATACGCGTGCCTAACCAGGGAGGGTTAGGGTGCTGCTGCTTGTGGTGCATTGGCACGTACCCGTTCTGCTTGTGACTCAATCCGCTAGTCATAAAAATACAAATATCTGGGGATTGGTTCTAGCAGTCTCCAGTCCGCCGTTGCTTTGAAAGCTGTACTGATTGATGAATGGCGGAGTTAAGAAGGCAACGGTAGATTCGTACGAAGGACACGCGGAAGATACAGTCCGATCCTATCCAATCTTTTTTCTTCTTCTTCTTCTTCTTTCTTTCTTTCTTCTTTTCTTTCCCTTTTTTTTTTTTTTTTTCAAAGCGGTATTTCATTTCAAGTACCTCTAACGTAAATACAACCTGACATATCAAAGAAAACTAGACAAAATAAGAAGTGTGGGATGCACTCTAAGCTAGTCCAGAGAAACTCTCCAGAGTGCCGGGCAACATAAGAGGCGACCCAGTCTGTTGCACTGTTCGCCTCCTGATATACATAAGATATCTGACAGAAGGTCATCTCCCGCACCAATCTACGCATGTCCCGTATCAGGAGATGGTCATCCCTATATGTATCGACACCTCGTATCCAATCAATCACCGTGGAAGAGTCACCCTCGAGGCAGAGGTAATCGGCCCCCAACACCCGTTTAGCATACAAAACGCCCTCCCAGGCTGCCCGCACCTCCGCTCCCACGACAGTCGTACCCCGTGTACTCCGTCCTCCAGCAGCCACAAGACTGCCTACATGATCCCTAATCATAAAGCCCACGACCCAGAGGCACCATCCTCTGCCATGCTACCATCGAAATTCACCTTAAGATAATCAGGAGGTGGGGGTATCCAAGAAAAGTAGCTAACTCCTATCCATCTTTTGGTGCGCCTCTAAACTGATCAGATCGAAACCCATCAGCTATTACTTTAATATAACTTATTTTTATTTAAAAATATACATTTTAAAGTAATTTATATAAATAATAAATTCAATAGGAATAGAAAGATGTGTCTTAAAAAACTATAACGTTGATCATGCATGAATGATTATATAAAATACTATGCTCTCTCTCGCTCCCCCCCCTCTATATATATATAAATATAATAAATGCAACAATTGCCAACAATCCAAAAGGAGAGGATGAAATTTAGCATAGGCAATGAATCAAAAGGCTATTGAATAATCTGTCCGAGAATCTCTTTTCGATTAAATATTAGTTGCCTGCAAAGTATAAGTAGCATAACCCTTCCCATACGACACAAAATTCCGCGGCTTGACCAGTTATGTCATAAATCTTAATACTAGCTATATCTACAAAAGCACTACTAATACTTTTAATATAAAGCCTGCACCACCAAAAACAGAGGGTGATGGTTCCCAAGAAGGTAAGAAATCAGAAAGGATGCAGAAATTGCCTGAGAAGAGTCATAAGCAACCTTGAACTGAAATAGATAATATTTTGTCTGTTTGCCCTTTTGGAAAAGTTTGTATAATAAATAGTTGATTTCATCTCCTTTCTATAGAAATCATTAAGAGCCTTAGCCATAATGCTTGTAATGCAGCAGTATCAATAGGAGTAGTTTTTCAAAAATGTAAATAATAATGTCAGCCATGTACAATTATTGGACATAAAACTAATTTAAGCTCCATGAAGAGATCAACAATAATTTTGGTTCTCAAATTTTATTTAAATTTTAGTGACCGCATAATGGTTCTAAAATTAATATATAAGAATTATAAACTTAGGAAACCAAATAAAAAATATAAATCCCTCACATATTTTTAAAATATATTACAATCCGTACTTTGAGCTTCCATGTAGTCACTGCGTGATTATAGAATCATTCAGCAGTCATTCTATCGAATCATGTGAAGTGAATACTTGACAATATTCTATGTTTTGTATGTTTAATTTATAGTGACAAAATAATAGCTATATAGTCACCATATAGAAGCGTGAAATTAATCATTAAATAGAAATTCATACGCGATCAACTTTACACTCATCATGTAATGACTCACTAGTTATTATATCAAAACATAATATTTAAATCTTATATATATATATATATATATATATATATATATATATTATGAGAAAATGAATAAAATATAAATTTAAGACATTAAAATCTTTTCGACACTCTTCTTTCTTCTGGTATTGACCTTGAAGATTGGTCAAGGTCTTCAGAACTCGAGCTTAAAATGTGAAATTTTTTTGGCATTGAGCTTCGCCCACGGAGTTGACGATACTCTACATGTGTAACATGTCCTTGTGAAACTCCCCCACAACTTGCTCCAACTCGTCATTTCAATCCCTCGTATCGACTTTGGCCACCTCTACCCTGGTGACCTTTACCTTCGTGAAGCTCACTGCAACATGAGACTTGTTTCAACTTTTCCTTGCCCTTCTTCCCCACATTGGGGTTTGGCTTAGCCACCTCTTCATGCACATTGATGACTTCCGAAGCAATTTATTATGATTTAAATTCCAAATCTAATAACATGTTCTTCCATATAGTGATTATAGGACTATTAAGTGGTTGCTATATGTGATTATGAATGTGCATCAACTGCACCCCCTTGCACTCCTTACCCCTCCAATTAACTTCTGCATGTGTATTCATGACGTGAACCTGACTCGATTCTAACTATATAAATTATAAAAGATAAAATTTTATATTTCTATGTTGCGACTTATATGATCACTATTAAAGTACAAGAAAATAAAATTTAACAGTATATGCTTCTATAGTTTATTTGTTGTAATTTAAAATCCAAATTTTTTTGTTTCTAGCTAGACCGCTATATAGTTTCTATGTGAAACATGAAAATGTAATTCGGTCATTATATTAAAACCCAAATTTGTGCTTCTTTACTAATCACGAATGTATTAATCATATAATTATTTAAATATGTTAATAAAATTTAATGATAATCTATTAGTTGTATCAAAACCAATTTTTTTAATCTCCATGCAATGACTATATAATTTTTTTTGTCATTATATATATATACTTACATATCATGATTTCAAATTCCAGGCTATTTATTTTCTTGTAACGTGATAACTAATTATTACTTCAAATTTGTTTTGCATTCCCTTAGCTTCTCAAGCCAAGTCCCCAACCCCAGCTCGGCTATTAGACGGCCAAGGTCTAAACCTCTGCATCGAACGGGCACAGGAGTTGTCCCTTTTTTTTTTAAAAAAAAAAAAGAAAGAAAGGGAGAAAAAGGGAGGGGGACTGGCCCGGTCGGCGCTCTTCTTGATGTTGTTCTGAAAGAGAGAAAGAAGCAGCAAGATTTCAGAGGCTCGTGTGTGAACGAGGTACGGGGTCTCTCTCTTCCACATCGCATGTCAGCAATCAATTTCGAGCGCCTTTGGCTGGTGGATATTTACCACGACTCGTTTCCCTTAGCGAAAATTCCATGGAGTTTCTCTTCAAATTCATCATAATTGCGTGTTCTATAATTTTGCACCGAATCCGCTACGTTTTATTTATTTATTTTTTTGTTTGATTGGTGGGATGTGTAATTCGAACCACTGTTTCTGCGCTTAGGGTTTGCTTTTATCTCTAGCGATCATCTTATTTCTTGTCTTAATTTTTGATCAATTAATATTAGTCTAGGCTAGAATCTGAGAGGAAATCGTTTCTTTGGGATTCTTAAACCAAAGGCGCACGATCTTGATGTTGTAGGGACGAGCTTTTGAAGGCTTCTCTCTGTCTCCAACTTCCTTTCCTAAGTGTTGTCGTTGTTAATTGATTTTACCGTGTGATTTCGATTTGAAGTTAAAGTGGTTAGGCACGCGGCGTGATATCAATTACGGTAAACTGGAAAGCAGTAACAAGTGAAATCTCCAACTGAGAAAACTTTCACAAATTCGAGGAGGGTATCTCATGATTGCCGTCAAGAAACCCGTGGATGAACCTTCGAGCTGGCTGCTGGCTTATACATTCGGCTGCTCATGGAAGCAACTCATGATACGCCCTTCTTGGATCGTGAGGCTAAGAAAAAGATTAACAAAAGAAAACGTATTTTTTCTGGGCTGCTTACAAATCTTGTTCCCTCTGATTGTTATCCGAGAACTTAACGTGATGATGAGGATGGCACCTTCAGATTTAAGACAGTGTAAGTGCGCTAGCATTTAGGTGTTCTTTGGATTTAATTCTTTATAAGCTGGTCTTAGTCATAGAAGAAGTTGCTGACAGTATCCTATCTACCGTTGAACAGTTTACAGGTAAACTCGGTTGCTATAAATTATTTGATTGACTAATGAGCATTGGGAACTTTGAATAGTGTAGCTGAACCTCAAGGTATAACACTTAAAAGAAAGAGATGGAAATGAGATAGCATAAACATAGGTGTATAAACAATGGTCTTGAAAAGTACCTCATCTATACGTTTAGAAACCTTATTTTAGGGAAAGAAATACGTTCCTTATAGTAGTTTTGCTCAAAGCTCAAAACCTAAATATTAACCATTTTGATAAAGAAAAGCTACCTTTAGGCTTCCTTATAAAAATCCATGTACCTTTAAGATGTTCTTGGAATGCATGTAAATCGATTTTAACTGAAATTAGCAAGAAGAAAGAAAGACTTTTGCTTTAAGAAATGAAGAATTCATTTTCATAATGGATAGATGATGAACTTCCTCTGGATTATTTGGGTTGTAAAGTTTTATATCTATTACCTGGACCCTTTGACTTAGCCAAGAGTATCCATACCCGACACTGGAGCATGGACATAGTTATATGATGATCTGACTCGACCTTGTAAGAAGAAATTCTTATCTATTAAAAGGATCCAGCGCTTAGGCACATGCCCATGCCCAACATAGAAACTTGAGTCCATGTAAAACATTTAGCACGAAGTGGAATATCTGGCTTTTGTTCTGTGTTGAGACACTATCTTGAGCAGTGCTAGTTGCATTATAAAGCTCACTAGAATGGCCTTTATCATGCAAATGGTTTATATCTCAAATTCTTTCTCCATAGTCCATATGTTTCACTACCTGTCATTATAGCATGCATTCTGCTACCTTACTTGAGAGCTTCTCAGTTGCCACAGCATATTCTTGCAAAATAAAGTCTCTTTTACAAGCTTTTGGTAAAAAAATTTTGATGCTATGAAAATATTGCAACCCTTTCTTATCATGCTAGCTAGGTAATTGTTTGTTCAAATAACAGATATATTGCATTTCATCTTATTTGGCATTGGCTGTTTACAGAAAATAGTTTAGTCAGATAACCACTCTAAGGTTGAATGATTGCTAGAGTGCTGACACTTCTGGACAATGAGAGACAATAGACATGGTACAGGCATTTATTGGTACCCAATAATTATGATGCTTCCATCAAATAGTACTGCCAGCACTTGCCAGAGCTTTTTAGAGTGACAATGTCAAAATCTTTTAGTGCAAGTTACGGCACTTCAACTTTTACCTGCTTCAACTTTCAAGTGTTAAACAGTATCTACTTAAAGTGTTAGATATATGGTATAGAACATTAATTTGAAAAAAAAGAAATTTTTGATTTATCTTATATGCTACGAATGCCTTTTTTTTAAGAAGTATCAATCACCAATCAACTTAGGCCTTGTTTGGCAAAGCTGTTGGCAGTAGAGTTTTTGGAGGTAGAGCTTTTTAAAGTAGAGCTTTTATAAAAAAGTTGTTTGTTGTTTGGTAAATATATTTCTAAAGTGCTGTAGAACTTTAACATGTATGAACTGAAAAATTATTTTTGGTATGACAAAATGATTATAAAGGACATTGCATAGTATTCTACGATAGAACATAACAAAATATAATATGTATTAATTAAAAAAAAATACATAAATATATGATATAGTATAATATTTTGTAATGTAATATAATATTATTATAATATTAGTAATATAATATATTATAGCATAATATTTTAATATAATATTAAATTATTTAACTGGACATATCAAGGTATTATGATATAATATAATATAATATTATATTTATAGTATAATACCATAATAAAAGTATAAAATTTTATAATTATTAGCGTAAATTAATTTTTCATAATATAACATAATATTAAATTATTTAACATAACATATTAATGTATTATGATATAATATAATATAATATAATATTATATTTATAGTATAATACAATAATAAAGGTATAAAATATTATAATTATTAGCGTAAATTAATTTTTCATAATATAACATAATATTAAATTATTTAACATAACATATTAATGTATTATGATATAATATAATATAATATTATATTTATAGTATCATACAATAATAAAGTTATAAAATATTTTCATGATTATGGTATAATATAATATTTATAGTATAATATAATATTTATAGTATAATATAATATTTTCATGATTATAAAATATTTATAGTATAATATAATATTATATTTTTTGTTGGGACTCCTGCAGTTTTTCATGATTATAAAGGGACATTTTGTGTAATTGTTATATTTTATTACATGTATTTTGGTACAAAAAGAAAAAATATTATAATTTAAAATAGTTTTTTGACGGAGCCTAAAAGTGCTTTTTCGGAGAAGCTCCATTTTGGAGTTTTTTCCAAAAAGCTGTTTTTAGCTTTCTAGTAAAGCTAAAACAGCTTTCCGAAATTTTTACCAAACACCCCTATTTCATCTAAAAGTGCTTTTGGAGGGCCAAAAAATATAAAAGCTCTGCCAGACGGGGCCTTAGTCTAGTTCTCAGCCTATTCTGGTTTATTTATATACGTATGTTTGCAATATATCTATAGAGGAATGTATCCATGTTGAGTCTTTTTGAAATGCTACATTATGCAACACCTAAACACTAGGCACCTATGGCAAATGTCTGGTTAACATGACCCCTACACCACCCTGACCAGTATTGCCAACCACCTCGATCCCTACTGCTGCACCACCCCTACCATTCCTGCCACTCCCATTGCTGTTGTGGTATTGCCAATTTCATCATTGTTGGCTCCTGGTCCGTGCCATTGCATCTGCTATTGCATCAACACCACTATTGACACCATAACTGCCATTCACAACCACTAATTCTTCTTCAATAGTGCATATGTGTGTATTTTTCAGAAGTGTATCCATCTCGAGATTTTCTTCAGTGGCTGTGTGTCAGATGATTTGGGATACTTGAACCCGGCACCAAGCAAAGTATCTTGGTGATATGCTCGCCACACCATCACTATTGTTGAACCACCCCTACCAGTAAAGACATCCCCATCACTACTGCCACTTCATCACCATTTGCATAACCATTACCACCAATGTCTGTGCTAAAATGTCAACACTACTACTTCCACCATGATTACCTTTTGCTATTACGTTCTCTCTTGAAATTTCTTAAGGGAAGCACAAAAGAAAGGAGATTTCTTAATTTTCCTTCTTATTTGTTTATTATTTTTTCCCTTCTTTGTTATTTTCTTTCTTTCCCTCCTTACTATCAACCAACGGATGCAGATAAAGACTTTATACTAGGAGTTCATTATAGTTGTGTGTTTCTGGAACTTTAAATCTTTTTCTAAGAGGCCTGATATTTTCTCATGTATGGCTTGGACTATGAATTTGGATTGTTTGATGTAGTCTTCATCAGGCCTGATAGCTGCGAATGAAGATGCTTGAATCCTTGATTGATTGGATTTTTTTTTTTTTTCCAAAGCAACTAATACTGATGTTGGAGGTTACAAGGAGGAGTTTATAATGATGAACTTTGATTTCCTTATGAAAGTTCCTCTCAGTGTTGCTTCCCCGCTCTCCAAATGGAAAAAATAAATGTTGTGCTTAATTTTGGGATGTTTAATGTTTCGGTTAAGAGCACTGGGAACAATGAATGCTCATTTAAGTTACAAGCCATCTTGTGGTCTAGAGAAAGCATGACATCCTTCATGCTGACTTTAGAGATTGTGAGATGGAATGGCTAGAACACTGGCAGACTTCGTATGGATTCTTGAAAAACCTACCTTAAACCATCCCTTTATTTCTTTTCCAGTTATTTAGCAGGGGTGATCTGGGGGGAGAGTTATAAAATCTTTGCAGAAGAAATGAATATTTAGAAACATTTGGTTCTGAAATTTGTCAGATCTGGGTTTGACATTTAGAAATAACTAACAATGAGATTCCTATGGATGTTAAGACCATAACAAACTTTTTCTTGTATGTTTACTACTATTCTTGTAAGTTTGCTACCACTGAATACTGAGAAGTGGAAGTCATTGGAGCCCTGAAATAGACCAGCAAAAAGGCAAAGGGGGCCTCTCTCTCTTTCTGCTTGGAAATCTGACAAAAGAGGAGTTTTGTTGAATGTGAGAAGTTCAAACTTACAGATTTTCCTGTCAATTTGATCATAAGCTATACTCTTCCAGACTGATGATTCATGATCCTTAGTCTATTACTTCTGCTTCTTCCTGAATCTAGGTGAGTGTGTCCTGTATTCATTATGGTTCCTGCTGAATTAATATTATGTGTTTGCCTGTAGTTTATGAAATTATATCCTCAACAACAAACCTGATTCCTGACCTAATATCTCATAAGATGTTTTCTTGCTGGATAATATTTCACTGCTAAACTTGTTGCCTAATTGTTAGTTGACAATGTCCATGGGACTTAATAGACCTCAAAGAATTCTGTGTTCAATAGCTTAATAATTGCATCAATTAGATCTGAAATCATCCTGAACTTAGAACTTAGTTAACATAAATCAACTTTTATCTTTCTCCAACAACTAGGAAGAAGCTGCTGAACTTTTATTAACTGCTTCTTCATAGTTACAAGCAATGGGCAAACTCTTACATTGTTTTTTAAGTGGAAACATGCTAGTGATTAATCTGCATCCATTCTGTGGTCTCTTATGTCCATCCTTACTATTCAAAGCTTCTGCAATTTTTTGAATTGTAGTTCCTCAGTGAATCAGTGGCTTATTTTTCCTGTGCTTTTCTAGCTCAGTGATGGATCAGGAATGAAGGATGAGAAGTCCAGGATCACTTCTGAAGCTTACATTCTCGTTACTGTCTGAAAAGTGAGATAGTTATAAGCCTTCAAACATACCTTTTACAGCAAGGTTAGTTTTCTTCTAGCCAGGATTGAAGTCCTGGGCTTGTCGTCTGTCCAAAGAAGAAAGTTAAATTGAACCAGAACTTGTTAGAGGTGTTTTATATCAGTTGATGCTCAGCAGAAAAGAGTGTGGAAATGCTTAGAAGCAGGTGTTGCCATTGCACTCCAGGTAAAAGAATGTGGCTAATAAAATAGGAACTCATTGCGAGTGGAGCTGATTGCTCTCACGAAAGAATCACTAATTCCATGAAGCTGTTGGATTGAAGATGAAATTGACAGTCAGTGTTACATGTAGACAGTCATCCAGTGATATGTAAAGGAGTCAACATATTTCATATTTCAGCAGATTAGTTTTGATCATTCGCCACATATTTATAACTGGGGAATAATTAGAAGACCCTATCCAAGATTATTTAGATTAGTGAAGATCAGTGATAGGCCGATGGTGGCTGCAAGTCTCCCTGAAATACTGACAAGTCTGCTTAAACCGGCACTTTTTTTATTTTTTTATTTTTTTTTCAAAGAACTATGGTACGGGATGTCACAGACCATGTGGAGAGGGATCCCACCGGTTGGGCTGAGTCTGACATTTGGAAACAATAAGCTTAGAATACTTTCTTCAAGAAAAAGTAAATTAGTTGCCTCTTGATTAGCTCACTGTTTTCATTTAATTTCTCCTTGGACTTGAATTGTTCATATTCTGGAGTTGCTCTGGTAATATTTTCGCTGCCTCTTTCTTTCACGGTTTCGTCATAGCCTTCAATAGGAAATATGTAATGCAGCCTCCCCTTCTCTCTGTTTTCTGTTGTGCATGAACAAATTGAGTTTATCCAAACTCTATTCTCAATGCCCGTTTTATTGACAAGTTAATTGCATCAATGGCTTTTATGGTATATTCACCATTTACATGATTCATGAGATTACTGTTTCTTGCAAACTTATTCATTATCACTAAGAAAATGCAAGCTGGCAGTTAGGATATGGAAACTGATCAGAAACCGCAAACTCTATATCGCTGCAAAAGATGCCGCAGGATTGTTGCGGCTCAAGAGAATGTGATTCTTCACAAGCAGGGAGAGGGTGAACGATGCTTCAAATGGAAGAAAAGAGGTGCCCCCCTGGACGGTGACAAGAAACCCGAATGCTCCTCAATATTTGTGGAGCCCATGAAGTGGATGCATGCAGGTAGGCACGGCATTCATTATCTTCTTTGATTGCTCGCAGAACAGGCATTGTACATTGTTAGATCTTAAAACATGCCTTATATTTGACATGCCATCTCTTTCTTGTGAGTCAGTACAAGAAGGCCATGTTGAAGAGAAACTTTGGTGCTTGGGCTGCAAGGCCCGTTTGGGTTCATTCAACTGGGCAGGCATGCAATGCAGCTGTGGAGCTTGGGTGAATCCAGCATTTCAGCTGCACAAGAGTCGGATTGATGAGTCCACTGCATAAAGTGTCTGTAGGCATGACAATGTATAGCAAGTTGGAAACCTGAGTATCGAGAATTCAGCTGAATTTTCGATGGCTCGCAATGGTGCCATCAGAAGAAATATTACATTTATGGCTTGAACTGAGTATTATGATTTTACTTATCTAGTGATTTCTTTGAAAAAAACATGTGCATGGTTGGTGTAAGTTACATCGTGTTACTTCATAGGGATTATTATGGAAAATAAATAAGTTTCATGCATGTGGAGCATGAAACTTACAAACTATTTAGCGCAGAATTTAGAAATTATCACAGGCTAGTTAATTCAGAATCCTCTTAGCCTAACCCAGAGAAGAAAGACCCGTTTTCAAGCTAATTCTGAATATGATACTGCCAAATTTAGTATCAATTAGGCTTGAAGTGAAAGCAGAAAAGGTGCCTTCTTTTCTTCGTATAAGCAGAAGAAAAGGAAGAAGATAGGTGTAGATTAAAGAGACTACTTCAAAAATTTGTTGTGGAAGATTTAGATCCTTGCTTCATATTGACATATGGGCACAAACTGAAAAACCAGAGAGGTACCTTGGACATGCCTGTTTTTCATTTACGGCCAATGCTTGGATTCATAGCTTTTTGTATTACCATATTGGAATGTGGTAGTTGTTTACCTAATGCTGCTCGTAGCCGAGCCAATGCCCTTGAAGGTAATGCCTGATCACTGCCAACAGATTTCTCATAGGGCACTCAAAAAGGTTATTGTGATGTAGTCCTCACTTGGGGGCATGTGCTGGATTTCTCCTCCTAATTTTCAGAAGGAAAGATCAAAACAGAGCTCATTTGTGAAGCTCCTGCATCTCACACATGAAATGGATTGCCTTGAAACACCTGAAATGGATTGCCAAGTTGATAGCTGAGCTGATACTGGGGGGCATTTCTAGCTGCTAAATTCCAAGACTAAATGGACTCCCCCATTCCCCCACCCACTTTGCCTATTTGAGAAGAGAAGCATGGTCCACCACAAGAGTCGTGTGGTCCTGTTTGTTGAAAGAAGTCTTGTCCGTGCTGAAACCCTCAGTGCGAATGACTGGGTTGGACCAAGATCAGTGCCAGTGGTGCAGTGGTAGGTGATGGGTTTTATGCGCTCAGAGTTTCTTCCGAGGCCACAGCAGCAACGGTGGCGATTTGATAGGTTCAATGGACGCCAATCCGACTTTAGGCTGAGATGGTAACGATGCGGAAAGCTAAAGAAGGAATATGGGACCCTTTAAGTTTAAGTTGATCAGTCTCTTAGGGCTCGTTTGGTTCGCGGGAAAAGAAGGGGGAAAGTGTGGTCAACGGGAAAGTAATGAGATGCCTCTTGTTTGGTTGGAGTTTTCAAAGGAGAGAGAAGGGAAAGTTGAATTCCCATGGGAATATGATTCCCACATTTCATGGGAAAGTCTTTCCCATGAGAAACATGGGAAAGTTACTTTCCCATGAGGCAGGAATTACTCCATTTTTACTTTTTCCCAAAAAGTCCCTTCAGCATTAAAGAAGCATTAAAGAGACATTAAAAACCTAATTTTTATTAAGGGCATAATAGAAATTATACATAACTTTCCTAGAAAAGTGGATGGCCAACCAAACATAAGCACTTTGGAAATTTGTTACTTTTCCATGATCAACCAAACATGCCAAAAGTATTTTCCTAGGCATCCTCTTCTTAGGAATTTGTTTCCCAGGAATCATATTCCTAGGAGGGAAAATGCTTCCCGCGAACCAAACGAGCCCTTAACAATTCAGCCACAAGAGTCGAGCAAGAGCAAATGAGAGCCCATCTGCTCGCATTGCATTGATGCAGAGAATCCTTTCCCAACTGCACTTCCAAATGGGCGCCACATGCCTCCCCTGACTTGATCTCCTTTCTCACATGGTGGTGGAGGCTGGAGAAAGGGACGAAGAAAAGAGATGAGATTGAAGGGGGCCATGGAGCCTCTCTCTGCCAGCACCTTTTTTTTTTCATGCGTTGAAGGGACTCAGAGATAGAGCAGGATCCAACTAATCCATCAATCACTTGGATGAAAGGACAAATGGGTAAGAGGATGAACTGAACTGGGACATAAAGAAAGGGTTGTCAAATAAACAATAGGAAGAGGCAAGGACGCGGAGTAAGTATGATGAGACATTATATCTTACAACGTGTGTACAATATTAGCGGACGAGTGCATGATGAATAGAGTCTATAAAATAAAATACGGTTATTGATATAGTGCACAATTATCTGGTGCATATGATATAGAATATAATTTCTCACAGTCTAACAAACGAGGACTGAAATGGCTTGACCTTGAAGACCTGTGGAAAAGTGCCTTACTCTGTTATATCCGTCCACATACTACAGCTTTCCATTTTATTGCAATCACGAGCCCCTCCATGCTGTTGTTCCTGCTGGGGTGCAATGCCTTGGATTGTGGGGCATTGGCCATCCTTCTGGGTTTATCCCCTGCCACCCATGTTGACATTAGTGGAGCAGGAGCGGGCTGGTGTGGTTTCCCAGCCCTTGTTTTGGAATCTTTGGACTGAAAAACGAAGCCATATTGCTCTCCAATTTACCTTGCTCTGATGCGAAGAATAAACACCAGGTAACGAGTTTGTTTTGTAGCGTTTGGAGGATTGTCTTCATACACAGTAGCCCCCAAATTAGTGAGGAAAGCAAAGAAGCAAACAGGACTGTTAAAAGCTGCAGAGAGTTTAAAGGGCGTAATTCAAGGTCATGTGCTCAAAAGCAGTATCATTATTATAGAATTCGAACATATTCTGGTTGCTGACCTCTTTTTTCCAATACAAAAGTAACATAAAATTCATCCTTAGTGCTATCTCCAACTCTTCTCATAGAGCTACTCCAAAGAACACTTTAAAAAAATCAGTATACGAGCTACAAACATACTTGTTTGTTTTATATTTTCTCTCAAATTAATCTAGGTAGTGCTCGTTAACCTGATGAATGGTTGATAGGGCTCCCATCTTTTGGATCAAAAAAGGGTGAAAAAACCAGTAAAATGCCCTCATCTCAACGTGTCATCCTTTGGCAGAACCCAAGTAACTATAAAAAAAAAAACGAAAAACAACGGAGCGGATCCCTCTAAATGGATTTCAAAATGTCCTTGCAACTCGGATCCTATGTCCTTGTTCGGCCAAAATCTAAAGCAACCAGTCTTGATGACTAATTTGGGAGATGATTATTCGTAAGCATAGGCATTAGGAGTAAAACTTCTTTATGATCTACAGACATGTGTAAGCCACCCAAAGGGCGTAAATTAAGGAGCTGAAGGGTATAAAAATCAGATTAAAAAGAAGACGACGACTCGCAAACAAAACGATTACACCTGAAAAGAAGCAGACATCTCTCCTTTAACATATTATTCCAATAATTTTGTGATAAAATCATGATACTACATGTTGCTGGAAATTAGACCTAGGGGTGACCGTGGACCGAGGAGGAGGAGCTCCGGCTGGTGGTGCGGCGGCTGACGGTTGTCTCCGACGGACCTGCAAGAAGCCTGTGGCTGGAGTTTCCGGCGTAGGCCCTCCGATGCTTAAGTCAGAGAGGGGCTTTTAATGGAGAGAAGTAATGGAGAGGAATAACATAGGGATGTATTTTTTGGCCGGGGAGGAAGAAGAGAGAGCGAGAGCCCGAGCCCCCTCTGCCTGGAGCTTCTCCCCCCCTTTTTATAGGAGGGGGTGCAGCGGTTACCTGTGATCGGGCGTGATTGCGCGAATCAATGAGTTACCGTAAACAGTCCGAGATTTCGGGCTAGCTGGCGATCCATTGGGATCACGTGGATTCAAATGTTGACAACCGTTGAGGCAGAGATTGCGGGATTTGATCCCGGATATGAAGGACTTGATTTTCGGTGGAGTAGGAAGGTCTGCTTCTCCTTTTGACTGGGTCTTACTTAGCCTTGAGGTCGATTGGGCTTAACTCAGCCGAGACCATGCCTGCCACGATCAAGCCGAGGTCGGGATTGTGAGCTCTAGGGTCGTTGATGCCTAAACCGAGCGCTCTGAGGTCGGGTGCTCTAAGAGTATGCTTGTTGTCGTCACGTTCGCCCTCAAGTATTGCGATTTGATCATATGCTTTGAACGATCCATTTTTCTCCCAACACTACAATATAAACATGACCATTTATTATTTTTCAAGTGCCCATCAACTTTCCATACTTGGCATATATATATATATATATATATATATATATATATATATATATATATATATATATATATATATATATATATATATATATATATATATATATATATATATATATATATATATATATATATATATATAGTCATGGTAGGTTTTCTGTAATTTTAGTTCAAAAATAAAAATATTGCGAGTGGAAGCTATGCTTGGCTTCTGAGTAGTCAAAGATTTGCTTGCTTGACTTGCGAGTGGCATGACAAGGATCATGTTCCAACGTTGAACAGACAAAGTTTCTCTCCGTGCCAGGATTCCGAGCAGTGCAGTCATGTCATGCATTTCTTTAAAACTTTGTCACGCAATATATACCAGATCTTGCACCTTGGTTTCACCTTGGTCTCTCTCTCTCTCTCAACTATTGTTTTTTCATATGTTGTCTTTCTGGGCCCACATGACTCTCTAGGATCACCTCATGTTCATCGAATACATGATAGATCAAAAATCTGTTAATCTAAATCCAACCTATCTACTAAATAGGTTAAAACTATAGATCTGAATCTGATCATTTTATTAAACAGATAATATAGCCCAATCTATAGCGGGTTGAAATAAGTTAAACAGGTTAGACGATTATGCATTGCCACCCCTAAATTGCTCAATTGCTTAACTGCTGCCTCAAAAAGCTTCCTGTTAAGGATCGGAGCGTCTTGCCGCGTGATAGACCACTCCAAAAAGTTCACTAGCAGCCTCTAATTGATTAAGTTGATCGCAAATTAACTTTTCCACTGTCTAATTAATTGGAAACAGTGCACAAAGCATAAATCTGCTGGAGGTCTAGCTATACATGATCTCCCTCTAACCAACTGCGCTTTGCTGACCAAAGTGGAGATGGTGCTCGATCAAGATCAATGATCATCCTCAAACTTGGCAGCAAATAATTATGGACAAATATTATAGTAGATGGTTCTTCTTCAACAAGTCCACTAGTCTAAGATCTAAGAGAAGTAATTTACTTCACCTCATCAGTTACCCGATCCAGCCCGAAACTGGTCTATCGATTGACCTGGCTCTACCATCCGAATCTGCCGGCCATAATTGAATTCCCTAATAGGGAAGTTTTCAACGGACTCATTTTTTAGTCGGTGGTGGGTATAGCCCTGATTCCAAAACCTTCAACGGATGTGGGACAGGTGCAGGTAATGGTTAAACCTGTCCCAAAACCTAACCCGAATATGTATAACTCCACTACTTTTCTCTCCACTTTTTGCCCTACTTGCTCAACTTGCTTGTCCCCATGACTCTTGTCGTCCATTCGTGCGGTCGTGCCTCTCTTTCCAATTACAAAACCTAGCTCCAGTGCCACACCCACTCTCTGATGACGGACCACTGCAGGGGAAGAGAAGGAGGAAGAAGAAAGGAGGGAGAAGGAATAAGAGGTTATAGAGATGCAGGAGGAAGAGAAGAGGCAGAGAAAAAAGAAGAACAAGAAGGAGGCTAGGGTTTTTTCATTCAATCATCAATTGCTTCATATACAAGAGGGGTGGTCTTTATATAAACCTTACATCTTGACCAAATCAAGTAATCAATTGACCAAATCAATCAAGTGACACCGACTAAATTTGGACCCTTACATCAATTAATCCCTTACCAAAATTGGTCTACTAAATTGACCTAATTACATAAATCCAATTGACTAGTCTAATAACAAAACAACTGACCAACTTGACTCGACTAAGAAAAAAGTAAATAATGCAATAAAAAAAAATGACTTGGACTCAAATGGACCCAATCCGGGTCTAACTCAATTCGGGGGCTCAGGATCATCTGAACGAAGGGCTTTGATGTCCCCATCACTCTCTTCCCCAAGTCGATCAAACACCAACTAATTTGCCACTCTCCATCTACGCCAGATATTTTTTTTTCGATTTTTTAGATTTATATGTAAAAAAATTATAATTTTACTCAACATGACATATCTAACCCATCTCATCTAACTCAACCTATCCTGCCTTACCCCACCCTGAGGTGGGTACAAGGGGTGTATAGGTACATGGTTCTCAATTGCAAGACAAGTATGTGTAATAGCCTACCCAATCTATACCCCCAACCTATTGCCATCCCTAGTAAGATTTGCTGCCTCGCCCTTTTGAAAGGGCATCATGAAGGCATCATTAAGTTTCCTTATGGTACCATTCTTCTGCTTAGGAATAGTTTTTCGAACTTAGACTTTAAAATGGGTCGAACCAGTCACATCATAATATTCCTTTCCCAACCTCTTCCTCTAATAAGGGCCACTCTTTGGTAGGTAAAAATTATGGTCAACTTTCCATTAACAACTTATCCATATTTTCATGCTTCTCTAGGGTTTTTTCATGGATACCATTTACTTATAAAATGTGAGGAAAATCTTACCCACCTAAAAGGTGGAAAAGTCATTTTTCATTAGTCGAAAAAATAACTTTTTTATTTTGCTCCTAAAATACCCCAAACCATATAGTAGTAATATAATATAATATGTAGTAATATATTATAATATATAGTAATATATTATGAATTATAAGATTATAATATAATATAATATTATTATTCTAATGCAGCATATTATTATAATATATAATATAATATATTGTATGATATGACATTAGAATTATTATAGAACAATATATTATATTATAATAATATATGATTGTATTATATATTATAATATAATAAATTATAATAATATACTATAATATATATACTAATATATTATAATATATATAATGAAATGTAATGTATTATGATACATATTTTATTATACGTTCTCTCTATGATGTATAATATAATATAGTCATTATTAATAATAATATTTATATAATAAAAGATATCACGGAAATATAGATAGATTTTAGTAATTTATCTAGAAAAGTAGTACTGCAAAAGAACATGGGCAACAGATTCCGGAGCTATTTTCTGATATATAAAAGAATATGGATAAATTATTTTTTTGTTTAAATATTACTTGATAAATAAATTTTTAACCTTCCAAAGGATGGACCCTAACTGCAAACCATGCACAACATCACTGTTGCTAAAGCCCTGAATCACCTAGACCCTAGTTATGTATTTCTTAATCCATCGGATATCGCTCTTCAGCAACAACTTCAGGATTTCCTAGTCATTCACAGCCAACCTCGTTCTCAACTGCCTGATTCAACTCTTTGGAGAATGGAGATGGACCACCGGTCCCATATTCACTGTTAAATCCCATTACCACTTCTCAGCAACTCTAGGCGTTCAATTCTTTCTTTGGCTAAGAGAATCTGGTCCTCACCTTTGCCCTCCAAAGTCATCTTCTTTGTCTGGTTGGCAACTCAAACATTCATAATAGTGATATATATCAAGTGAAGATATTTTTAGTTTATATTGTTGTTGTACATTAAAATATAATAAAATAAATATAATATATTTTGATATTAATTCCATTAACATCATCTTGTATTGAAGAAAGACTCTATTTGCCTTATTATATTTCAATCTTCTTTCAAAATCTTAGAGCAAACCATGTAATTTAGTGAGATAGAAAAGTAGGAATTAACCTTCTCCCTAACTTCCTTCTTATTACTTGATATGAATTAACTAATTATTAAAATATGATACAAACTAATAATCATTAAAAAAATTCGAAATTCTATTGTTCTATTAGAAAACTTTCAAGAAAATACAGCCATACATGTGAATTTTTCTAGCTTTAGTTCCATGAAGTTAATTAACCATATCTTAATTTAATAAACACAAGTTAATTATATTTTGAAAACATTAATCAATTCCTATTAAATAATAGGAAAAAAGTTTGGAGAGAGAGAGAGAGAGAGGGGGGATTGGATGGTTGGATATGGTTGCTATCTGCTCAACTTAGCCGCAGTGAAATTTTTCATTTTTATAACTTCTTTTTCCCCCCAAATCAAATAGTAATGGAGAAGAGAGGGATGTTAAGAGAGGTGGAAGTTTTTTTTTTTTTTCATTGGTTTGAGATAAGTGCACATCATATGGCTATGAGGCTGATTTGATCCATCTCCAGATGCTGCAGTGAGGAAACATCACTATTTATGACCCCATAGCAGGAACATCATTTTAAGGTTGTGAAAAACGCTATCAATAGCTGCAAAGGAACCCACCTTTGTACCCACAGAAGTGTAGGGAGACCATCCAGCGGAGGGTAAGGCAATAAAGCCCTGCATTTGAGGGCGGGTGGCACACCCAAGGCGAAAGCTCTGCTCTCTCAACAATAAAGTTTGGATGGAGTACAACTAACTTTGCTGCGCTGAGTTAGCCGGTGCATTAATCTAGCAGAGAGGAGCACCAAAGATGTCTTTAGAGAGGCTAAGTGTGCTATAGATTGGATAACCATTTATGCGGCCAACCACGTAAGTAGTAACCCTATGGACTCAGGTTGAAGATTTGCCTACGACATTCCATGATGTTTTATTTTCTGACTTTGTTGGATGTGTCCGGACTCGGTAGTTTGATATGCCTGCCTTAGCAAGCAAAAAAAAAAAAAAAAGCACCAAGAGATTAATGGTATCCATTTGTTGAACACACAATTCTTCAAGTTGGTCGCATCCAACACCTGCACTACCCTTATTTGGAAACTTTTGAATCTAATCCAAAGGTTGGGCTCCAGTAGACCTAAGTAGTCTTCCTTGTAATCCTTGTGTTGTTGGATCTTGTTTTTGGTTCCTTTATGCTTTATATTATGGCAATTACTTTTTTCATTAAGAAATCTTAACTAGGGAAGCCTAGCTATCAGAGCTAGGATGTCCATGGCTTTATAGCAAATTAGGGTAATAGTTTTTCTGAACTCATTGCCAACCACCACTAATGGAAAAAAATTGCTAGCCCCATGCTTGTGGAATCTCTCGTAAACTAAGAATAAGTGCATCACAAGGATCATGTAATGATGGAGGGGACTGTAGAAAAATCAAAAGAAGGTATCAGCATGTGACATGAAGTATCATGGTAACCAGCTAAATTATATCTAGGTGCTCCTTTTGAATGTTGCTATTTGCTATTTTAGGCGTTAAATAACAAATCAAAGCATCTAAATACCTAACCAAAAGGATAGCAAGAGAGGGTAAAACAAAAAGCACTCATTAAAGAGTTGAACTCTTTTGTATTGGCCAAACCACTAGCTATAGTGGTCATTATAAGTGCATCATATTGATTAAAAATAACAAAATTCATCATTATGTACATATAGATGTAAGTCAGCTATCCGCCAAAATACTAAGGTATAATTCAAAGTAGCTTCATTCAATTTAGTTTTAATGTGGCCAGTCGTAGCATCTATATAAGCTTATAGAATTTAACTAAAGCCATAATGGTCATGATATGGAAGTTCAATATATATATAGTTATATGCTTGTGGAAGCATAATTAATTTTTTTAGTAATTGTAAGAAATATTTATTTTTATCTGATAAATATTTATTATAGTATATCAAAGATAATTTTGTTCGCCTTACTATTGACATTGATATATGAATTGGTACACAATACCATACTCATAAAATATACTTTAATACATGGCAAGCTACAAAATAAAAAAAATGAGTAACTTAGGTCATAATTACCTCGACCATTCAACGAGAATAGACTACTTCCATTTTACCGAAAAAATCAGAGAATATACTACATACCATTTTTTCTTTTTTTGTAAGAACTACTCCTCCACACCGATTTCGGTAGTTGGTAAAGCATCGGGTTACGTTTCATTCAATTTTCGAGCCGGCGGCGCGGAGCCAAAAGCCAGCGGCTGCAAATCGTTATCATCCTCGGGGGTGGACGCCAGTCAGGCTCGGCTCCTTCGTTCGCCATCCGGCTCCGTTCAAACCCGGGCTAGTTGACGGCTACGGAATATTCCGCGGGATCCGAAGGCAGGGGCCGCCGTTATCTGCTTAGCTGGAGGCCGCTGGATCGCTTAGGGTTCCCTGAATCGGCCAGCTGGCACGGCACGCCGCACATGGCCAGCTGCCCCTGTCGCGAGGGACCACCAAATGACCAAGCTAACCTCCCACTTCCCCAAAATACCCTCTGCAAAGCCCGAATTATTATTATTATTTTTTTTTACAATACTCTCCCTCCCTCCCTCCCTCCCTCCCTCCAACCATCCACGTTCACATTATCCGGAAACTCATGCCGAAAAATTAGGCTCCTCGTAAATAAGGATGTTTTGGTCATTTAACAGGGTCCGCAAATCTAGCCTTGGCTTGTGGCTCGGGTGCGAGGCGAGATCTACCAGATTCTTCGCACTATTTGTCTCACGGGAAAAAAGAAGGAAAAATAAAATTGCCGTAAACCTAGACGTTATATAACAAAACAAAGATATTATAAAGGAAAGAAGTTGAGAGAGAAAAACCTAACGGAGGTAGACGTTGACGTGGGTTCCTTCTTCCTCGACAAGCCTAGAGAGCCAGAGTAAATTGTATACTATAGAGAGACGGGGTGGGGAGAGAGGGGAGAGGGATAGAGAGAGGACGGATGTTCTCGTGAGAGAGAGAGGGGCAAAGAAGGAGAAAGGGCCACGGAAAAACAAATAAGAAGGCTCCTCCTTTAATTTGTGCTCTCTCTTCTCTCTCGTCTCTCCTTTCTTCTCTCTCGAAGCTCCAAACTCTCCAAATCTACCCACATTCATTCCTTGCTTCCTCCTTTCCCTTCACGAGATCCCCATCCACCCCCTTTCCACCTTCCTGTACTCACACCTTTTCTCTCTACATGCCTTCTTCTACCGCCAAGAGACCATCTTGCTTTCGGCCTTCCATTATTTTTAGCCGCTACATCTAGTGGCCTTGGGCTCGTGTCGGTGGGAAGAGATCTAAGCGTGAAGGAAAGGTGGCATTTTGGAACAAAAGATGGCTCACCCCGAGGACAGGACACGCAAGGCCCTCGCGGCGGCCGGCCTCGAGTCAATCTCCGACCGCTTCCACGCTCTCAGCTTTGAGACTAATAAACCCGACGCTAGGGAGTTTTTTGATCTCAACTCGCCCGTCTCCCCCCTCCCGACGCGCCCCCTCTCCACCGTCACCCCGAGCAGCAGCTCCAGCTCCTCTGGCTCCTCCATCACCGCAAAGCTCGTCCCCAATGCCGCCGCAGCCGCTGCCGCCGGCGGCGGCCGGAAGCCAGAGGTCGGGATCGCCGGGCGGCGAAGCCATTCCGGCGAGCTACTGCTGGGATCCAACGACACCGGCCTCGGCACCATTGATGGCCGGACTACAAGACCCGGGCACCGGCGTTCCGGCTCCGGCCCTCTTATTTACTCCGGTACTAGTGTTGGCGCCAGTGCCGGAGTCAGTGCTGGCAGCAGCACGGCTAGCTCTCCGCTGACGAATGTTCTCCCCGCCGGCAACATCTGCCCGTCGGGGAGGATTAGCAAGACCGGCATGATGAGCCGGAACGCGGCGAGGAGCGACGTGCTTGGTTCCGGGACCGGGAATTACGGGCACGGCAGCATAGTGCGTGGCGGGACGAGCGGCGCCGGCTCGGGGAAGCCGCCGGGCTGCGAGTTGGCGGTGGGGAATGCCGGGGATCCGGCAGTGAGGAGGGCGATGGCGAGCACGGATCCGGAGGAGGTGAAGCGGGTGGGGAACGAGCAGTACAAAAGGGGCCATTTTGCAGATGCGTTAAGGCTCTACGACCGGGCGATCGCCATGTGCCCCGACAATGCCGCCTGCCACAGCAACCGGGCGGCGGCGCTCACGGGGCTGAAGAGATTGGTGGAGGCCGTGAAGGAGTGCGAGCAAGCTGTTCGGCTGGATCCGGCTTACGGGCGGGCGCACCAGAGGCTGGCTTCCCTGCTTATAAGGTGAACATCGAGTCATTTCCTTTCAATCACTCATTGGAGATTCAGTGACTGTTTTGATGGACATGTTGTTCTTAGAGCATGATCGGCTCCACATTTTGTTTAGTGTTATCTATTGGGCATTTCCTACATCCTTTATTATTTTGTACGAGTAGGGAGGGCATCTGTTTGCAAAAGATCTGATTTTTATTGGTTATAGATGCTTTACATTGATAACCTCTCAGTCCGAGCAAAACTTCCATTCAGTTTCATGATGTGCAAGTGAAATTGGATCTTATAGATCCTTCATATCTCTAAGCACATCGATGCAGAGTAGATGATTCTCTCTGTTTCACCTGGATGCCATCTGGCTATTTTATGTTCATGCTTTGCAGTTTTTTGTAGTTTTGCCGTTGGTATTCTTGTTTTAATCCTGGGAGGTGGGGTGTCCCGGCCATGACAGTGTCTGTATGAGCTTCCAATTTCTGGAGTCCATATCATCACTGTCTTATGTACCCCTGATGCATTCGTATTATTTGAGTGGTCAACGAGATATAGGCCCGCCAGTTGGCATCCCTATCCTCAGTGCATGCAGTGGGGATGTCTCACATGAATACGCCATTTTTCTCAAAAAAGAAAAAAAAATCATCTTGAGTAATTAGGGGACCCTTTTTTACTTTTCAGTTTAGTTCATGGTGCTCTAAATTTGCTTGAATAAGATTATTGATTCGTCCAAAAAAGTTCTCTATTCGGTTTCAGATTTGCAGGATATCTGTCTAAGATTGCCCTTCAATATCTGAAGCCACTAGAAAAGAATATAGCCCAACAATTCCTTCCTATATCACAATGTTCAAATCTGAAATCATTTGAATTCTTTCATATAAGCACTTGCAAGTTCTGATTTTTAACTACAGGTTAGGACAGGTTGACGACGCACGGCGGCACCTCCTCTTGGCTGGGTCACAACCAAACCCTGTTGAGTTGCAGAAACTGCAGGCAGTTGAGAGGCATTTGGGGAGGTGCGCAGATGCCCGGAAGATTGGAGATTGGAAGAGTGCATTGAGGGAAAGCGATGCTGGCATTGCAGCAGGAGCAGACTCTTCTTCCCTGGTGAATTCCTGAACTCGCATTATGTCTTTTTATTCTTAAATAATTGATAGCTAATTGTAATTAAACTTTGAAAATAAGCATGTATGCTTGTCTTAAGAGGTTTGCATTTTCAGCTTCTTGCTTCAAGAGCAGAAGCCCTTCTCCGGCTCCATCAACTTGAAGAGGCGGAACTGGCAATATCCAATGCATCCAAACTTGAGAGCTCATCCTCGTCCTGCTCAAATACCAAGTTTGTTGGTATGCTCTCGAATTCATTTGTCCACTTTGTTCGTGCCCAAGTTGAAATGGCACTAGGAAGGTGAGGTTATAAATTTGGAGTTCCACAAGGTAACAGTTGAAGATCTTGGGTGAGTTAGAGTGGGTGGTGGTTTTTTTGCAGGTTCGAGAATGCAGTTTCAGCAGCTGAGAGAGCCAAGCAAATAGATCCGGGGAACCTAGAAGTGACGGCAATGCTGAACAATGTGAGATCTGTTGCTCAGGCCAGAGCCCTGGGAAATGAGCTCTTTAATTCTGGAAAGTTTGCAGAAGCATGCTTAGCTTATGGGGAAGGACTCAAGTACGACCCCTCGAACCCTGTGCTCTATTGCAATAGGGCAGCTTGCAGATCGAAGCTTGGACAATGGGAGAAGTCTATTGAGGATTGCAACGAAGCCGTCAGGATCCAACCCAACTACACCAAAGCCCTTCTAAGACGTGCTGCCTCCAATAGCAAGGTGAACCTTCTTCTCCTGTTTGCTCTTTATGTAGTCTCCTGTTATCATCTGAGTTTTGGGGGCTCTGGGATTAGCTGTTTATTCTTCTTTTTTAAATGATTAGCTTGAGCGTTGGGCTGAAGCTGTGAGAGATTACGAGATTCTGAGGCAGGAACTTCCAGGTAACACTGAGGTGGCTGAAGCCCTGTTCCATGCCCAAGTTGCACTGAGAACATCTCGTGGTGAGGAGGTCTCTAACATGAAATTTGGTGGTGAGGTTGAGGAAATTACGGGTGCTGAACAATTCCAAGCAGCTATTACTTTACCTGGTGAGCTTTATTTCATCTTTTTTTTTGTTTCTTTCCAAGACTATCAAATCAAGCATAGCATGCTCTTCATCTCTTTTTGCTCATAATCTCAGATAATTTCTGTCCAAGTCTTCCTTTCTGATAGTAGGCACAAGTTATATTGACAATGATGGTGATCAGTATGCATTTAAAATTAAGCCCCACTTCTTAAATGATCTATACCTATCCTTTCCATGCTTATTTGAAGATATTATTTCTTCCAAATGATCATTTTCACTGTTTGTATTTCAGTATAATGGGGCACTGTAGCTGGCAGAAATAATTCATCATGACCCCATTGCTTTTATTTTTGCCTTTTTCCTGTTCTCCTTCTTCAAGTTATGTAAATATATTAGTTACATTGGTTTACCACTCATATAATCTTTACCAACACTAGCACTCATTCACCATGCTAATCTCACAGTAACCTTAAACCGATACTTTTCCAGGAGTTTCTGTTGTCCATTTCATGGCCTCATTGAACCAAAACTGCAGCCAGATCACCCCGTTTGTGAATGCCCTTTGCACCAGATACCCATCTCTGAATTTTCTCAAGGTACTCTCGCATTTTCTTTCATGGATTACATCTTATAGTTTCTCAACTTCATCTGTGTTAATTTCGCGCATGTTTGTACTAAGGTGGATGTGAATGAGAACCCAGCTGTTGCCAGGGCAGAGAACGTGAGAATAGTCCCGACGTTCAAGATCTATAAGAACGGAACAAGGGTAAAAGAGATGATCTGCCCAAGCCAGCAGGTGTTGGAGTACTCGGTGAAGCACTATGGTTTCTAGTTAGGCAAGTTATTGGTTCTTTGGTTTTTCATGGCACCTCCACCTTCTTCAAATTATACAAATGCTAGCGCCAATTGCAAGCCAGCCACATAATAATTTATTGAGCAAAAAGTATGAACCACAGCCTGAGGAGCCATTTTTCTACCTTCTATTTGCCGTTTTTCCTTTATTTGTTCCTCATCTACCATATTTATTCTTTCGCATGGTCTTATTACAACCCATTTTCCCCTGTAGCTTTGGTTGCAAATTTCATATACCCACCATTCTCTCTTTAACAAGCTCGAGTGTACAGTTTATCTAGTACTTCTGCTGTCACGCACCCCTTCGTTAAATTTATATGAACCATACACCAAGCATTGGAAGAAATTGTGAAGTGAGTGGTGCTTGCTGCTATTGCGAATACTGGGACAGTGTGTGCGCGCTCGTTCGAGAGGGGGAGAGAGAGAGAGCTGGTAAAGATGTGTTAAATTGTATAATACCACACGCCAGGCATTGAAAGACATTGGAAAGCGAGTAGGTCCGGTGGGTACTGCTACTGCAAATACTGGGTCACAGAGAGAGAGACAGAGAGAGAGAGAGAGAGAGAGAGAGATTGTTGGTGCTGATACATGCTACCGTTGTTCTCAATACAAACACAAAATTACTTCTTTTATTTCATCATTGCCTTTCAGTTCAATTTTTATCAGTCTCTTATCATTCTGGAAGCATTTATGATCATTATCCGTTTTTCTGCCAAATTATCCTTGAGCTGGTGGTTATTCCTGAGAAGAGCTACGGTTTCTTTGGTAAGAAACACTCACGGACTGCTCTTAATTATACTTTGGTCCCTGGTCCTGTTTATGTGGTGGGTACCCGTGCTTCTACGGCATCCATCTGGGGTTAGAAGAGAAAAATTAATGTGTTTGGTTAATTCCATGACATCTGGAATAAATTTATTTATTCTGTAGTAATTGCTAAGAGCCTGCTTGGTCTTAAATTGTGAAGTTGCTGGGGTCAGAGTTCAGTGCCTTCAGCAGAGGGATTCATTGCTTCGGAAACGAGATCTTCCTTTACTTCTCAATCCCTATCTCCCTTTCCTCCATTTTATGCTTATCTTGTATCTGTTGAAAGTATGACCCTTGGCAAGTGACAGGAGCTAGAGTCAGAACAGGAGGTCTGTGGGGGATGTTACTAATGGAGAGATGCATTGCTGTGAGGATGGTCCCCCTGGCCCTAGCGTGGGGTCAGACCTCCTGAGGAATTAACTATTAGGAGCCCTTGTCCAAGATGGCTTTATACATATGAGAACAAATCCAACCCCTTAATACTGTGGCTTAACTCTGTCTTCTTTGAGTGGGGCACATAGATACATGCATGTCCTGTCCTCTCTTCCCTTTGGGCATGCTTCTTTCTTGACAAGTAGGGCAATAAGTTTGGAGTTAGCTATTTAACCCGGTGTTGCTTGGGATTATTAGAAGAAAAAAAAAAAGCTATCCTGTGCTGTTATATCTGATAGCAAAATACTTTGCTGCTGTATATTATTATTAAGGTGGTCTTGAATTATAGGATCCAATGATCACTAATTATTTATAAACAAAATGGCGACTGAGGTCACCATCATTTCACAATGATCATTGATCACTAATTATAGAAGCTAATATGCTTGCAATATAAGATTATTAAAGTGCTTAATTAAAATAGAAGTGACCTTGTTGGTAGAACTAATCGTTCTCCCGATCCCGTGCAATTGTTCCCTTGATAGAATCTCTAATTTTGCGCTGTTAATTCTATGGTTCGTGACAAACATTTTTTTTTTTTTTTATACAGCCTAGGAGGGATTAATTCCACTTTCTATTGACACCCACAAGGGATTGCCAATGCAACTTGGAGGCTAACCTCCATTCTCTTACCCAAGGGACAAGAGGTAATACCAATTAAATGGGCACTCGTTTATATGCTAATTGTAGGAGTTAATAAACACTCGGTTATATACCAAACTTTTTGCATATTAGTTGCGAGAGGGAATGCCTGACAAAGAAGATAACGTATTCAAGTACCAGAAGAAAAAAAAAAGAAGACGACGCATTGATGATTCAAAGAAGAAAGAGGAAAGTTTACTGTATTGAATTAAATACGCTTATCCATGCAATTCAGGAGCTGGGGGCTTGTGAACCAGGACAACCTTTTCCTAGTTGTGTAGGCTCCACTAAGATATGATGCGGGATCTTCAAAGAAAATAGCTTAAACTTTGAGGCTTCCAGATTTCTGCAAGCACAACGAATATTCAGTGAACCTAGTATACGCAATGCAAACAACACTAAGAAGACCTCTGGCCGTTTCTTCGCTTGTCACAAGTGCCACATTTGTGCCAACCAACCCCAACTTGACACAATAGAAGCTAGCTTATCATCTAGAATCTAGATGCATAGAGTCCATGATCATCCTCAATCATCATCCATGACCGATCACTAACTTCATACTGTTTGCTTTGTAGGCATCTTTCTCTCTCTCACTCACTCTATCTCTCTCTAAAAAATGAGATAATGGCCACAGTGCAACCTTAGCCTCCCTTTGGTTTTTGTTTTTTCTTACTTGATACGTATCATATTTTCTGCACATGGTAGATTTTTCTCTTTTTTTTTTTTTTTTATTCTTTGCAGGATCAAAAGTGAAAAGCGTTAAGGTTTAATACTAGGGTCCCATTTGGTAGAGCTATTGGTAGTAAAACTTTCAGAAGTAGAACTTTTTGAATTAGAGCTTTTTAAATTAGAGCTTTTATAAAAAAGTTATTTACTGTTTGGTAGCTACATTTCTAAAGTGTTGTAAGATTTTAACATGTATTTGGTAAACAAACTGAGAAATTTTTAGTATGACAAAATCATCATAAAGAACATTGTATAGTATTATACAATAGAATATAATAAAATATAATATATATTAATATATAATATAGTATAATATTACTCTAATATAATATAATATTATTATAACGTAGTAATATAATATTGTATACTATAGCATAATAATATATCATAATTTGATATTATATAACATAATATATCAATATATTATGATATAATGTAGTATAATATTATATTTATAGTATAATATAGTAATAAAGGTGTAAAATATTATAATTATTATCATTATATATTAATATTATTATTTTCTGTAATTATTATGTTTTAACATGGGTATTTTGGTCAAAAAAGAAAAAAAATTATAACTTAAAACAACTTTTCGACGAGGCCTAAAAATGCTTTTTTGGAAAAGCTCACCGACATCTAAAGAGGGAGCTTCGAAGCCAAAGCCATCTTGGATCAATTGAAACTTCATTGGGCAAGCACCCTTAATGGTGAATGAACATGCCCGAGAAGCTCTAATTATAGTCATTTTCTTCCATAAACAACCACGGAAAAAGTAAGAGAAGCAGCCCCAGTGAGACAGCAAAGTCTCTATTTCGATCGAGATTTAGACGAGGTAATAGGTACGGTGAGCTAGCCAATTGAACAGTTTTAGTGAAAAAAGTGTGGTCCTTATCATTTAGTTCCTGTTTGTCCTGCTAATGGCATGCACCGTTGAATGGGTTACAGCCCATACAGTCAACGCGGACCCAAGCCGAAGGACGAGTTCCGACCAGTAGTGGCAATCGAATTCAACGATTTGAAGGATGATGCGAGGAAGAGAAGGCCAATATAATATATGTTCCCAGATCTCGAAGAATGGGGACAGAAGAGACGGGCGAGAACAGGTGTTCACAGCTTGCAATGTCATCATCCACCTATCATCAATTCACTCCTGTACTTCCCTCTGGTAGAAGCACGTCACGCTCTTCTTTTCGTCTGCTCCCTCTCAATCATTGTCATGTTTTTCTCTCGCTCGCAAGAAATAGGTTTATCATCGCCGGGACACAACGCTTGCTAAAAATGATGGCCGCGCCAGAAATAATTATATCCTGCACAGCATGCTTCGTGCCAATGATACCGTCCCTTTCTTAGAAATCTTATACTCGATAGTTTATTTAAAATATAAAAACTCGTACGAACATATGTTTAATTCCACATTAATTATTCACTGAATAGATCTTAAATACTTATACCGAATCAAAAAAATGTAATTAATACTTTTCGACTAGCTATTTTGTATGAGATTCTAAATTGTTACATTAATATAGGAAGAAAACAAGCAGATTGGCATCGAGCCATATTAATACAAACTGTGATTATAAATATCAAAATAGCTTCGAGCAATATAACTAAACATTAGAATGATTTTTTGCACAGAAAATTTTAATTCTCATAAGATGAAAGACTCATTGATATGGTATATCTATCTCATCTGTTATTATTTTAGTGATATAAATTTAAGTTTTTTCATCTAATGATGCATATTTATTTTTTTGGAAATATTTGATATTTGACTGAATATTAAAATAGCATTTAGTAAAAAAATATAGCTAATTTTATCGAATAATAGTTAATAAAAGATTATTGTCCTTACAGCAGAATTATCGCAGGTATTAGATCCTCAACTAGTCGGCCAATTAGAAGGCAAATTGAGTGACCCAAATGCATGCGACACGGAAACGTCTAGAGCTATTTGACCGAGTGGCACATATGCAACATAACGGTGATAAAGGCAGCCAAAATTCTGTTGGTTAAGGAATCACTCTCTAGCTAAATCATGTTAATTATGACCAGCAACCTTAAATTTTCACCTGGAACATCAAATCTAATTAATAGTCCTGTATGTGGATCGCATGAACTGATTGCTCTAATTTTACCAAATTGTCTTGGTTTAGTATAGACTTCGCTTTCAATATTTGTGGAACTTGGGTGTATCGCTGTCCTACAAGGTTTGCATTTGTGGGTGTGTTTAATTTTGCATCCAGCAGTCAAGCAGACTTGGGAGGATTGTATGCGCATCATCATATGCATTTGTGCGATCATGCATGGCTGTTATATTAGACTGCAAAATTTATCCCATTTATATCTGATTTACGAAAGCTCCATGAAATTCCCTGTACTTAAGAGCAATTGTTTATGCGAGCAGCAGTCGCCAGCAGATTGGGCTGTATCATGGCAGTTTCAATTCTATTAGGAGGAGGTCATAGGCTTAAACCCTGGGAGATGCTTTCCCAAATATTTGTTCTGAGGCATCTTTAGATTCTTTTTGTTTTCCCTGTGAAGAATGATTCTTTAATATGCTTTCTTTAGTGTTTCTTGTACAAAGAGTCAAACTTAAAGAAACGCCAAATCTCCCCAACTTAATTCTTTTCAGCAAGGAAAGAGAACAAGGATGATTCACAAACCATCAGTCACAAGATCATAATAATAACAAGTATAGTTCTTGCTTGTTGGAAAAGCAAATTGAAGACTAGACTAGCGCCATAAGAAAGCCAAGCCGGCCAAAACCATCCACGGCACAAAACCACAATGCCATCGTCAACAAAGGCGTACATCATTTCTTTTAGAGCAACTACACAACTTAAATATTATATAAACTAGGACGAAAGCAAGCCAAACAACAGTAGCAAACCAAGCAGATAAACATATAATCGACCACGCTCCATCACTCATTGAATGCCAAGAGTACGTACGTCCCTACTGCCCGGCGGCGAAGGCCTCAACCGGGAAGGTCTTGGTGACCCCAGCAAAGCTCTTGAAGTGGATCTTCCCGGTGGGTGGGTCGTCGACGGTGATCTCACTGACAGGAGGCCAGAGCAGGAGCTCCTTGGCCTTCACCCCCTTGAGCTTCTTGATGCGGTGCTTCTCGACGTAGCCATTTATCTCGGTGTCGTAACTCACGAGCTTGCTCGCCAGCTTGAAGCTGTGCTCCACCTCCTTCTTCTGGACGATCCACATGTAGCCGGTGCTCCTCACGAAGCCCACCTCGACCACGTCCGCGAGAGGGAGGAGGGCCAGCGGGAGGCCGAACTCTTGGAGGAGGGAGAGGGCCAGCTCAATGCCCTCCTCGTGGCCCTTCTTGACAATGCCTCCCTCTTTCTCAGCCATGGTTTGAATTGAACGCAGAGTTTTCCTGATATGGGAGAGAAAGGTGTTTGATGTTCTTGTATATATATACATAAGAAGGAGTTGGAACTCATTAAAGCCATGCCAAACGAGTGAGACACAATGGCAGGGAAAATAAGAAAGTAGTGCTTCGGGTCGATCGTCACTTTTGTAAATGGACATCGTATGATCCCTCAAATGCTATCATTTATCTCAAGAAGTTTCTTTTGTCGCGGACCAGGTTTATATCCCACTCTGATGGACCATTTGATGGTCTGACGCAGTGTGCATTGGCCAATCACAGACGGAGGTATACAAATATACATTATGGAAGTTGCATGATATAAAACACCGAGCATCTGATACATTTTATTAATTGATCGTTCTTTAAAAGATCTCGCATAAGATGGTAAAATGAGGAATCGAAAAATGTTGAATGACACGCTGATAACGTGTTTACCGGTAATTAGGGATATCAACGTATGTTGGCGGAAATAATGAGAGATGATATTTTGCATATATCATAACAGCTAATGCCTACTATTGACAATTATTTCGATGTACTGCCCATACAATTAGAACTCAAAATATGTATATTGGCTGAGATGAAAGCCTCGTAGGCATGATCTAATGCAATTCGTTGGAGATGAATTATTTTCTCATGGACCAAAAATTGTATGAGCATGGTATAACACAATTCATATTTCATAGTAAGTGTAATGCCCTGCAACTCCAACACTATTGCTGAATTCAAGAACCAACTAAGATGGACTTGGAGTCCGACGTGCAGATCCAAGGTGAGAGCTAGTGACCTTGGAGAGTTGTACAGAGTTAAGGCATCTCGATCGATGGATGGTGGATGGCTTTAGAGGCTCCGTGTTCACCCTTGGGTTGCTTTATTTCTTTGGAAGGTGGTGCGGGGCTGCCTCCCAACCAAGAAGTTTCGAGCAGACAGGGTGTGAGGCTCCACCCTACCTGTGATGGATGCCGGGATGTAGGGAAGTCTATTCAGCATGTGTTGTATCGTTGTTTGAGAGCAGTTCAGGTGTGGCAGCTGGCTGGAGACAATTGGAGTTCTTACAGTTTTTGACCCTGATTGCAACTTTTCTCGCTCACCTAAAGAGATCCATTAGTAAATATGTCATTGGTGCTAACGAAGTCAACACTTCTTATGTTTCTTATCACATTTGGTTGTATAGAAATGCCAAAATTTTTGAGTGACAGAGGTGGAGTCCGAGGGCTATGGCTGATAGGGCGCTTCTTCATGCAAATGAGTTCACTCAAGCTCAGACTATTGGAGGATCTGGGATTGCTAGGGATATTTAGGCCCCTACTTAGCTTTTGGAGCGACTCGAATGATCTTCATCTTCTAGAAGCCTTCATCTTCGAGCTTTATCAAAATGAACTTCGATGCTAGTTTGCATAAGGATGGAGGATGAGGAGGTGCTAGATTTACGATCATAGACGCTAATTCTAGGCTGATTGCAGTGGGGACAGTCGATTCTATGACACTTTTGTTTCTAGAGCCGAGCTTAGAGCTACTTGGGAAGGGATCACCCATGCACGGGTCAACTTGGGGGGCGGATCGTACCACTTGGAGAGGGACGCAGCAACTGTGATTGAGTATATCCAAGGCCACGCCAAGGTAAGCGATGTGCACCTGTTGTTGTAAGATATCCACAATCTTTTGAGGGATTGTGTGGCTTCCTAGATTACCCATGCTATGAGTCCGCTCCACTCCCTCTTCATCAATCTTCTTTTTCTGATTTTTTTTGAATATAGTCATGATAGAATGCTACGGTGTATCCGACTTACCAAAGCAAAAAAAAAAAAAAAGGAACCAACTAAGACCTATGGGCCTCGGTAGCATTCCAAAGTGCACTCAAGGCCGCACCTAGCAGGTGGGGCCGAAACCGTCACGGCCAACTGGGCCAGCAGCCATACCTTCTTAGTAGGCCCTCGTGTGGCTTGGTATCTCACTTGAGACCCTTCTTTTAGGTCCAGTCCAAAGGCCATGTTCCTTATCTCGTCCATAGCTTTTGTCCTCGCCTCTCTTTTGAGGTATTATCCAACTTGGTTCTTCACGATAAAAATCAGGTTGCTAAATACACCAGTATTGCGATGGATGTGGCCGGGAGATTAGTTAAGGACGACAAGAGGGGGAGATGGATTGTTACTGTTGGTTAGATCTAAAAATTAATTAGTAGGGCTGTTTGGAAGCATGATGCCACGGAATCCAGTTAGATGGGCCAAGGAGAGAAAAGAAAGAGAGACGCCGAGGGAGGACAGCAGTTGCAGCCCATTCAGATTGTACCCTATACTGTATGCACTAATATGATTGTGCACCATACCAATCAGCTTGTCTTCTTTTTTTAGGCCAATAAATAAAGATGAGCGTACAATGAATGTATCCCACAAAAAAAGATGAGATGATTGGCATGGTGCACAACCATATGGTGCAAGCGATGCAGGTATAATTTTTCATTGAATTAAATACTTCATGATTTGGGATTTGGCCCGCAACCCACATACCCTCCCTCTCCCTTCTCTCACTTCCGAGCTCATGTCTACCTATCATGCCGATCGCGCAGGATGTTGGCAATAGAGAAAACCTCTATGCTACAATCATTTGCACCAATAGAGAAATCTATCAACATTTTCTGATGAAGCTGAGCTGCTGAAGGTATGAAACATCAAGTAAAATTACGCCCACAACTAAGACATGAATTAGTATTTTGAACATTCAACTACAGTGAGGGACTAGAAGGCCATTTCATGTTTGGTACAAAGGGGGGGTTCGCACGGTCACATGGCATTTGATCCAAGGCCGATGGCTTTGGCCGGGGAATAAAGCTAGGCCGCAGAAAGCACACCCAACCCAACCTTGTCCACGCTTTTCCCATTTATATATTCATTTCTCCCTCTTTCCCTCCATTTTATACCCTTAATTATAAGACTATCATACAAGGCCTCAACGACAACTAGCTGGAGGAAAAAAAGTTGGAATCCCAATCTCATTTACACAGCCCGCAGTGCGTTCCACGTTGCAAAGCGGCCTCCACCATATATTGCTTTTCCTGCAAGACCAAAAAAGGTGACGCAGATTCTTAAACCACATAACGAAAACAACCCCCTTCATTTGCCCTTTTGTCAATCTGCCCATCAACCCTTCGTTAGCCTTGGTGGTGAATGGATGTTATATGAGGGCATGCAAGGAATCTCAAGGTGCTTCCTCTGGGTAGTTTGGGGCATAGAAGGCTCTCCATTAGATAAGGCGATAGAACAAGGGTCCCTACCTGAATTGGTACGTCTCTCTTTGGCCTTGGAAACTTCCCAGGCCCTCCTTCACAGAGCAAAGAATTCGGAAAAGAATGGGTTCATGACCTGCCCATTTTCCTTGTAAAAAGAAAAGAAAACAGAGACGTGAAACCAGTTCCCTTTTGTTAGATTGCTCTCCTCATTAAAGCTGGGAAAGTCAATGAGAATAAGAAAATCCAGTACCACGAGCTGCCAAGTTCCTTCCCGGTCTCCTGCGTCATAACAGATAGCTCATTAGATCTTAAAATGAATCGGACCATGTTACTTTTAATGTCTGAATTTAAAGAATAAGCAACAACTTTAGCTGAAAATAGTATGGTCCTGGCTTCGGTTATCTTCCCTTTAGCATATAGTTTTTTACGTTAGTGAGGCAAGAATAGCACGCTTTCGGTGAGTGGTGGCACTATTTGCCTAAATATTGCTTTGTTCCTCTTATGCCACCTAGGATGTAATAATTACCGAATATCCTTCCAATAGAATGTTTTCATACAATGACCTATGATTCTTTTTTATTTTAAGCAAAAGGCAGCATGACAATCCTGTTTCATTTCACATTATAACTTTAATCCTTCATTTTTATTGTTATATGTTGCATCGCCTATATAGTATCACGTCGAAATACGTATAAGCATAAAAAATACCGTCATACTTTGCTGGTACAAAAAAAAGGGTGGTCTACAACAAATACATCACTATTATCGGGTGTAGTTCATGCACATATAGCTAAATAATGCCAATACATGCTAATATAGTGTTCCATTTTTGAAGCACAACAATATATTACCACAGATGTGAACAAAGTGTAGAGCCTAAACTTTTGGTGTTAAAATTAATCCTATTCTACAGATGTTTCGTAATTTAGATCTGAGAAAATCAAAATAATTCTCTAGTACCGTCCAGTTGGCTCAAAATAGATTAAGAAAAAAAAAAGGATGGAAGGAAAGAAAGTGGAAAGAAACCATAAGATATTATTCTTAAAAAAGCAATGAACATTAATTAATTTAGAGTAATGCATTTAACATCAGAGAAAGCCACACAGAATTGCTAATATACCCGAGTAGCAGATGAAATGAGGTTCACCGACGCAGCAGACGTCAGTTTACCAAGTCCTACGTTGTAGGCCATGGTCCCATCGGGCTGGTACAGCCCGTAGTTCCTCTCCGACGTCGGTCCGGGCTTCATGTCCTCGTTAAACAATGCGAACAAGTAGACCTCCAACCTCCGATCGGGCCTCAAGGGAGTTCCTTGGTTCCTCATTTGCCTCAGCAACAAGTTCCTATTGTGAGCCCTAGCATTCTCGACGTTGGCACCAATCTCATCCGGGTCCCCCTTGGAAGGCCACCCCGTCTCCGACACCCTGACCTCCAGACCACCATAACCCATCCGAGACATGGCGAAGATCACTGCATCGACTTGGGCATAGAGCATGTTGTCATAGTGTAGCTTTGTGTAAGGGTCCACCATCCCTTGGTTAGGGTTAAGCAGAACGTAATCTAGAGGAACTCCATCTGGGTCACCCTTGTAGGCAAAGTATGGGTATGCATTGATCCAAAATGGTGAGTTGGTCTCTGCCAAGAACTGAAGGAATGGCAGCAGTAGGTTGGCAAGTTCTGGACGGAATGACCCGAATGACGGAGGGTAGGAGTTCTGAAGCACGCCTAGCGAGTTTGCAGTCGAAATGTGAACGTAGGAGTCGAGGCCGAGCTGAACAAGGGCTGCATGGAGGCTATGCATCGCGGGGACGAGGTTTGACGCGAGGGCCGTGTCGTCGCTTGTGAAAACCTCGTTGCCTACTGCGATCCCGGAGATTCTTGTGGCAGGGAAGTAAGGCTTGATGTTGGTCATGACCCACTGCAGGGCTTGTTGGGGATCGGTGACTTGGGGAACTACTTCATTTGGTACGGTCACAACGAGATCGATCCCAGAGTTTGCAAATGCGGTTAGAACTTGCGGGTTGGTGTCGTAGATCCTTGTCTTGGTGATACTGAGGGAATTCAAGAGGGTAACCACCTGCTCTGGAGGTGGTAGATTGTTGGCTACTTGACCATAGTTGATGCCCAGAGTTGAACCAAGCTGAAGGAAGCCAAATTCTGCAAAATGAAACAATAAATGTCGATATAAATTATAAATTGGAATGCTTTTTTGATATGGTTTGTTAGGAAAAGAATTATCGAAGAAAAGAAGGTTGTACATAACGGGAAGCCGGCACTCTAGCTATCTTTCGTAATTTTAATTTATGAAAGCTTAAAATGAACATGGACAGAAGTCTAGAAGATATAGAAAACACCAAAAGAAGCCGACGAAATTAATTAGACATGCAGAAAGTAAGGTGTGCTTTGGGAGAAATTTTCTTGTTAGCATGATCAGATTATAAGCTAGGTGCATTTTAGCCATTATGGAATATGACTCGAGATGAATGGAAAATGAGAAGGAAATGAGAAGGGAGCACCTGAGTAGAAAAGATTAAACAGAAGGAAGATAGGAATCATCCTTGATCTGGAAAAGATTGATGCAGGCATGAGAGAAAGAAAGAGGGACGGAAGATATATAGAGGAATTTAATAAGGAGATAGAGGAGACTGCAGGAGGAGGAGAGGTTATCTCTCTGCAATTCCTTTCTTTGCTTGTGTGATAGTTGGGAAGGGAGGGAGCGAGGAGAAGTCTGGGGCTGCCTTGCCTTGATCATGCCGTCTTAGAAGGAGGCTTTATTCAGGTTTATAGTGCTCGACCCGTGCCGGGGCTGCTTTCTAGTTAGCACTGGTTATCTTTACAACGACGCCATCCCGTGTCCTATTTGTCCAAAGTGACGACTTCGCCACCTGTTGTTACTTTGAGCAAGAAAATAAATAAACAAAAAAGGGAAAGAGCAAATGGACAGATGATCCGCAGCTATATTTTTTGTTGATCCCAAACGGACCGACATTCCATCGACTCCTCCTAACGAATGACTTGGGGCTCTTCACCACGCTAGAAGGGTGCCAATTGTGGACAAGAGATAGATAATAGGGAAAGCAGCCCTAATTAAGCACTCATGGAGAGCCGCCTTGACCTTTCGAGTCCATGCATTTGATGTTTGAGTGCCGATTAGGTTGTAGATGCGTGTAAAGGGTCTAGCCGGCTATCCTTTGAAAGTTAGATTCAGAAATCTTTCATGCATAAATTTAATTTGCTTTCCATAAGTGGTGTATATACATTGGTTCATGTGGGGGCGCGGTTGTTGGATGCTTGTTTCCACAATTAAGACCGCAAATAGGTTGGGTTGACCTGTGATTCGATTTGAATAGATCCATTTAGACCCGATCCGACCTATTTTTAAGAATCCGTGGGGCCAAGTCGGGGCCACTCATGACCCAGTCCGATCCAACTCATTTACATTCTTATCTATGATAGATTATGGCATAATGAAGTAGATACAGGGGATCAGGTCCTTTGTATAGTGTTTGTGTGTGGTTGTTTTTTTAAATTTGTGCTTGGAGCACGATGCTAAATGGGATGTTTGAGGTGCAGGTGAAAACAATCACGCTTCTAACTGTCAATCTATTGCATGTCTCCTTGGCACCGAAGCAAACTTAATTTATATCAGAAACAATTTTTATTTGAGTGGGACCCTGACAAGAAAATGGCGAGGACCATCAGTATTGATAAAGTTATTTGAGAGGAAAGGGTCAATGACAGAATTGGTAAAGCTACTATGGAATAATCCTAGTGACATACATTCGAAGGGTCCCCGCTTCTATTTAGCCAATCAAAGTTACTCGTATATGCAGAGAAGGAAATCACGCAGCAGATTGGTTAGCTGCTCAAGCCTCTCTGGGTAACTTTAACATCTCAGGAATAGATGGGACTCAACCTGAGTTTGATTATGTACTGACTGCATATAGACTAGGAACTGCATTATATATATATATATATATATATATATATATATATATATATATATATATATATATATATATATATATATATGAGCCTAGGCCCAGTTTTGCTCCGTAATTTCTTACTTTGCTGTTTCAGGAACTTTGTATCCTCCTCTTTTGTATCAAAAAAAACAAAAAAAAAGAAAGAAAGAAAAAGAGGGTCCAGGCTGTATCTTTCACGTGAAAGGATGATTGATCTTCTTTTACGACGTCGACCATTGGAGCGCACTGTGTAAAGATCTTAAAGTGCTCTGAACTCCTTTATTCATTCATCTATATAGATTTTGAAGCGACTATTGCATGATTTGTGAAAAATAAAGGTGAATCCTTCACATTTCAATTATTTTTTTAATAAATGGAGGGCTTTGCATCTGCTACCATCTCGCCCTTCTCTCCAATAAAAAAATAATTAAAAAACTAAGAGTCAAAGAGAATAAAAATTCATTTTCTAGCCTATGATTTGACTGGAACTTAATAGTTTTTAATGATGTTTCAATTACCTTTAGTGTTCTGTATACAATCATGCATACATGTGCCTTTTTTATGCACATTTATAACTATTTCATAAATAATTATACATATTTTATACATATATGTGATTGTTGTATATATACTTTTATCTTGTTTTATAAATAGCTCAAGGACTAAAAATATAAATGGCCACAAAATAATTTTTGATCAATAAGTTCTAATGACTAGTTCATGGTCAAAGCAGCTACGGTCTTAATTTGTAAATTAAGTACTCCAGATTTTATGCTTGTAAGGTATTGTTGCAGAGAAATTGCCACATTTTTTCCCATTTTTAGCTATTTGAGAATTTTTGTCGGGGGTTCAAAAATCGTTTCTTTTTGAACAAGGGGTTGCATCTTTCATGCAAAAAAAAAAAAAAAAAAAACTCATCTATCTTTTTACGAACCTACTATTAAATTGTGCAATGGTCGCTTCAAGATCTATGCAGATGGATAAATAGCGCACTTTTGAGTAATTTGAAATATGCATAAGATGCAATCCAACGGTCAATGTTGCAAAAAAAAAAAAATCAACCATTCCGAAAAATACAGCGTGGACTCTTACCTTTTACCAAAAAAAAAAAGAAAAAAAAATGTTTTCCTTTGCTTGCTCCCGTCCACCCGATTTTCTGAATTTGGCAAACGATATTCCTTATTTTGGTGGCAAAATTAAGGATGAAATATTAAACTTCAGGAGCCTAAGAAACATTGATGCGCTACAAATTTGTTAGCCCCATTCAGGGAAAAGGCGAGAAAGGCTGAATTCTTACGGTTGATGAAGAAAAATTAAAACTCGGCTCTGCTACTTAACTACCAGTGGATGTTCTTTTTGCTATGTCTGATCGGTGGTTCTCCACAATAAAAAGCTTATTGCTAAAAATCTTATCCCTGCTTTTAAGGTGACGTTTATGTAAATCCAAACTTTTGGTTCTAGAAACACATAGTATTGTATATGACTGGATATATACATTGATAAGGAGTTAGGAGAAAGATTATCTCTTATCCTTCAACAACATTTGGATGGATTATGGGCATGGTCCAGTCTTTGCTTTTGTCGTTCCTTTTTCTCCCTCCTCTCTTTAAGCACTCACCGTCTGTTTGCGATTAAAGATTACTTAAAAATACAAATTATGAGCATTAGGAGTTTGTTGATGATGAGTCTGACTCAGCTAATCTATCAAGTCTCTTATACAGTTTGACCAAATTAATACAATTTCATTACCTATTTGTCTGAAACTTCTTTATATCCTCCATGTTTGGTGAGATTAAAAAGAATATATTAGTCTAAATCTTCTTTATATCTTCATTACTTACTAGTCCAAGTCTTCTTTATATATAATAACAACGGTGTGCTACATTTTTAGCTGCTCAAAGAGGGTCTTTAAGAAAGCTTAGGGGACTGCTGGACCACGGTGATCGCGTATGAGATGGAACTGATTACTGTAGCATTTCAGCCCTGGTCCATATCCAATTGCAGTCCCCACTGACTAGGTCATTTGTCAAACATCGAATGGTTCAGAATTCCACTGTACTATAGTCATCATGTCGTCATGACTTTTAAAAGATTAGTGCATGCTTAATCATCGATGCCCCATTACAGTGAACATGAATCAACCAAAATGCCTGTAAAATATGAGGAGGGGCCTATGCTTCTATCTCACCACCTCCCAATTAAAATGAAATGCTTCATGATTGTCACCTACCGCTTTCCGATCACCAACTAGGTTTTGGACCCTAATTAATCAGCAAACAGCCAAATTATTGCTTAAATAAAAATATTTCCTTTACTCCAATTTATATGCATCAATCCAAGATTGTCACAAGGGATCGATGCTCTGCTTAAAGTTCAAATCTATTCAAATCTAATCACAAGCATCACGTCGGCCCTTGGTTAGCTCAATGGATCTATACTACAGTATCCCCTGATCCACATAGATTATGAGATGAGTCCACTCTGATATCATTTTATAATAATCCATAACTTTATCCAAAAATACTAGCCGGAAGGTATTATTGGGATTGCTTGATCTTGTATAAGTATCCAAGATCTATTTAGTGAATAATCGATGTGAAACTAAATACACCCTCCAGGTCTTTATAGTGAGAAATGGAATGGTGCTATGAAGCAACACTCTGAAAATATGTTCGTTGTTAGAAAACTTGGTTATAGCGTGCATGGAAACTTTATTCTTCTTGAGGTAGGAGAAGGGGAAAAAAAAAATCTTATAAGCTGATCGGTGATTTGAAATAAGAACCGGCCACATCAGATCGCACATGCCGCGGACTAACGGCCCCCTAGTTTGTCATCTAGATCCCATGGAACCTGCCACCTTGCTAGTTATCATAATCACCTGATTAGAAAATCCTAAAGCGACTTCCAAGATATCAAGCTAGGACAGGCAAACTCACCAACCACTGGGCCAAGACCTGGTTACCACTTAAAGAGTGCTGAAGCATGGTTTCTTAATGTTTCTTATGTCAGAAATGAGGCCAATAAATCTTTCCAGTAAAGAGAACTGAATAAAGCTTAGGTGAGCTAATTGGTGGGACGAGGAACGAAGTCAGCTTTTCTGGTGAGCTTGAAAAGAGAAACGCATGGCCACATATGGGCTGGGATAAGTGGTGAGGAGATGACTTAAGGCAGGCAAAGGCAAAACAACTAAAGCATAGTGGATAACAAATGGAATACGTGGTGACAGGGACACAACTCAGCTTTGTCCCTTATCCAATCTTTTCTTCCTTCTCCTTTCGACCATCTCCGTGGACGATAGATAAAAGGAGATCGTGTTTTAGTCGGCAATGTCCACGAGTAAAAGCAAAGGCTCAATGGTACTAGGTGCAAGATCCTTCAAAGTGGTTATCTTCGCCACGATACATGTTGCTTGAGGTACTTTGTGCAGAAGATAGTCCAAGTTTGGCCTCTCAAAGGACAGTTGAATGGTCTACCAAGATATGGAAACCAGAGGGAGGGAGTCTTACAAGGATTACATATGAAGGAGAGGTTCAATAGCTTTTGTCCTCCTCCTACCCCCTTTCTTTTTTTCTTTTTTTTTTTTGACAAAAGACCAGATTCCGCTTACCTAGCCTTTTAGTCTTTTACTTTGAGAAGAAGCTAACCTGGAAGGGAAGACATTTGAAGTCAATATATATCATATAAGGGAATATATGGTGCATCTCCCTTTTGCAATCCACTTATCCACTCATAGTGATAGTTTTTGAAAGGTTTTACGAGTATCGGTCTTCTTAGCAATCTTAGCGTAATTTAATTGAGAGAAATATATATGATTATATTGGCTAAAACTGTTTTTGCCACTGTATAATCCTATGTCTGAGATAAGTTTGATAGACCAAGACATGCTCAGCAGTTTAACCATTCCTTTAAACTACTGTTTAACAACATAACCTAATTTATTAGCACGTTGGGCCAAGGGATTAATTTCGGCCCAGATATCAACCATTCGTGGGCTTAAGAACAAGGGTCCTTTTGACTTTTAGAAATAGGCCTCGACTACGAAACTAGCACACCTTTTCTGAAAAAAGAAACTTTAGCCTGGACTCGGTCTAAGGCGGCTCTGGTCGTGCTTCTGGTCTGAGAGACACAGGACCAATATTGGATTCCGATGTGACTTGGAGCTCCGTTGAATAGGACCGGCCCGTGGACCTCAATTCTGATCCAGGAACTGCAGCCACTGACTGGGTCTAGGTCCCACAACTATTTAGGTTTGGCTTCTTACCTGGGCTCAGGCTTAGCTTCAGCAACGGTTTTGTCGTGGAATGATGAGCCAATGCTTGGACCCAAGACAAGGCTTGGATCTGGCTCACGACTCCCAAATTTTCACACAGGGACATGGATCCAGCCCTTCTTCTGGATTTAAGCATGTTAGCCGACCATGTTGAACTAACTTCACCATTAATTTTTGACAAGACTTGTCAGTGGAATTCCTAGATATGGACCCAAGCTTTCAGAAGAAAATATGGATACATGGTCTCGTAAATACAATCAATCAGATCATAGAGCTCTGCATCTTACGAAATCCGACGGCATGAAACGACCCTATATTATGGTATATCATATACGCAGAGGGATGGTAGATCATAATTGATGAGATAGGTAGGGTCCACTTGATTGTGCTGTTTCATTTGTTCTCTCGGCAAGATTTCCAGGTTGAAGAGGTTCTAGATGATCGTTACCTTTTAACAACTACAATAAAAAAAAATCTAGAAGTTTGGACTTTCATACCTCCATCATTATACCATCTCATGTTCAAACTCAACAACTCAGCTTCGAGATGATCGTTATCCTTCTCTTTTTTTTCTTTTGCTGCAACAGATGACTCATATACTTTTAGTATGGATACATCAAACAAAGTCAAAAAAACAGCAAGTCTCATAGTGCTCTAGGCTACTCCCTCTCTCCAACCCACAAGGCTCCTTGAGCAATCATCCATATACAAGGCCACTAAATCTGTAGCTCCATTAGTCTCTTTATAAATATGCTCAGCTTGGAAGGCAACGTCACCACTAACTATGGCCAGAATGTTCTGGAGCAAGGAGTGACACTCACCTACACCACTAGCACCCCTATGGATCCAGTCGATAATCGTGGCCGAGTCTTCCTCGAGCAGGACTGCTCTGGCCCCCAGAACACGACGGGCATGGCCCAGACTAGCCCACGCTGCCCTCAGCTTCGCCCTCGAAATAGAGGTGTCGAAGATCTGGCGCCCACCAGCAATAACCAGCCTAGAGTCCAGGCCTCTAATGATGAAGCCTGCACGACCCCTCTTATCTCCATCTAGTATACATCCATCGAAGTTGACCTTGAGAAAACTCAGGGATGGGGGTTTCCAGTGAAGACACTGTCTGTAGCGCTACAAGAGCAGATGTAGAGCTTCAGATGCCCCAAGCTATCAAAGGTCCGTCCGATGGACCCGCATAGGTGATCTCTGCCGCCTATACCCGGGTCTGCTCCACAACGAACCCAGGTGTAGGGCTGCTCTCTCCAAATATTCAGATATTTCTGGCCAACCAGATATAGTAAACAATATAAGTTGCCATTATGGCCTCCTCCATCGCCGGTGCCAAAAATCTACAAGTCACCTTGGCATGCTCGATCTGCCTACAGTCGTAGCAGAAGTTGGGCATATTCTCGTAGACGAAGGGTTGCCACAGTACTTTCGACTTCCCCTTGATTTGAACGTCGGGAAGTAGCGATGCAGTGGCGTCGATGGCCACCTTGACTCTGGCAAAGCCCATAACCTTCTACTACTCAGTTATCCCGTCGATGGCGAGCGACCGGCCAGACACTACCGCGATCCGAAGGATTGTCTCACTCAAGTAGTATTCCACCGGAAGCCGAGGTAACCGGATTCAAACCACCGTCGTCTTCACGACGTCCAGACTCAACATGAAGTCAGGAGCCCATGTCCATGGTCAGCAACTGGCCCACCACCACCCACAACCCGCTGGTAAGGGCGAGATCTCGATTTGCCGTTGATTTGAATCAAAGAGCATGATGGTCGTCAGCGAGAAGCACCGCCTCCACCTCAAACTTCATTTTGCCCTGGAGTGCAACATCCTAGGCAATCCACTCCGTCGGCACCCGGCGACCCAAGCTTCGGACCACCACCATCCGAATCTCCCACTCCTTCCGAGAAGCCTCGATCGGCTCCTCCGGCATCTTGAGGGTTGTCAAGAAGTGTCGTCAGAGCTTCTCTACCTCTGCCTCCGAGATCGAGGCCGTCACCCAGCCCCCAAGCTTTGTCCAACCACCCATCTCCTCTCCCCTCGTCGGCGGACCCAGCTCTCCCCTGCAGGAGCGCCGTCCACTACCTTGCTCTTTTCTGCCATCGTCGATTGTGCATGAATTTCAAAGTATCGCCTTAGAGCGAACTAGCCGTTCCCCTACCTGCTTTCTCCTACATTAGTTATTCATCAAGGAGGTTTTATATACTTATATAGGACTAAAGAACCGAGAAAAAAAAATATCTCCGAACTAACTATTTTGGATAAGGTCCTAGGTTGTAACAAATAATATCAGAGTGGACCCAACTCATGGCTTTTGTGAACTAGAGGATGCTGCAGCATGGGCTCATTCATTCTGATTACGGGCCGATCTTGAAACTTATGATTAAATTTGAATGGATTTAGATCCTTAGTTTGACGAAGATTTCAGAGTTTAAATGAGGGAAGTATGTGAGGATCTATGTAGGCATGTGTTTAGTCCCACACCAGTTATTCACTAAAAAGATCTTGGATACTTATACAGAACTAGGGGACTCAAAAAAATTCCTTTTGGCTAGCTATTTTGGATAAGATTTTGAATTGTTATAGTAAATGAGCAGTAGGTACACATGAAAGATTGTGATTGCGTAGTTCGAAGTATGAGCGGTCGCTTGGTGAATCCTCGGGCTTGGGTGACGAAGGCTTAATGTTCTGATGGACCAGCATAAAATTGGTTGCATTCAGGTGTTGGCTAGGCTTGTTTTATCCCCTTTTCGTCGTGTTTTAATACTACTCCATTGATAGGGACCATTTGGCTTAGACAAGAGGAGGAAGAGTCAGTTTTCGCAAAGAGGAGACCTTTGTACTACTAGTTCGCTGACATGGGGACTGCGAGAGCCCAAATTTTCATTTGATTTCCTTCGGCTATCTTTAGATGGTTGGGCTATGAAGAGATCTCTTGCCTGTGTAGTGTGTTAGGATTTCAAGCAGCTGGCCAGGGAGGAGTTTTGTACTTGTTTTCATGGGGTTGTTTTGCCTTGGAATCTAGCTAGTTGTGCTCGATCGTTCACCTTTGCAGATTTAAGATTGCTTCCTATTTCGTTGATCGATGCAATATGAGAGTGGGATTATCACCGTTTCTTCATTTCTTTTTTCCTTTTTTTTTTTTTTTTGACATCGATCCTGTTTTGAGAGTTTGGTGCTGCTGTTTTAATTGCATCGCCATTATAATAGCCAATAAGATCTACCAAAATACCATTTAAGTGTAATCCGAAAAATAGAATATATTTCGGTTGTTCTTTGGCTAAATAAAATTTTATTATGATATTATAATATTTTATAAGGTTTTACATAATCACATGAGCAATAAGACTAAAATAACGATTTTTGTTTTGGTTATTTTACCTTCTCTTTTTTCTTTGTTGTAACTCCTAGCTAGTCTTTGGTTTTGGGCGCAAGGAAATTTTGCTGGAGAGTGTTTTTTTTTTTTTTTTGGCGATAAGGGAGGCTGAAAAAAAGCCACCCAGAAAATTTATTAAAGATCATGGAAAAAACTATAAATTAATTATATTACAGCCAAAGAAATGGTTACTCCTTTGTTAGAAGGATGAAGAACACATATATAATTTAGTTGATCCTCATGAACCTACCTTCATGCGGCCAAAAATAACACAAATCACTGATATCTCTTCCTCCCTTCCCTCCGTCCCATCAATTCACCTATGAAGAATCATAAAAATAATCCATCCAAGCCTATTCTCTCAGCAACTCACACAACTCATCCATGGAAGGCATCAACTCCATGGATAGCCCCTTCAACTCCTCATCATGCACCAACTTCCTCCGCACCGGCTGCTTTCTCCCCACATCACCACCCCTCTCAGCTTGCCCCTCGGCCACCGCCGCAACCATCGAGTCCTTTCCGGTGAGGCTTTGGACCACAGTTTTGAACTGCCTCGCATCGGTCTGCACATGCTTTGTCACAATGATCCTCACCTTCATCGGCTGAACTCCATCGACCGACATGGGAAAGGCTTGAAGTAATGATCGGAAACGCTGAATCCCGTGCTTCCAATTCTCTCTATCTTGGATTATATGGAAAAGTTGCTCTATGCATCGATCGTTCTGGTGGTGGCTGCCTGGGGTATATAAGGAGGTGGTTGGGCACCGGAACAAGAGGCCATGAGCTCTCCCTTGAGAACAGGGAGGGCTACCGTGGAATGGTCAAAAGCCAAACGATGAAGGAACGACCGCGAGTGGTCAGCCCGTCAGTCTCATGCACGAGGATAAAGCCGGAGGGATTCAAAGATCAAAACGATGGAGCTTGTCCTGCTTGTCACTCTATCTCAATCCCTGTGGGTCCCACAAACTCACCACGACCGGGCCGGTCCCTCTTAACCCGGACTTGAACCGGAGAGAGCAATGAAAGGGCGCAAGTCCAGATTCCACGGTTCAGGTCTTTTAGCCGGGGACGTATAATAAAGCAGGTATTCCTGATAATAATACCTTTGAAGTTACCGTATTTTAGAACTCGTTTGGTTTGCAGAAATAAAAAAGTAGAAAAGTGTGATCAATAAAAAAATAAAGAAAAATCTCTTAGAGTTTTCAAAAGAAAAAAAAAAAGATAGAAAAGTAGTATTTTCATAAAAATAAAATTACCATATTTCATGAAAAAAAAGTACGAGAGATATAAGAAAGCTACTTTCTATTTATTGAGAATTAATTTTTTTTTCCAAAACCACCTTTAAGCTATACAATCAAAATTCATAAATAGGTTATTTTTCTGTGTTAAAGGTATAATAAATATTTCACATAATTTTTTTTGCAAAAATAGATGCCTAACTAAATATAAGTCTTTTGAGAATGTACTATTTTTTCATGATCCACCAATATGTCAAAACTATTTTATCAGGCATCATATTTTTAGAAATCGATTTTTTAGAAAAAATATTTTAGTGAGAATTTTTTTTCTCACGAACCAAATGAATGAGTAAAGATCCTATTCGATATTTGGTTGGGTTAGAGGGGACGAACGATCATCAATGATCCACTATTGCACTAAACATGGACAATTGTGATTGGCAACTCTTCTCCAAATTATTATTAAATATTATATTAAAAATTAGAGTTAGAAATATTAACTAGACAAGTACTCAACTTAAAATAATAGAAATATTGATGAGAGTCTGTACCACCATATATTTGGTGGGTATGCACCGATTAGATCCTAGATGAGTCAAAAAAATTCAAATAATATTTTTAAATAATTTTTTTGGTGACATTTTGAATGATTATAAATAATATCACAATGGATCTGATCCATAAATCACACACACACACACACACACACACATATATATATATATATATATTAGGAGACATGGAGATATTGTAGCATAGGGACCACAAGCTAATTATAATGTTTGTAATTGAATTTGCGATACTTAGAGAAACATTTGAGAACCTATGGATGCATATTTTTAGTCTCACATCGATTATACATTGAATAAAATCCTAGATTATTACAATAATATTAATTTTATTTTATACATACAAACAATTTCAGTAGACTGCCATTATATTGCAATTTAGCACAAAAAAATCATCTTGAAGCTTATTTTATATGTATTTTTATATTTGAAAGTCAGGGAAACACTTGAAACGGCCGTTATAACGTCACAGCGGTATTTCGGACTATCTCTACTCTCACGTGCCTTGACCCAAAGCTAAGTTCCGTCTTCGCGAAGTTACGTTGCCCACGGCAGCTTGGCGGTGTGGCGCGTCGCGGTGATCTAATGCCCCAACTGAGTTACCGCTCTTCTCCGGGAAAAAAAGGAGCAAAATATTAGAGAGAGGTTTTGTTTTATAAATATCTTTCAAAAATTCAAATTTATATAAATACCTTCTTAAAATTTATATTTATTTCTGTACCTTCATAAAATACTATTTTTGCACAAATGCCCCTCATATAACGGTTCTTCTAGCACCGTTAATAAAAACCAATTTATTTTAATTAAAAATATACTAAAATTTTGAAATTATTTTTTTGTTCTCCATCATGATCATCTTATAAATGTTTTCTTTTGCACACCACCTATTAAGAATATTTTATTTATTTTAATTTAAAACCGTTAATTTTTTAACGGCGTTAGATGGTGTGGGTACATATGTAAAAATAAGGATAAAAAATTAGTAGAATAGCAAAACAAGTGTTTTACGATGGTATACATGCAAATATCAATTTTAGAAAGGTATTCATGTAAAATTCGATATTTAGAAGGGTATTCATGCAAAAAAACCTTATTAAAAAAAGACCATCTTACTTTTCGTTAAAAATAAAATTAGAATATTAATTTTAATACATTAAAAAATCATTATATTCTGGATTGAAGATTATAAGTTGCTTTTAATTTTTTTATACCTAAGAGCAGATAGCATACGATATATATATATATATATATATATATATATATATATATATATATATATATATATATATATATATATATATATATATATATATATATATATATATATATATATATATCGTATTCTCATTCTATTTGGTGTAGGTTGTAGGTGCCCCAAGAGATGATGATTTAGTCTGATTTCGTCAGAGTCTAAGATCATTCGTTTTTTGAGAAACATATTTTACACACGGTTCCACCATGCCCTGTGACGCAATTTGTCATGATCTAACATAATTTCTGTGCAGTCTAGCATCTGCTTGGGAGAAGAAAATTCGGGCACATATTATGTTAGTTTGTAATATATAGTTTGACAGGGTTTTTGAAGCTATTACATTGCACTCACAAAAAATGGTGGTCCTTTTTTTTCATCAGAGTTGAAATTTAAAAGTTTTGGTTATTAGAGATGGCCTCATAATGCTTGTAAATATCGACCGGTTTTGTATTTGTCTCTTTCATATTTTGCCGCTGCTGCTGTAATGCTAATGCATGATTTCTTTGGTTTGCGGGAAGGAGAAAATAAGGGTACGAGAGATGTCTTATATTTGATTGGAATTTTTAAAAAAGAGTAGTTTTTTCATAAAAAAATATTTTTATATTTTATAAAAAGAAATCTATATGATATATACGAAAGTCCAATTCCTAGGAATTTGGGATATTTTTTTTTCTCAGAACTACTATTAAGTTTTTAGATAGAATGAACAAAAATCTTTCTTCTTACTAAAGGATAACAAATATTTTACATAACTTTTTCAGATAGCAGTTGCTTAACTAAATATAAACTACTTTAAAATGTGCTATTTTTTCCTAGTCAATTAAATATATCAAATTATTTTTTCAGATATTATATATTTAGGTATCAGCTTTTTATTAAAAATATTTTAGTAAAAAAAATATTCTGAACCAAATTTGTTCTAGATGGACAGGAGACCCTATATTTCAGGACTTAATTTCTAACTTCAGTCATGGAAAGAACTAATTCGTTTCGTTGTTTCCAGGTACATCTTATCCTCCTCGTCTTGGAATAGGACAACTAGAAGACCGGATTTGGCCTCAAAAAGCAAAATTGTTAATAAACTGGCTTCCCTCGGTTTTTATAGGGTCACACGTCCATGGATACTACTGATCTATGCATTTAACTTGCAGAAGGAAGGGTCCATCCTGACCAGGAAAAAAAAAACAGAGAGAGATAGAGATTAACATTGCTCAAACCTGAACCCGATCTATCTTATTCAACCCGAGCCGGTCTATTTGCTCTCACCCACCATGGTCCCTTAGTCAGTAACCCTCTTAATTTATTTTTTTTAAAAAAATAAGCTTCAGGCATTTCCACTGTTAATTTTATATTCATGTTTCAACGTTTTAGATGGATTCTTAATCTTACCATCATTCTTTTCAAAATCTTAGTCTAAAACGCTTGAAGACTTCCAAGTTATCATGACTCCAAATCGTTCCACATTTCTAGAACGGGGATCAAAAGATTAAAAAAATAAAATTTAAGACCCAAAGTTTCGGTGCTGAACCAAGATTAGGTTTTCAGTAAATGGTCCTTAGGAAATAGAATTATACAACCCCTGCATGTTTAATTCTCATGCCCGTAAAGTAGAAAAATATTGCTGTGGAGATAGGCTGCCCAGTCCATGTATGAGGGAATTCTTGTAACCCACCACAAAATTAATAAACAACCAACTTGACTAAGTTCAATCTGCGACTCTAAAAATCGTTGAATTTCAGATCAGATCCAGATCTTGACCGAATAATAGGGACTCAACATAAATGATCCAAAACATTAGGTGTGATTTATTATTTTTAACCTACTTGCACACTAAAAAATATTTAATTTGGAGACTCTTCTGGAGTGGCCGAAAACATGCATTACTTAGTATATCATTTAAAATACTCGTTTTGACCATTCTATGTACGGTAAATGAGAAATTTTTAAATCACATGATCTTTTTTTATGTGTAAGTAATTTAAAAGTGGTGAATCCTATCTAATGACCCAATCTATTGGTATTGGGTCCGTATCGTCCAACTAGAATTGCCGGGATCTAACGAAAATCTAGTCGGCTGGATTCTAATCCGCCTTTATATGCACATGTGTGCATAAACATATATATAAAAACTAAAAATAATAATTTGAAAGTATGAAAATAATTATTTATTTTGAAAACAAATTAAAAATAAAATATAAAAATATCTTAAAAAAGGATGTCGATGAGTGATAATCTTAGGCTTAAACAAGAAGCAAAAATATTAGAAAATAAAACCAGGCAAATAATTATTCGATAATATCAAAGAGTACTCTATAGTATTTATCAAAATTTGTGAAATTCATGAAGTTCTAGAGTAGAAACAAGAATTAGTTAAGGACAATTTGAAAAATCATTATCTTAGCAGAACATTTACAAATTACTTAATTTAACACTTCCAACTGTGGCAGGACTATCTATCTTTATAGATTAGGCTAAGTTAGCTTGAGAGCAAAATTTGGTTAAGATCTTGTCAAGAATGTTTCCTGCAATCATTAGAGTACAAACTGGTCTCAGCACATAGATCATTGTTAAATACATAAAAAAAACCCTAGACTAAAAATGAAAAAAAGTTAACATAATAAAATTATGATTAGTGTGGATATGACACTTCCTTTTAAAACACCCCTTGCAGCACATTTTTAAGTGTTAGTTAATTTGTCTGCCAACTATTTTTGAGTTGCAGGGCTCCTTCTTCTTCTTCTTCTTCTTCTTCTTTCTTTCTTTCTTTCTTTCTTTTGCTTACGAAAAGGGGAAGAGGGGAGAAAGGGACAAGCCCACCCCCGTATTGCTGCAGCCTTTACTGGACCCCCACCCTGTCAGAAGAATGTTCGATGCAAACAAAAATGACTGTGTGTTGAGCACTTCGGCCGATTTTTCTCATACACTCTCCACCCGCAAGGCTCCTTGCTGTCAAGACATGATAAACAAATGCTAATTAATTATATAGGGGCTTTGGAAGCCAAACTTGCTGAAGCCACATAATTGTGGAACATGTAACTGCCCTCTCACATGGAAGCTAATAGAGTAGCCTTAAACTAAGTACATATCGCGCTGCTCTTCTCTCCCATAATAATCTGAAAGCTGAGAGAAACATGAAATAGAGATTCAAAATATTATAACAAGGGTATCCTCGCACTAAAAAAGATATAAAAATTAATCAACCATGGTATAATGCCTGAGAAAGTTCCATCTTTTTGTGGCACGCACGTTTCAGATAATAAGGTCTGACCCCAAATGCCACCAACATGGACCCGTGATTGACCATGAAAGAATCAATGATTTGAATGACATTTTTCTTCTTCAAATAATTTTTTTGCTGATGCTAACGCAAATAAAGGACAAAAAAAGCTCACATCAGTAGCTAGGGACTGATGTTACTTCGGCCAGAGACATTTTAACCGTCAAAATAGGTTGCCTGGCCTTCGGACTGCAACACTTTGGAAAGCAAAGCTCATCGTACTTATCTAGTTAGCAACTAGAAATTCTAAATTCAATTATTGAATAGTATTTCTCAAATATTTGAGTTTGAATAAGGTTCTTGCTGCGGTGCATATAAATTAACATCCCAAAAACTTTATACCACGGATGGTCTTGCCATCTGTATACGTGGCCCACGTTCGCAGACATGCATAAATTCTTTACTCTGACCATGTTTCTTCCATATATTATCTTTATAGTTGGTTCACGAGCTACCATTATATCTCCATAACCCAAGGATATCCATATTGCATTTCTTTTAGTGTCATTTTTTTTGACTTAATTACTTACTTAATAACCTAGTTAGGAAGCAATCCCTATATTAGGACTTGTTTGGTTTATGAGGAAAGATGGAGAAAAGTGTGGTCAACGAAAAAACGAAAAAAATTTTCTTATTTGATTGAAGTTTTCAAACAAGAGAGATAAAAAAGTAGTATTTTTATGAAAATAAGATTACTACGTTTTATGGAAAAGAAAAACCAATGAAGGGCATAGAAAGCCTACTCTACCACCAGTTGGGAATTGAGATATTTTTTTGGTTTTCAAAACTATCTTTAAGTTATCAAAATCAATGGCTAAGGTCTTTTTCTTTATTAAGAGTATAATAGATATTTCACTCAATTTTTTCAGAAAAGCAAATGCTCAACCAAAGAAAAGCATATTTTATTTTCAATGGTTAATCAAATATATCAAAATTATTTTTTCATGTATCATGCATATTTTCAGAAATCAGAATTTTAGAAAAGGTATCTGATGAGTAAAAGTACTTTTCGCGAACCAAACAAAAAGTCATTGTCAGTTGCTGTTACTCCCTAAATTTTCTTGAAAAATACCGCATTTTTTTTTTTGTTTTAAGGGAAAGAGAGCGGGTGCCGGTCACTGTTGGCTTCCCATGTTTTAGTTTGAGCTGTATTTCTAGTTATCATTTGCTATGCTAATATAAACTAATAAGAAATCCGCCAAGCGTGTGAAGTTCCAAGCCAAAAACAAAAACAAAACCCAGAAACTGTATTAGAAATCCTCACGTACAGACATACAAAACGGCATCTACGAACTATGTATACAATATCCAAGAATCCAGGACCATCATATATTCTTTTTTTGGCGATTTTTGTTTCTGAGCAAAAACTGGGGGGTAATTCTCATTAGTCATCCCACAGTTGTTTTAGCTCATCTGTTGATGGTAGCTCCATCAACATATCCTCGAACTCCCCCGTCTCCCTTCCACCACCATCCTCAACGTCATTCGCGTTCCTCTCGGAGACAGCCGGGCTTTCCGTCACTTCCGCGGCTGTTGAGTCCTTCCCCGTTAGCCTTTGAACCACAGACTTGAAGTGCGTTGGATCAGTTTGCACCGTCTTCGTCACGATAATCTTCACCTTCACATCTTTCCTCTTCTCATACCACGAAGAAGGCTTCTGCGAATATTGCTGCATGTCTCCTTTTGTTGTGCCTGGTAAAAGCGTGGCAGGGCTATTTATATGAAAACTGGAGGCATTGGGAGTTCATTATAAGGTTATGATTTTGTAGAAGATTCAACCGTTCCAACCTTCAGCGTGGTCAAGGAAATGGATAAGAGAGACTTGATATTGATCCAAAGCCAACCAAACGTATGAGCTCTTGGCATCAAGCCTTGAGCACCACCACAATCTTCAATGGCTGTCACGATCAACGGTCATCGAATAATAAATAATAGGACAGTCCATAAACACGTGCCATGTTATATACAGCATGCGTTGTTTGAGAGCCTTTGACTCCCAATTCACTTATAGCCCGGCTACCTTTCTTCAGACTACTCCCCGACTGCGCTAAAATTCCTTGTGTACGTGTGGACTATGAGCTTGCAAGGAAATTGGGCCCATCAAATTCGATGAAATCATGTTTGGAAACAAGGAAAAGTCTTTAAAGAAAAAAAAAGTCTAACGAGGTTTTAAAAGCAGAAATTATGATTTCCAAGATCTGATTGGAACTAGAGGAGTATTTGGGACCAGAAGTAGAGGTCCATTCTTCCCATAAAACTCTGATTTCCAAAATTATGATTGACGAGCTTCAGCGGAGAGATTGAAAATTCTCGTATTCCTTCCACAATTTCCACGAGATAGCTTCTGTGGAATTATTCTTCTTCTTCATTCTCCTCGTGAGGAAATCAAAGAGAGGGCCTAAACCCGCAGTCTAACTTCTTTTACTTAGAGAATTTCCAAGTTTGAAAAGAATAAGAACATGTGAAGATTTAATAAGAAGTTTCATCCATTCTGTAATAAAGAAAACAAACCAAAGGGTGAGACCAAGATTATTTTCCAAGACTTATCACTCGATAAGATCCTTCCTTTCAAAGCTAGCTATAAATGATTTTAACTTTGTCAGATATCAAAGCCTTCCAATTTTAAAGGTGCATTTGGCTCAAGACCAGAATCAAAATTGGAATGGCAATATCCTATTCGCAACTGGAATCAGAATCGGAATAAGAATATTTTTAGTATTTTTTTAGAAGATCGATTAAAAAGAGAGGTATTTTTAAAAAATTAATTTTTAAGTAAATTTTACGGAATTGGATTTCAATACTAAAGAAGAATCAGAATTAGATTTTGGAGGATTGGAATATTTTCATTCTCTACTGAAATAGGAATGAGAATGAGATTTGTAAGGACCCATACGAGCCTATGTTTAGTTTCGCATCGATTATTCATCAGAGAGGTTCTAGATACTTATACAGGACTAATGAATCCAAAAAATACATTCCGACTAATCATTTTAGGTGAGATAATAAGTTATTATAAATTGTATCAGAGCAGACCAGACCCATGCCTCATGTAGACAAAGGGATACTGCAACATGGGCTCATTGAGGCTGACCCACATGCCGATCATGGTATTTGTGATTAGATTTGAATGAATTTAGATCCTTAGCATAACGAGGATATCAGAGCTTAAATGGAAGAGTATCTGAGGCCCCATACAAGCGTACGTTTAGTTTCACATCGGTTATTTGACGAAGAGATTCTAGATACTTATAGAGAATAAAGGAATCTAAAAAATATCTTCTGACTAACCATTTTGAATTTTCTTCAACTAAATGACCAGAGTGGAAGTCATTTATTTCCATTTTTATTTCATAGTCCAACTCTCTCCATCCAAATACGTCATGCTCATTCCATGGGAGGCAGTTTAGATCCCCATGCATGGCTAACATTGAAGGATATGTCCATGCGTTTGTCTTTGGAGGATTGATGTAAGAAGGGATGAAACACCACATTAGAAAGGGTCATTCTTGATTTATGGGAGACAGCAGAGACTTTAAAATGGAGGAGTTGTTACGTGATAACCAGGAAATCTAAAATTTTCGTTGTATTGACTTAACGAAGCATGAACGCGGAAACAGAGGTCGTACTTGTTAGATTGTGCAGAGGCAATGATAAAAGGACAATGCACGGCAGTACTAACATTGACAGGTTGAAAAGTAGAGTCCGAATGGTGCAAAAAGTCACAGCGGCAACTTTTTCTCAAAAAATTAGGAAGAGAGGAAGCTGAGCCAAAGTCAGTTGAGAGCGACCAAACCATTGTACCAACAATTAATGACCTGATACCTTTTCGAATGAAACAATTTGGACACTAACTAATCAAAATATTGTCTATTATGTTGTATTTGTAAAACTTTTCAACTAATTATTTTGCTTGTTTATGAAGAATAAAAATGTCATGCTTAAGATTCTAAGTCGAATGAAACATGAACAACTTGTTTTAACTCAGTGAGATCTTGCACAATTAGCATCCAGCTCATGTTTAGTGAGGGTTGGCTCGCTTGTATTTGGTTCAATCAAATTTAGTAATTTTTTTAAAATAAAAATTATTAAACAAGACTAATGCATAAATAACAAATACACAAATGTATTTCACTGTTTATATATTTCATAGCACAGCAAGCATTTCAATTGTTAACTATCGGAAACACTTCAAACATTAAACTGAGATCTTTCACAGAATTACATGGGAGCTCGGAACAATCCTAGCAATTGGAAAACTAAGATTTTTCTAAATAATGAAATTTTACATATGTAAATTTTGATGGGCCGTGTTTTTGCTAAAATTTATATAGAGATGATGAAGATAATGATGATGAGAAACCTAATAGTGATTACTCTGTCCAAAATGAGTGTGATCTGGAGGTTGCAGGATAATGGCGTCATCATGTTGGTATCTAATCCTTGTCAATGTTTCTGCATGGGAACACTACTCTTATTTAAGATTCACGAGGAGTTAGGGTGTCTTTCGTTGGGGTGTCTTTCGTTGCGTTTATACCCATAGCAGTTTTTGTCTTCATATAATTTGCCAATGAGATCTCAACCGCAGGTGTACAATCGCAGCGCAAACCTGGTGAGGGAAATAAAAATGATAAGTTAGAACCCTATAATAATTTCAGCCGCCAGGTCATATCCAGCATCCCTGGTTCCCAAACAATTAAACGACGACCACTCGCCGCCCCATGCTATGAGCGTACGTGAACTCGTGGCCGCTTTATGATCAAGGAAAAAAAATCAAATATTTTCCCACAAAAAATAAAAGAAGAGAAGAGATCGATAGTTCTGATATTTTTTTTCTCCAGTTGAAAAGCAAAAGTAATTGACGATCAGGCGAAAGAACAGATACAATTTGTGGGAGAAATTTCGTGTGTGTATATATAGTTGACGGCGAGGGAGGAAAAATAGTAAAATCCCAGTAAGAATGCCCTGTGGGCACCTACGAAGACTCTAACTAGCCTGAATCATGCTTCCTAAGAGAAACAATGGCAGATGAACCTACTAAATACTGAGCCTACTACTTCAGTAAGTCCACAACTGATACAATTCTTCTAGGCAAGGCTCCACAGCCACCATTTCCTCAAACTTGTCCACCACCATCGTCTCCTGCGCTAATTCCTCTTGCCGTCCTCCTCGCCATCCGCAATTAATCTCCTCCACCAATTTTGCCGTCCCTCTAATGGCACGCGGCCTCTCCGGCACCACGGCAGTCACCGTCGACTCCTTCCCGGTGAGGCTTTGCACGACCGACTTGAAATGGGCGGCATCCGTCTTCACAAACTTCGTCTCGATGACTGTCACCCTCACGCCGGCAGCCTCCACTCCTTTCCTCGACATCTTTCAAGTTTCGTTCTCTCTCTTGAAAGTGTTCGTAAATTTTAAACTCTTTTTGCATGGGAAAAGAATACGTAGATACATATATAGGAAGTGGGACGAGAGGAAGCAGAGCAGGATTAGAAGCTGGATTGCAGGTACGAGAGAAGAGTCAAGATATGGGAGCGGAAGAGCGAAGACGGCACACGTGCGTTCAATCCGGAGTAGAATTAGAGGGAGATGAATGAATGGAGGAGGAGGTTACCCGCTTGCAAGGTCGAGTCGTGTCCGGTAGTAGGGTAGCTTGCAGGGTCGGGAGCGTATCTTCGGCGCGAATCCACCGTCAGATCATCCACTGGTCGCTTTGAAAGCTGTGCATGCGGATGGATGATCGAGTTTTGTTGCTTTGAGAGCTGTGTGATGGGTGATCAAACGGCGGATTCGTGCGAAGGAAGGTGAATCCTTGTTTCGCACCACCAAAGATACCACACCCTATCCTAGCCGGCGGGAGCACCCCAGCGAGTAGCGCGGTCGCGTCAACGCTTTCTTGAGTGACGGGGCCTGTCGTCAAATCTTTTTGGCGCGAAAGGTAATTAGCTTTTGGAGAACGGCTTCTTTTTTTCCCCTTGCATTTAGCTGGCATTTAGTTGGAGTTAGGACTGTTTCATGTTTGACTTGGAGACTCAGCTAAAGCACGAGTCGCAGCCGTGCATGTTTTTCAATAAGTTGGCACGGTGACCGTTTGCTTGTATATTACACAGATGGTGATATGCATATACATACATATATATACATATATAAACATATACATACATATATGAGCGCACATATAAATGCAAAAATAAAGAGAAGGAGATTATAATTATGAATGGCAATTGTTGAAATGCTGCATACTTCATTTCAACCCAAAAATAGACAGATCTGAATCATTATTCATTGGCAAGTGATTGATATATAATGGCAGATGTTTGTATCTTATTTATCAAACATGTTTACCTTTTCTTAGTTTCTAGTCCACTTTCTTACTTGCTTCTTTTATTTTTTTGTTATTTTTAAAATTCGTTAGCCTTCTATTCTTTTTTTTATTTTATGTAGCCATTCTGAGCTTGGTTTGAGCAATAGAGCAAAAATTAGGCTTCAAATACATCTTACATCTGCCAAACAGGTTTCAAGGCATAGGAACCGTGCTATTCCCTGAAAAACAATTCCAGGGATGGCTGAAGTAGCTTTATTTTTTTGAGTAAAATCTCTTCTCATTCATTTATTTTCCTTGTTCATATACCCTCTCCTAGAATAGTTCCATTGATGAAAAATTTCGACATAATATATAAACGAATAGCTATTTTTCAACCATGCATCACATCACCTTTCTTTGGAAGGGCTAAAAAAGGAAGGCAAAGAGAGAGATGCTTCCAATGCTTGTGCCAAACTGCCAATGTATATTAACTTTTTTTTTTCTCTTTTCGATGCAAAATGCCACCCGGCTTTTATTGCTAAAAGGTGGTTATTAACATATGATTATGCACATTAAAGGTAGAGAAAGAGACTGCTGGTTACAATAATATCAGAGTGGAGAGCGAACAAAACAGAAAGATGACATCTCCAAGCTGCATAGAGACGGAAGCTCTTTCATCAGGGCATTGAGAGATATGGTTCCGAAAAGGAACAGAGAAACCATCATAGAGGGAGAGGAATTATCTGTGACCGCTTGCGTTTTCAACCTCTTGATGGGGAGTAAGAGAAAAGCCTGAGATTCTGATCGCAGAGAGCTCAGAATACAAGCGAGCTGTTTGGCTTCTTTTCGGACTGCAAACAGAGCTGATATCAAGAGTGATTCCGAGTGACGTTGACCCGTTTGATCTTCTCCCATATAGCAGTGAAGGCAGAGAGATGTTTGCTGCTACAGAGAATTATCCAATCGTGGACGAAGCGCAGACAAATTTGCGTAACTGAAGCAGACGACGCCGATTTGTTTAAGAAGATTCTGGTGTTTCTTGCTTTCCAACAGGCCCAAGTGAATGCAGCTGATCATGTGTGCAATTGATAGCTGACACTTAGGAAAGGATTGCAAAGCGTATATTAACATTAATGGACACATTTTGTCAAAATAAAAGCCATAGATTCATTAGGAGGTCTCAAACTTGATAAGCGGGAGATATAGGCGGATGGATAAAAATGCTCTAAATAGCTCAGAGTTTGCAGCCCAACCTGTGAACAAAGTGACCATTCGTTTGGTAGCAGTAGTTGTTGCGAATTGAAGCTTCACTTGAATGCAATTGAAACTGATGCAATTCTGGTTACATCCAAACTTATAAGATTTACTATTTAGCATCCAAAGAAGTTCTGAGCACATCTTTTATTCGCTTGAATATGTATATGTTTTTTAGGATGTGTAAATATTTTCTAAGAGTACGATGATTATTCACCATCACTCAAGTTGAACATCAAAGTAGAAGACCTTCCACTTGGATAGGAGAGTGTCAACCAGCAGGGTATGCTTCAAGGGATACCCATGAAATTTCAGAATGATCTAGTTACCAAATAAATATCAAAGGCTATTTAGTTATCTATATAAATTGAATTCCCGTACGCCAGGGACAAGGTTGCCATTCTGATTGCTGCTCGATCTAATTTCACTTATCCACATTGTCGTTGGAGCCGCTGTTGCGCAGTGGTAAAAAAGATCATGTCAATTACGGCAAGACAGAGTAGCTTTAGCATTGGCATAAAATTTACTCTGCATATATAGATTGAAATTTGCTGTCAACTCTCTGCATCTTTTCCACCTATTCAAGCCGTTCTCAGTCATGATGCAAAATTTCTATCAATATTTTTTCATATGGTTTCCATGATGTTTTCTGGAAGAATATAAGGGAAGCACATCATGCTAGTTTTCAGACAAAATGTCAACCAAGAATGAACAAGTCTTCCCTTCTTTTGGTGGGCAAAGGAAGAAACAGCCTTTCCACCATCACGGGGTAAAAGGTGAACCATAAAAATCCATCTGCTTAAAAAACCTTTGACAATTTATCAAGTAAAAGATCATAAGACTGTCAAATGATACATGTGCTGTCCGACATCATCATCATCATTGCCACCGAATTGTACCAACCTTTGTAGACTATGCATGGCTTGATGAGGATGAGTAACTATACTATCGGGAGATGAGCAGCTATCAACAACATGTATGGCATGTAAGACCATCTTTTTTGATGCTCGTCTTTTCTCTTGATAGTGGCTATCGGATGTTGCACAACACTCTGTAGTGCAAACAGCACATTACAAAGAAAACATGTTGTACTAAATCATCCAATAGAGAGGTAAACGGGTGTAGGTGAAAGGAAATTAGCTTTAAGAAGAAACCTAGAGCTAATGAACCAAAACTAAGAAAAAACTGGAAAAAAAAAAAAAGAAAAGTAAAACAAGTCAGTCTCTCCAACCAATCTGAGCTGAGCTATGGGCCAATCCTTTCAACAACGTGTATGGTATGTAAGACGTCTCTTTTGATAGTCATCCTTCTCTTGATGGTAGCTATCGGACGCACAACACTCTGCAATGCAAACTGCACATTGCAAAGAGAACATGCTATACTGAATCGTCCAACAGAGAGATAAACGGGTGTAGGTGAAAGAAAATTAGCTTGAAGAAGAAACTTGGAGCTAATTGAACCAAAATTACGAAAAAACTGGAAAAAAAATAAATAAAACAAGTAAAACAAGTCAGACTCTACAACCAATCTGGTCTGAGCTTTGGGCCAGTCCTATTCTGATAATTTGGATTTGCTCGGCTTGTTGACAGTCTATGAGCATAGTAACAGTCGTATAGTTTGCTGAAAGTTTTGCACCAAGAAGATGATGAAGAAGAGGAGTTTTATGTATATCCACGGATTAAGTACGAGTTATGTTATTTTGTAATCCCAAAATTATATCCATTGCTTATCAGTGGTTAATCTGAATTGGATTCATATGATTGAGCAGCCAGAGGTCATGAATTCCTTTATATTATTTTTACGTGGCCAGTTACGTACCTAAGAGTATCGTTCGTTCTTGGCTTCTGCATGAATTTACTCACGACTCCAACAACATAGGCACGAAAGCATTTTGAGACTCTTAGAGTATCCCCCGGAGCATTTTGAGACTCTGCAGTCTCCTCAGAAATGGTTTGATCCATAAGCACGAAAGCCATGGTTCAACCCTAGGGGACTATAATATTTCAATTGTAGGTGACGATTTTCCCAAGTAGCCACAACACCATAGAGAGGAAGTGCTGCACAGATATTGCATTGTGGCAGGATGGATAAGCAACAATCAATGAATACAAGAGCCACAAGGAAATCTTATTATCCATGTTTTCAAGAGTTCATTTGGTAAGAAACTTAATGATATCTGTAACGACCAGAACCTCATCGAAAAAGGCTAGTCGGAAAGTATTATTTATATTTCTTGATTCTGCATAAGTACTCAAGAAATACCTAAAGCATAATCAATGTGAAACTAAACACATATCTGCACAAGTCCTCACAGTATTGTTCCCATGATTTCAGTTGAAATTAGAGTAATTAATTGGAAAGGAAGTGACCCAGATGATGTCCCTTTTGCATCAGTAATCATGTTGTAACGGTACAATATTCGAATAACAAAACATGCTATACCTACAGCTGATACTTTTCTCCCCAACATACTAGACTACTCCAACTGCTTGTTAAATGACCACAGCCCCCGTAGTGAAAGCTAGCCATAATCCTACAAGGAAGTGAACATTGTTAAACATAGTTGTATAGTTTTTGCAACAAGTATCCATTATTCTCTAACCCTTCCCCACTCTTTTGTTTTTGATGGAACCGCATGCCACACAAAGGCACAAAGCGCATTTGCTTCAGCTTCTTAGTCTGATAGCTTCACAATGTACACCCCTCCTCGAGTCTTTAAGAACCAACTAAACCACAAACTTAATTTAGTGGTTCAAAACCTGTGCTTCAACATTTACTTGAAACTCCTTGCTGCCAAGAAGCAAGTTAAAATCACCATTGCATCTCTCTGATCTCTCTCTCTCTCATCCCAATTAATTATGCTTGTAGGGCATCTTCTACAATATAGCTTTAAGTATGGTTATATGGTTACAACTTAACCTTATCTTAATGGATGGTTCAGTGAATATCAGAAATTTGATTAAAATTTAGGTCGCTTCCTGTTCAAGGCAATCTTTGACGATGTCCTCATAGACTTTAATTTGCAAGGTGATCATTGAAATGGCAACACGGTTGCGCTTCTTGCGCGCAAAGCAATCGCACGTTACCATGTTCTCGATCATCCAAGCACTGTCGCATTCAGTGCTTCGACATGAAGGAATCAATTTTAATAATAATCTGACCTAATTCTGGGTTCATAGATTATAATGTTTCCTACTGCATCTGGATTTAGAATGTCAATACATACATGAGATGGTTATGTTATTACTGGTTTTTCTTGATCATTTTCATTAATTCAGTGTGTTTTATTTGATCCTTAGCTTCACAAACAAGACATAATATTGAATCAGTCAATTATGTGCCCTAGCATAAGAAAGTTCTAAGTTGAAACCTTAGGAATGCTATCTATCCGCATGCTTATATTTAGCTTAGCTTGCTCATTTTAGTCCACATATATAGAGCCTATATTATCATATAATATCTAAATGCTTAAGTGTAGCTTAAGAAAGAACAACAGGCACACTGTTTATTTATTCTTAAGGCATTCAAATTCACAATGATGCATTGTTCAGATACCATTTTCCAATCGGGGAGTACATTTTGGGCATGATAAAAAAACACGGCACACTTGGAAGTTCTCAGAAAGGATCAAAGGAACCGTTGTTATAAAGGAATCGAGCACAGACCTCGATGCGAATTCATGGAAAAGGGAATGCACAGCTATGAGACAACGCATTGGCTTCAACTACAACCTAAGGAATAGCCATAAGCATCAGCTGTTAGAATGCCCAATATATGATAAACATTCAGGGTGACACACAAACCCTAACTTACAAATGCCTGCAACTTCAACACCTGGACATGAGTACTGAACAGTGTGAAACCATGTCTGAAGGGAGTTTAAAATAATCAGATTAAATCCCTGTGCTCATAAATTATCACATGCCACTTGCAATTGGTTTAAAAACTTTGCAAACTTAGCACATAAGAAGCTGACGCTATTGCTTGTTTTAGTCCATCCTTAACTTTACTAACAAGACAAATTAAAGTATCAGCCATACATGTGTTATATCTCAGCTATTCTGTGGCCTGGCTTGAACTTTGGATGAAACTTTTAGGATATAATCCTTAACATGGTCTAATATGAGCTCTGTGTTAGCAATGCACTTCAAGCTTCAATGCAACATAAGATTGAACCATAAAAAAAAAAAACTCATGCGATCTTGATTTGTCTTATAGCATTCAAGTTTACAATGATTAACGCATGCAGCTACAAATTGTTCACCAGAGCACATTTGAGTGAAAAGAACGTAGCACTCTCGGGAATTCTAGGTAACTGCCGGAAGAACCTTTGTTTGAAGGAAAGGAGTGTGTACCCGTGGACAGAGAATACGAACACTACATAAACAACAACCAATTAACAAGGCCCTCTTAGAACCATTCAAGTTAACCCCAAACCCTAGTCTTTAACTCATAGCCATGAGAAGAGTATGGTCCTGTCCTAATGATATTGTCAAACACTAGACAGATAATAAGAGTAAGAGGTGTTATTGGTGGTGAAAAGCGGTCACACATGGTACTATGGTGGATACCAGATAAGGAAGCAGAGATTAGTCACTTGATGTCATGCAACCACCTACGGTTAAAAAGACCAAAAAAAATATATTGTCCTTAAGCAATACATGCATGTGGTAACTTAGTGCATGCAGAAAATAACGTGGGTAAATGTGAGAGGACATGCAGGAAATTTAGAAAAAGGGAGGGGAGGAGGAAGTCAGTCCCCGCCACATCTCCCAAGGGATGGAAGGGACAGAGCACAGAAATGTAGGCGAAGAAGAAGGGCAGACTTCCTTATCCCCAGTCTTCTCTAAGTACTCTCCCTCTCACACTCCGAGGCTGCAAATTAAAAATCTCATACCCTCGAGAGGTCCGATGCCTACCCTTGGGCACCTTCTCATCGGGTCCTTGGTGCCCATGCCAACTTCAGCAAATGATCAATTTAGCCATTCTGTAAACTAACATGAGGTAATGATAGAATTGGCATTAAAATGGTTTCATGGACTGTATTACAGCTACAATGCTTCAAAATTATACGAGCTGCCGAACCAAGTCCAGTGTTTCCTTCATAAAAGATTGCTTGTGTACTGAAGGTAAGATTGGTAATATAAAAAGCACAAACAGAAGAAATGCGTTAGTTAATTAAGGTAATGAGCGACAAGGGGTAGATTCACTTAACCTTAAGTTTGTGGGTAGCACCTTTATGAAGTTAGACATTATGATCATCTATCCGATGATCTTTATCTAGATTAGTTGAGAGTTGTTTGTGATGGAACCTATGTCTCATTATAATAAGGTGGTCGCCCCACTCCTTAGCTGCTAGCTTGCGTTTCTTGCAATAGACTATGTTGTCATAGTTATCGGTACAGCTCACACACTCAATGTTACAATTTTTCCACAAAAACAGAAGTCATCAATCCCATTACTCATAAGAATACATTGTTAAATTTGTCTTCAAAAGATATGTACAAAATCCTCATTTACATGCACTTAAATTGATTCCTATCATTTGATCCATAAAAAAAGACGCAGTGGCGGTTCTTAGTTCGCATGCATGGATGGTGGGTCACAGCTAATGGACTCCTAACATGACAACAAAATAGGTGTCGAGCTAGCTTACTTCATCGCCACAAGGACATATTTGAAAAGACCAGAACGGTCTTCTGTGGAGAGGGAAGGATACCTCCTGTTATCTAAACCAGCACTCATGATCATCTCTCTCCTCTGATGAACGTACCCATCTCCCTGTTTGACCGGGTGATGGAGGTGAGAGGAGATAGCGTAAGAATCCGTTTGGTAATAAAGGCCCATTAGTTTAAGAGATTCGAGGCGCCCTCGAACTCAGGGCGCGGAGGAGTGCCGTTGCGGGATCCTTGCACGTGCACCTCCCACGGACTTCTAGGGTTCTGCCTTTCAGTCCTCGCTTCAGTTCTTGGCCACCACCCTCCTTTCCTTCGGTATACGTGCACTAGTTAATCCTTTTCTTTCCCTACAACTTGATGGCCCTACGTAGTCTCAACAACCTCATCAAAATGCCCATTTGTCTTGCTATATATCAACTATTAAGACTCTTCTAGCTCCTTGTTTTTTTCCTTCTTAGATTGGGCAAAAGAAGTATCTTCTTTACGGTGGTCATATACTCAACGTCCCAATCTAGGATTAGTTGTTTTCATTGTCAAGCAAAAGATTATAGGGACCTAGTTTTTAATCAAAACATTGATTTGATACTATTGTTACATGCCACAAGTCACAAATAGCAATTTATTATACAAATGTGAAATTATTGTACATACTCTTGGATTCAACGATATCATTTCTTTTTTTAAAAAACTAAACCATACTATATGGCACATGCAAAATGGAAATTGATACGACAATGATAGATGATAATTGTTGCAACCATCGTATAGCATTGTTATAATATTTGTAACATGTATATAATGATTGTTATATATGTATAATTCATGCAATAGAGGTGGACCAAAACTATTAGAGTAGCTCAGTTTGAGACCTAGACTTTGGTCAAGTTGGGTGTTGATCATAACATTATTTACTATATCGCTTTTTTTTTTATGTAAAACATTATCTATATCATAAACAACTCGATTGCATTCAAATAACCCAACAAGAGCCAGCTCAAAATACCAAATCTAACCACTTTGACTCCGACCTAGTCACATCCTTAAAGGAGACTCAACTTGGCCAAACAATTAGGTTGGATCTAGGCCAAAAGCTCAAATTCAAAACTAGCTTAAATTGGATTTAGGTTAATTAAACTGGACCAGGATCAAAGAAGGGAAAACAAGGAAAGGGTAAAACAGTGATTTCAGGATTATACCAGGGACTCGCCTTCAACAAAAGGGCCACATCTGATCCAAGTGGGCACTTTTGAACTTTCCTTCCATCGTTCCCTAGGAAGAAATAAAATAAGGGGAAACTTCAGATCTGCATGAGGGAAGGAAATTATGAATAAAATAGGGTTGCAAAGATGGGAATAGAAGAGGAATAGAGAATAGAAAGGGAATGTGGAATGAGAGTTGTGATTCCCTCATTCCCTCTGAGTCTGTCACATGAAAAGGCCACTGCATGATTTATCTGGATCCTCTTTTCCCTTGTCAGTTCTGGACATCTCCCTACTCCTTATGAGGCGATTTTGGGGCAGGTCCCCTATTCAACAGACAACTCCCCTTCTTCTCATTAGACTCCACAGAAAAATCCAAAACCCATGCCCTCTGACTGTAGGCCTATAGTTATATTCTTAACAGCTATAATTACATCTAGCCCCCCACCTTCTTCTGTTTTAATTATATTTTATTTGTTTTTCTAGCCGGGTCGCAAGATTATCTTAACCCTAACTCCTCTCCCTTAAAACCCATCTTCTTGAACATCAAGCCAAGAGCTTCCTTTCCCTCTTGGCTTTCTTGTCCGTCCTTTGCTGCTGCTGCTGCTGCTGCTGAGAAGAGAAGAAGCCCTTCTCTTCTAATTTCAAGGTTTGTTTCCCTTCTGTCTGAGTTCTTTTTTTTTTTTTTATTCCCTGAGTTTTATGCGGAGAGAATATGAAAAGTAGGTTATTCTCCATGACTAACATCTAAGCCATATGTGATGTGGTAGAAAATGTAGTCATCTCTTCCTTCCATTGTAATACAACTCGAAAAATTAAGTAATTAGTTTTCTGATACATATTCCAACTCTTCTCTCTACTTTTTATGGTTCCCATTGCTTATGTTTTCAGATCATAGAGTAGGCAATTATGCTTCCAGGCAACGGGCAGCTCACCGTGCCTCCGGGCTTCCGATTCCACCCAACAGATGAGGAACTCCTCTACTATTACTTGCGGAAGAAAGTGGCCTATGAAGCTATAGATCTTGATGTTATAAGAGATGTGGATCTTAACAAACTCGAACCATGGGATCTTAAAGGTTAGATATTTTGTTCTTCCATGTTAATTACTCCTCGTCTAATATGATCTATATAAAGATCCTTCTTCTTCCTCTTTTTTTTATGCGTGTGTGTGCGCGTGTTGGTGGGTTGGGGGGTGGTGGTTTAGGATGATTTGTGTAAAGATTAATGGCAGATGCCCAAGATTGTCAGTGTTTAATCCTATTTTAGCTGCTCAAGGGAGGGTAATCTTCTATTGATTGTTGATTTGTTACCTCCATAACACCTTAGAAGACAAAACTTTACAATATGAACTCATGGAGCTATTATAGTTCACTCCATGTTCATAACTGAAGCTAAATGGTTACTGATGTCATGCAGACAAGTGTAGAATTGGATCCGGGCCTCAAAATGAGTGGTACTTCTTCAGCCACAAAGACAAGAAATACCCAACCGGAACACGCACCAACAGGGCGACAACTGCCGGTTTCTGGAAAGCAACAGGGAGGGATAAATCTATCCACCTCAGCAACTCAAAGAGGATTGGCATGAGGAAAACCCTAGTCTTCTACACCGGGAGAGCACCTCATGGCCAGAAGACTGACTGGATCATGCATGAGTACCGCCTTGATGATGAAAGTACAGAGGTCCAGGTATCATAAATCGGTTCTTCCAAGCCTAGCAACGGCAATCTATTCCTTCTGATGCATGGCTGGATCTTTTCTTTTTTTCATTTCTTGTTGCAACCTAAGGACTTAAACCTAGGGGTATGACTCTCTTACAGATGCACCGCTTACTTTGAGTTATGTTGATGGTAATAAACTAAAATACATGATATATCACTACAGTTGGCACAAGAAACCCTAGATCATCAATAATAGTCCATAGATTTACCCAACATATTTGTGCAGTCATTATGTTACTCTCTAGTTACCATTATCTTTCCTTTTTCCTCCCTCCTTTTTTCATCAGAGTGGTCCTAATTATATCAGAGAACATACAGTGGGAAAATAAGCCAAAAAATACCCTATTTATTCAGATGATGTGTATTGAGAAAGTTGAGCACTGTTTTAACTGAAACTTAACTAACCCAGCTGAACTTTACACTGGTTTTGGTCTGTGGTCTTTGATCTTGTTTCGATGCTTTTTTCTATGCTTATCTTTGTTGTTTTCTTGGAGGTTTTGTCTTTGTCCATTTGTTTTATGAGCTGTATCTTCTCACTGTATCCATCTTCCTAAAGTTCTCGACTCTCTTAAACGGCAGTCTCCTTGGGTGAAGCTAGAGGTTCTATGCATGTTTCCCTTTAACTTTATTATTTGAAACCTTCATAATAATCTGCAGCAGCATTCCTCGTATTCACTCAAAAATAAATGATATCTCCATTTTTTTCCCATCCTAACCCTTATGCTAAAATTTTATGAGACTAGTTGTTCCTCTATATTTTTACTGCAGGAAGATGGATGGGTTGTTTGTAGGGTATTCAAAAAGAAAAACCATCAGCGCGGCTTCCCTCCCGAAGCCATACTCGAAGATGACCTGCTTGATCCCTTGAGGGCAAACGGGTATGTTTCCATGGAGCAGAAGCAGAACTTCCAGCTGCCGTGCAACTTCTCCTTTGACAACAGCATGCATCTTCCGCAGCTGCTGAGCTCTGAATCCACCATCCCTCCTCTCATGTCTCCGGTCTCCATGAACGCTCTCGACCTCGAGTGCTCCCAGAATCTCATGAAGCTGACATCGGGTAATGGTGGAGGGCATCTCCCACACGAGAGGTTCACTGGAGATTGGTCAATCTTGGACAAGCTCCTTGCGTCCCACCAGAACCTGGACCACCTCATCCAGAGCAAATGCAACCCATTATCTCAGCTCATGGACATGGGTTCATCAGTTCAAAGGTTCCCATTGCAGCATCTTGGCTGTGAGGCTGACCTCTTGAAATTTTCTAAGTAAGATCGCTCCTGAGTTATTTTGTTTAAGAAGGGTGTTAACTATGTCTGGTGGTTTGAGGGTTTAAATGTATATATATGCATTTGTTTGGGCCAAGATCTTTTTCTAGTGGTTTTAACAAGGATTTTATATCTGCATTTGGTCTAAATCGTGCAGGCTAGGATACTCCTAGGGCTTTTCAAAGAACCTTGCCCTCTTTTTTGCTCCTTTTTTTCGCTTCCTTTTCTGCTATGATCCTTGCCTTTCCTTAAGACGCTATTGTGTCTTATTTCTAGATGCTAAAAGAAATTAGCTATTTCCTTCGGTGCATGTGCTAAAAATGTAGATGGGCATAAGACAAATAATTTTGTAGAGTAGTGAAGTTCTTATTTGGCCCATTTCATTATGTGGTAATTCTGGGAGCATATATAGGCAGAAGATCTTGAATCTTGTAAGAAGGGGGGTAAATGTTGGTCACCTAGGAGCACTAGGTACCATCTATGATCTCTCAGAAATACATCAACTGGATTTCACCATGAGTTTCCTGAATGGTACACAGCTAACCATAGGAGGCAAGAGTGGCTTGTGGTTCACCACCAGTGCACCAACCGAGCTGCATTGAGAGCTGGAAGACTTCAAAGTTCGTGTTATACAAGGAAACGCGAGTGGAAGACCCTTACTATTCCTTTAAGTTGAATGGAAAGAAAGAGGAGAAGCCCCTCGCAAAATGTTTATTTCGTTTGATGATTTGCAAACCATTTCTTGCTAAGGATAAACCTCTTTCCTTAGTAAGGATTTGATGAATTAAACTGAAAATACCAAAGAAAACCGACAAAAAACGGTGGCAATAGGGACGACGATATCTACAAGAAACATTAGAGAGAGATTTCTCCAAAATATATTTCTTTTTTAGTGAAAATATACGATATGGGCATTTGAGGCCACCATCACTAATAAATTTGTAACATGAGTCTACTGAGAAGATGTCATTTTGAGTGAGCTTCCATATTGAGCATCCCCAATCCGAGCTGGTCTAATAGATGTAAGACTACCCCGAAGTTATCTCCAGCTGGTTCTCTCGCTGTCTAGTCAAAGGGGCCTCTACGTTTGATGTTCCAATTCAGAGCTCGCCTGCACCATTGAGAGGCAACCGAGCAGTTTTGTTTCAAGGCCGCAGCATATAGATGCAAGTGGTATCGTGCCAAGCCATGTGTCCTCCCAGAATCGGACGTTAATGATAACCAGTTCCAAAAGGCTCCCAAATGTTTGCTTGTCCTTCCAAAGACCTTTTTCGACTCTCATCCCCAGCTTTCAGTGTAACGCCCCTCTTCTTGTTTTGACTGGATAGATGTTTTTCTAGTCCGAATATGTAAGAATCAGCAGTGTTTTGTATAGATTTCTTCCATATCTATTAGTTTTTCCTTTATAAGCTCATCATATCTTCATCTGAGATTATGGGCTCTCCCTCCAGAGAACATCCGGCATTATTCAGCGACAGTATCTTAGTCTGTGACAAAGAAGAGCAGAGGAACACTTGGTGAAAGAAACCAGTTGAAGTTCAAATATGAAGCGAAAGGTCTATATCATGATAAGCTTAGCCAGGGACACGCTGTGCCGTGAAGAACTGCAAACCTAGGGAAGATTAACATCTGGTCTCTGAATCACCTCAGCATGTCCCTCGTAAATATCTAGAACAGCAATGGTGGAGAATGGCCGGCCGGAACAATCTGCGATAAGCGATCGTACAAAGAAAACCTTCCGGATCAGGAACCAGCGGATGTGGAGATTGCCCACGATCAGGTAGCAACTCGGAGACTCGGGAGTCTGAGGAACAGAGGAAGGTCGCCGATGGTACTGGTTCTGGTAAGAAAGTTTGGGTGAAGGTGATACAAGGAAGGAGGTGATGTGAGTAAGGGGGAAACTCGGAAGATGACGGCGGAGCAGATAACTGGTTTTGGAGAAGCGTTTCTCCGATGCGGTGGTTTTCTCCGACGAAGAGATGGATGCGGTGTGTGGGAAGTGGCAAAACTTTCTGCTGGGAAAATTTTTTGGTTCATCTATCCGAAGGTAACTTGCGTTCCGATTCGAGATTGAAGAAAATAACGACCATGCGTCTTCACCAGACGGCCATGGATCGCCGCGGGCAAATCCTTGGATAGGGGCTGTATCTTTCGCGCGAAAGAAGGATTCACTTGGTGCAGATCCACCATTGGATCTAGAGATGTCAGCAAGATGAATTCGATTAGCGAAAAAATCGAAATCAAACTTGAAAGTCATCGTCGCCCCGAAGCCTAAACCAAAACGGAATGATTTCTGAATTTTTTTAAAAAAAATGGCTATAATTACCACCGATAAAAACCATAAAATCAAAATTAAAATCCAAAACCTAAAATTATTTTTTTATTCATTTCAAAATTTTAATATATAAATATTCAAATTAAGAATATCAACTATAATTTTTATATAATTCATACCTACTTAATAAATAAATATAGGATTTTTTACATGGATACCTTTCTAAATATCGAATTTTGTATGAATACACTTTCAAAATTGATATTTGCATGTATACTCTCGTAAAACTCTGTTATTGTACAAATACCCTAATATAACAGTTGTTCTAACGCTATTAAAAAAATCATATTTATATTAATTAAAAATAAAATAAAAATTTTAAATGATGTTATTATCATACTCTTCCCGCCCCTCCCCTCCCCTCCCCACCCCCCGGTGCCCGGCTTCCCCCCGGCCCCCGCATATCAGGATCCCGATCAGGGCGTTCCACAGCTGTTCTTGCGCCAGAAGAAAGAAGAAGAAAAAGAAGACAGGAGCTCCACACAGCTATGCTCTGCTTCAGAATCTCTTGGGCCCAGAGAGAAGAGAGAGAGAGAGGACTGCTGGTTTGAGTTGGAAAGAAGGTGGCTTGTCTAAGGATCAGAAATGATGCTAAGTAGGTGGCTTTAACAGCACTGAGTTGGTGGTAATGGAAACAGAAAAAGAGAAACAAAATCAGGATAAAGGCTGCACAAAGCCACCTAAAATCCAGCAAAAGCTCAGAGAAATGAGTTTGCTTTGTGATAACAAGCAAGAGAGTCTTTTCTTTTTTTGTGTGTGTTGGTGGTACTATTGTCGTTTTTAAGTGAATTTATGGCGGGTTTTCAAGGCAGACAGGAAGGAGATATGGGTTTCTTAGGAGCTTGTTAGCTTGTTCCCATGGCCTTATTATTCTCTAAAGGGAAGGGAATTGCCGGCCAATGAGGAGGAAGAGCCCTAAGGGGAGTAGGGTTCAAGTGTGGAAGGATAGCAACAAGCATAGGTTTACAGAATCCAAAGGAACCTCGGCCTGTCAGGATTCTCTCTCGATCTATCACACTGTTGATACCTCTGGTGTCTCAGTAGTTGGGTTTTTTTTTTTTCCCTTCTGTTTTTTTATTTTCGTTTCTTTTAACTTTTGAAGGGAGAAAGTGAGGGAACACTCAACTAAATATGGGTCATGTGCCAGTTTTCTGCAATGGAATAGGATTTTGGAAAAAGGTCTGGCTTGTAGACGGCTCAGTTAGTAGGTCATGGGTCACCTATTCTGACTGAAGGTCAATTGCAAGTCTTTCGAGTCATGGATCGCCAAGCACCTCATAATTATGATATGACTAATTAGATTTGCCCAAATTCTTATCCAAAAGCGTAGTAAAGTTTCTACTTACTTGTATATCCTTATAAAAATTTCTATTTGCACGCCTATCAATTAAGGATATTTTAGTCATTTTAATTTAAAACCGTTAATTTTTTAACGGCGTTAGATGATATAAATACATATGCAAAAATAAGAATAAAAAGGGGTAGAATAGCAAAATAAATATTTGACGAAGGTATACATACAAATATTAATTTTGGAAGGATATTCACGCAAAACCCTATATTTAGAAGGGTATTTATGCAAAAAAACCCATAAAGATATCCAGAAAGAATAACACAACCATCGACAAACTCAATAATTCTAAACTAATAATACAACCATCCAACAAACACAATAATCCAAGCTATAAATAAGTCCAACTACATGTAAAAAAAAATCCAACTGATGTAGTAATCATGAAGAAGATCCAAAGGAAGAATAAAAACTGTCTCTCAAGCCTCTAGAATTTGTCCATTTTGTCATTTACTCATCCATAGTCTATGTACGATCCAGATTGAATAAGATACAGAGCTAGAATTTATACTAAATATAAAAGATACTAAGATATATCAGGTACGTTCGATTTCGGGTTCGATTTCATATCGGAGAATTTACCAAAATCGAATGAGAAACCGAATGATTTCTTATTTTTAAAACCATCATCATTTAATTTCGTTAAAAACCGCTTTGTTCGATTCCAATGGATACCATATTCGGATATCCGTCCCTGTTGATATTCTTGATTGGATCACCGATCGCACAACTCTTAAACTGCTCCAAACTCTACATAAGTCCATTTGCACAGATCTCAAAGTGGTCAGTAGGTGCTCCAACGATCGATTTGCGAAAGATGCAATCCCAAGCCCAATCAGAAACTTTTAGGATGGTACAACCAGGCTCAAAAGTCCTTATTGCAAACGACAATACGCTTCATGCAGCTCTAACCCAATCTCAACAACCAAATGGTTTGGCCCAACCCAATCAGAATTCATCTGATAATTTAGGTCAACCACAATGACAGTACGAAGGTTGTCGACACGTAGGCTTCGAATCATCTCTCAAATGTTTGGATCCCTAAAAGGAGCAATCTGCAGCGTATCTTCATCCCCGAGCTTTGGGATGGTGGACTTTTTGCAGGATGGTGGACTTTTGCAGGAGAAGAGAGGCACGAGCCTCCATAGGGATGCAAGGAGGGAACGTAGGTGGTCATACAAGCTTGTGCATTGTTGGTTGTGAGATAAACTCCTCTTTATTATTATTATTGTTGTTGTTGTTGCTGCAAGAAGGTAAACTTTTCTTTACCACCCCCATCTCCTTAGGAAAAATTTCACACATTGTCTGATATTATATAGAATGGTATAATCGGCTGCAGAGTAAGATCGACTGTTCCAGAATCATTAAAAACAACTACCAACAATAGTTACCAAAAAAAACAAGCACTTTGCAGAAATTCTAACGCCTAGATCGGTTGAGCGTGGACCTTCCCAGGATTTGATTTGAGGCTGGCAAGATACACTTCGGTTTTTGACTCTCTTTTTTTTTTTTTTTATGGAATGGAAGGGCTTATAAGCAATTTTATTCATCTCTAAAGAAAGACATAACGACAATACTGTCACTGAATCAAGAATACGCCAATTTTTATTTCTTTTTTCTTTATCATTTTCTAGTAAAGTCAATAAACTGGGATCATGCAAATAAAAGGACAAAATGATTTTAATAGGGCTGCCAAAGCATGACTTTATGATGGCAACATTCAAAGCCCTACAGGAGCTATTCTTCAGAAATCCCAGAGTCCATAACCATTTTTCATATATCCTCCTAAATCTAGAACTTCATGTTTTGATTCACTTGCTTGAACTAGATTATCTTTTGCATGCAGATCATTAGTTTAAAAATCTACCATAGTAATCAAAATATGAGACATTTCTCTGTAGAAGTCATTGAATTTAATTTATCGAATCTTTTTTAAAAAATCAAAAAATAAAATTGATCCTTTTTTATTCTTTGTTTTTTTGAACCTCAGTGGATATGGGTCATGATTCATGAACAGCTTTCTGTTGGTCACGACTGCTCTTGAAGTAAACTGAAACCAAATATTCCACGACAGCACGGCCCATCTTTGTCTCATTGTATACTCTTAATAAAGAAAGCCCAATTGTGGAAACAACCAGGTCACCCTAGTCCCTAGCAAGTGGACGATTGAGCTAGTTCTACGCTTCGTTATCGTACCATTAGAGGCTGTTTGGTCCGAAAAATTCTACTAAGACAGGCATAGAAACAAGCCAAATAAATGATTGTTATGAAGAACGGTTGTTTCGCTGCTTCCTGTAAAACCGGTTTTGTTAGAATTGGTAATTGGTAAAACCTAAAAAATCAATTTTATAAGAATTACATTTTTTATTATTTTTATAATATTTTTTTTCCTAAACAAGTGTCTTTTATAATTATCTATTTTGGGACTGAGCAACCAAACAATGTGGCTGGTTGACTGGCTTGCAGCCATGTCTCTTCTCCCTCCATTATACAATTGGGTCCACTCAAATTTAATTCAATTCAATATTTGATTGAGACAGGTTCAGTGCATCATGTTCTTCATCTGTCTGCTTAGATATGGAATCTTCTTTCCATATATAATCCGGACATACTTATGCATCCTAAGACATCTTGGCTAGCATGTTATTACCGGTGTCTAATAATTGTCGTTCTTTTTGTTCATTATCTCACTAACAATTTCAAATAACTAAATTTTAAATTTTTAGAGACAAAAAATAATTAAACTCTTTTTATTATTTTTTACAAACTAGTTCATCTCAACCATCGCAACTATAAAGTATTATTTGGATTCTTTAACTCTATATAAGTATTCAGAATTTCTCCGGTATATAACTAATGCAAGACTAACTCAAAATTTTATTCAAAAAGATTAGACTTTGGATTCTTTAGTTCTACATAAATATTTAGAATTTATCTATTGTATAGTCGATATGGGACTAAATGCATGCATGCTAAACTCGAGTTTTTGTTTGCATGTGCGGCAACCCTGGGTAGTTCACTCGATGGCACGCACGGCTGATGGTGCCCGTGCATCGATGGCCCACAGATTTGGGCATTTTCTTCCTATGTCGTTGCATGGAAATATGTATGGTGCCACAAGATAGCATATGGGAGCTGACGCCGTAGTCACCTCTACTGCCTACACCGGACATCTTGGTGGGTTGACCTCAATTTCCTTCCACCCCCTCCCCTTGCTGGGGTTTGATCGGTTGGTTTTATACTTCATGAGCTCTGGGGACAGGGTGGTCACCCTTAATGCTATGAGTAATGTCTAATGCACAAGCATGTAAAGCCTACCTACTAAGGCCAACTAAATGGAGATCATGGTTGGCATCTCTTTCCTTAGCACCTTTTTCCCTTTGATTTTTTTTTTTTAAATTCTGAAATCTCTTAGAATTTGATCTGGAGAGAGATTTTTGAACCTGACTCCAAAAGATAGTTACATGCCAATGCGCAATGTGTATATCAAAGTTGCCACTTTGAATTTTAAACTTTATATGGGATCGGCCTACATGGGACTCTTAGCTTCATCAAACCAAAGGAAAATAAAATATTTTTATTAGATTAATATGTTAAATCTTTGGTACGTATATATTAATCTATATCCTTTTCATATTTATATAAACAATTCTTGAAAATTTCTTTTTTATACAAATCCATCCTTTCTAGCCAAACTCTAGTTAAAATTAACTAGGATTGTAGAAGAAGAAAAATGTCTTTTATTTAACACAAAATAAGACTTGGGACTCAATAATTTCTTGCATACTTCATTCTCGTCTCTTTTAGGACTTGGCCGCTAGGGAACTAACAGTGGAGGAGCACAAGTTAAAAGGTCGGTTAAGTATGAAAGCTAAAGACAAAAAATATCAAAAAATATGAAATTAACACCATTTGGAAGAGTATAATCAGAATGTTTCATTTCTATATAGTTCACGATAAGCAATAAGTTGCAAGATTTCAAGGATTAAAATATAATTACAGGAAAGACATGAACTAATATGTAAACACAAAAAATTTAAAAATAAAATGCAAAAAAAACTCAAAAGTATAATATTGGGTATATTTAAAGGGTGATCTTTGATTAGTAAAATACTTTTGGAATGAAAGTCTATGCATGTTCTTGAGGAAGACTAAGCATGCTGACTAACTTCTCCAACATGTGCTCTTGAGGAATTAATAAAATACTCCTTTACTGCTCCAACATTTGCTCTTCTGAGAAAAAGAAAAAACTTCTCATCGAAAAAAAAAAAAAGGATTAGGAGAAGCAACTAAAAACATAACTAGCAGCAACATCAAGCAAATTGATGGTGCCCAAGTCAACCTGATCCTAGCAAGCCAAAACATAGTTTAAGCCCCAAACATACATATTTTAGGTCGCTTCACATTGACACACATGAATCTCTCTAAATTAGGGATTGAGCTTGAACCCATGCAAGTATCATCTAGAATCAAAAGCATTAGTCATTATGATGTATGTATGTTGGTCTGTACGATCCTATTTTTGCATGCTTGTGTTCTACTATGCATGTATTATGTGTAAAATTTCACGTATATACGGCTAAGATTAGCATTTAAAAATAATCAAAATTCTACCAGTTATCCAGATTATTTTCAATGCGTAAAAATATTAACATGGTTTGATCCCATGGGCCAATGATTTTTCATTTCTAGATTGGTCTTTTTTTTTTTGGGGGGGGGGGGGGGGGGGGATGCTCTTTATGAAGCATAATCTTACCCATACCAGCCATGCTGCGCGATAAAATGGAATGTCACAATGACAACCCAAGCATGCTAACTAATTAATCTGACTATTTTCACACAATGAAACAAAGTATTGCAAGTCAATCTCACTTCCCTAATCTTGTGACATTTTGATCCAAAAAAAAAAAAAAAAATCACCAATACATGTGTATAAAATTACATGTCCCCATGCTGGTACATCATCTATGTGGACCTCGTGCATGGTCAATCACATTCTACGACGTCTATGTACAAGTGTTTGATCGCGCGGGCAGATGTTGGTTCGTTTTGATTTTCAAAGTCAAGATCGATCCAAATTATGGTGGACAAGTCGGTTGTCGTCACATTACTTCTTTAAATAATGGAGATATCTAGCTCTCGCTCGTGGCAACGGCGATCAATCATACATGCTGCCCAGGTTCATGGCCACATGTGGTGTCTTGGAAGCAGGTTTCATGGTCCCACCTGGACCATTGCATCACATGCTACTGCCCTTCCACACTGGAAACTTGTGGAAGTCCCTCACATACAGATAGAGACTTCCCTACTCTTTTTAACTTCTTCCTCTCCCCGTTCCCTCAAGTCCTCAATTCCATCCCAATTCCGCCAATGGCCACCTAGATTGGACCAGGATAAGGCCTGCCAGGATAGTACTATCACCTCCAAATCCGGCCGCCCAAGCTGCCCGATCCAACCACTGACCAATCTCCATGTGCTCCCGTGCCCATAAAAGCAGTAAAAGTAACAAGAATGTCAGGATATGGTAGGGGCCAGAGGTTCCTTTTGTACGGGTTATTAAAGCTTTGGGTCTTTCCATCCATGTGGAAGAATGATGGCACGGAAGGCTGTGCAGCCTCGCCGAGGAAGGCACGGTTGGGATAAAGAAAAGGTTAAGCTATCCACATGCATGCGTTGCCCGGAGAGTACACCATGTATCATTAACGTGTTATAGGAGTAGTTATGGCAGTTGGAAGGACAACGTCATGGAGAGGGACGTCAAGAGATAGATTGGCTATTGTTTCCAACTTATCTACTCTTTCGTACACTTGACTCGATCGCCATGAAGATGGAAACTAATTGCTTACAATAATTTTTTTAAGCAATTGTACCTTGGGTGCAGGCAAGGACGTGGACCTGCCGTCTTCGCATTGTAACAATGAGAAATGACATCTGAAAGAAGAAGACGATGCATGAAATTGAGAATTATTCCATTTGAAGGACGTTCCTATTCTGAGAAAATTGATGTCCTTGAAGGGTTTAGTAATCCCTTATTCCGTGGGTGATTTTTTCAGTTCCTTAGATCATGGCTCATGAGGGCCACATGGAGAATGCTTGGTGGCACTCTAATTTCCAGAATGATCATTATACGGTCTTTTATATATGTGTATGTATAGAGAGAGACCAAACTATTGTTATGACATAGATAAATTGTTTAATCTTTCTAGCCGAGCTACATAAGATTAAGGGATAAGTTTATCGCATTTTAATAGTTTAAAAGCAAATTAGAGAGTACCAATTTTTTATTTAGGTTATTAAACATGTTGGACAAGAGATAAGGATTGTTGCAAAGGCCTATAATAAAGTTTTCTGCTTGCAGTTGACTTGAAGATGCATCAATTTGATCATATGCTTTGTTAAACACATTCAATTCACTGTTGATTTAATGTATAAATAATCAAGATTAGATCCGTTAAAACCATTGACAATTTGAAAATAAATTTTTTGCTTCATATGCAAGCAATCCTTGCAAGTATTTTTTTTAAAATTGCAAGAAAAGAACAATTAAGCATATTACTATGGTGAAGTAGATCTAGAATCTACCAAACCATGTTGCACCTTATTGTATATCACATATCAATTAGTACGAGATCTCATATTTTTTTATGTTTGTAAGTGCAAGTGCAAATCCTATATATACATCTTTTCTGCAGTAGTAATGTGCCACCCTAGACGTCCATATACCTGATGATCATGTATTGTGTGGTTATATGGAGGATAATATATCCATCTCTAAAGTTAAACAAAAAGTTGAAGCTTCTGGTCTATTGTTAGACTTCTTTCTTGCTTGCGTGGACCACGCCATCAAATAACCAACTCCACGCCTTCTTTGAAGAACTTAGACAGTCTTTCAATTCGATGGTCTCCTTTGGATAAGCTTGTAAGAGATAGCTAGAAAAGTTTCAGACTACAGGTTTAAAATATCATCGTTCCCTCTTACTTAATTCACCTAAAGCTTGTTTAATTCCAAAAGGAACTGCTCTCCATTGGATATGGGGAAGAAAAAAAAGGTGGTCAATTGACACTAACCCCCTTATCCCCAATGCTGCCGTGGCATTTAGCCATCACGTCCGCACGGGCTTGTGGTGGACTTTGTCGACTTTTGTTAGCCTATAATTTATTCCGGTCAAGAGGACGAGGGGTAGGAGAAGTTGGAATTGGTTAGCTCGTAGCATCAATAGCAATCTAAATCAATCCGCTAATCCTTCCAAATTCTGCGGTCATTTTACGGACTTCTGGGAGAGTCGATAGATGGACCATGGTATCCTCCAAATTGGGTCCACGGACTGAACGGTCATCATGTCTCTCCATCATGAGATATTTCATGGGTGCCAACCTCCGGGGTTTCTTTACCGTTGATGTCGCCTGCAGGGGCCACGAGGCTTCTGTCGGCACCCGGACCCACGAGGAGGAGCGCCGAACGACGCCGTGGGGTGACACGTGGTCTGAGGTGACGTGGCCAGCGTTCGAAGGAACGGCGAGGTCCGGCGCTGTGCGGCAACTAGGCGACAAAAAGCGACTGGTAGACGGGCCACGTAGGCGGCCCAGGTAGTACGACTGGATTGAGCGAGGTGGGGCCCATAGGAGGTATGGAGCCTGCAGGTCGGGATTCGTGGGGCCCACAGAGAATCCCCGCTGGGCCCAGCCCATCCCAAAATTTCTTTTTCTTTTTTTTTTCTTTTCCTTTTTTTTTTTTTTTTTGATTGTTGCTTGGCGGTCCATAGCCACGGCTGGGATTGGGAATTCATTTATTTCTAAATTTTTTGACTGTTATAGTGTATTATAGTAAAAAATAATAAATGTATACAGAAGAATCACGGGAATTTAAATGTCACAAATGCAACTGGAACAACGGTTATCTTCGAGTAGAAATTTGAAATTTATAAAATTAAGCTGATTTTGAAAGTAAGCCACTTAATTATTGAATTTGCAGGAATGGGCTGGGCTATTTTGATTTCCAATGACGTTGGTCCGTCGTTAATGATGATTTTTTTTAAAAAAATCCTCTTTGAACATATAAAATTGAACTTACTTTTTCTAAAAGTACTATATTGACAAGATATTTAAATTTTATTACATTTGTATTTTATCAGTTACATTTGTCATCTTTTAACTTTCTTATCTTAATGATTATGAACAGCTCGCTTTTCCAAAGAAACAAGATTGATGGTTAACTTGAAATTACAGGTCAATCATGTCGACAAGGAGTCCATTGTCTAGCGAGACAAAAAAATATAGCTATTGATGGTGAAACCATGTTGAAAAATTAAATCGATGAGAGAGAATATAAGTAGAACAAATGTCAACTAATTATAATTGAAATAATATTAAATATTTAATTGCACTAGTCATACAATGATTGAATACATCATTCTGTCATATTTCAAAATAAGTTGGTTTTGAACTGTTGAGCTAGAAATCATCTACCCCCTCCATTCTCTATGGTATTAGTCAAATGTGTCAACATAGGACTATGGCATTTTTCCTTTTTTTATGATTTTAACAATTTTTTTGCGCTCACATTGGACCCATGTTTCATATTTTGCAAAATATGTATTTCATGCATGTTCAACCTCTGACGTATGGTATTTATCTTTTTTTTGATAAATTTTAGCCATAAAGTCATCCAAAATTTTTCAATTCATAAATATTATATATCTAGAAATAATAAAAGCCACAATATCATGACTTCTAATGCCATAAAAATCTTCAAAATTTAGTAACATATTTGGTTCGCATGAATAGAAGGAGAAAAAGTATGGTCAATAAAAAAATAGAGAAATGCTTCATATTTAAATAAAATTTTCAAAAAAAAAGAAGTGAAAGTAGCTTTTTTTTGAAAATAAGATTCTCATATTTTATAAAAAAAAGATTTATGTGGGATATGGAAAGCCCAATTTCTTTTATTTTCTAACAGTGTCTTTTAAACTTTTAAATAAAATAGGGTAGGAATTTCTTTATTAAATATATAAGAGATATTTTGTATAACTTTTTCTAAAAAATAGATGCTCAACCAAACATAAACCACTTTTCGATATACTACTTTCCTATGATTAATAAAATATATAAAAAATATTTTTATTAATATTATATATATAGATATTATTTTTTAAAAAATATAGTAAAAAAATTTGGCGAACTATATTTCTATTTTTTGTAATTTTTTTACTATATGATTTTTTGAACTAATTTAGTGAGTTGTGGATGTATAAATAAATAAAAAAATTTATAAAATTTTTTCTAGGAAAATGCTTAGTGCAACTTGGAAGCTGAAGTGACTTCCCTGAAACTGCTTGACCGTTAATAGTGGAGCGTCTAGAAAGTGGTCCGGTCCCTTTCTAAAATAAAATGACAGGTCCAGTCAAAATAATTTGTCAGTAAATGGCAGTACCGAGCGTCGACACTTTAGTTTTTTATTCCAACTAGATAAAACATGTGACAGGCTTCAGCGAGGCCCGATGTTCGACCTAAATTAGTTTTATTAAGAGAAACATCACCATCAAGATTCTTCTGCCGCCAACTAGATTTTTTTTTGTTATAATTAGGATGCAAAATTATTTTTTTTAATGTTTTGTTGTTGATGATTCTAGAGATTTAGGTTGAACAAAGCATTTTGTAAAGGAAATCTTTTTTGGATAATATCTAATGAGCAATGATGAATAGTTGGATTGGTTACCATCATCAATCAATTATTCATGAAGAAATTAGAATAGAGTAAATTAGATAATATCTGTCCTAATTTATTTTTATATCTAAATCTATCCGAATTTAAATAAAAATTCAAATATCTAATTAATATCTGTATTCATATTTATAAAAAAATAGATATATGAATATGCTATAAATAACTATCTGATCCGTATCAGAATATCCGATTTTATTTATAACTCTATTTAATGTTATACAATACTAATTTTTTTTTAAATAATAAATGATCATATTAATATGCTATTAATTTGATTTATTATTTACTTAGTAATATTTTTGATTTACAGTTATAAAATTTAATTACCCGATTTATATCCATATTTATATCCATGCTTTCGATATTCAATTGGTGAACATATCCGTTTAAAACAAATATAAATATTAATTTTTACATCCAATCGACATTAGTACTTATATCTATATTTTTTAAATAAAATAAATATAAATATGAATATATTTGTATGGGATCTGATTTTGGCTCTAAATTGGGAACATCATTTTAAGGAATGCAGTTTTTTTTGGCTTAATAAAGGTGTCATCATCCAGATTTCACGCATAGAATCCGTAATAATTTTGTAAATTTGATATGATTTGCATGCTAGAATTGGCGCCCTACATCAGCTAGACTATACACAATGTCAGCAGGGCCCTCAGAAACGCTGATGTAGTGTTTGCTCCTGCTGTGGTGTCTGACCACGTGGATGTAATAATGATGGCAATACCTCGCAATGACATGGAGGATCTGCACTTGATTTTGTGTTGGATGCTACTGCCAAAAGTAGAGGCAGGAATTCAGTGGTCATGTACGTCAAGAGGCATGATTTGGGTACTTAAATTACATGTATCTAAGAGCCCGTTTGGTTGCAGAGATAAATAATAATAATAATAATGATAATGATAATGATGATAAGATGCCATTTAATTGAATTTTTTAAAAGAATTATATTTGTATAAAAATATAATTTTCATATTTTATGAAAAAATCTTTTTATGAGAAATATGAAAAAATTACTTTTTCATGAGCCGAAAATTATTTTATTTTTATTTTTAAAAAAAAAGTTCTTTCGACATTAAAAAGATATTAAAGACTTAATTTTTGTTAAGGGTATAATAGATATTACACATAACTTTTTCAGAAAAATGGATGGTCAACCAAACATAAGCACTCTAAAAATCTACCACTTTTTCATTGTCAACTAAACATGCCAAAAGTACTTTTTTTTTAGACATTTTTTTTAAAAAATCTGCTTCTCAAAAATTATATTTTCAAGAAAAAAATACTTTTCGCGAACCAAACAAGCTCTAAGTATCGTGCATGTACCTGGAATTTCTCTATCCCTCTCTTAATTATTTGGACCATAAAATATTTATATTTTTCTAGATTTCCGCCAGTAATAATTATCTAAAGTCTCCAGTACTGGAGTCCGTTATCGAGTGACCGATTCCGGGAGTTGTGCAAAAATGCTTGGGTACCTCGCGAATATAACTCAGTAAGTTACTCGGTTTGCGTACTATATTTTGGTAGCACCTCTTTGAAATTGGATAGAGGTTGGAAGAATTTATTTTTCTTCATGCAGGACATGCAATAATTGCTTTGAGTTATATAAAAATGGATAAACAAGAAAATTCGGATTGCTCTGAGATTCATATAAAATGCAATCCAACAAAATTTGTCGTGAAAAAAAGCGAAGGATACAACTCAAACCCTAGCATCATGAATTGTGCCACATGATGAAGCAACACTGGTAATTGGTAGAAGATGATTGAGTGACTCTCTTGAGTGATTTATTCTGAGCTACAATATCGTCGCTCTAAATTGAAGTGTAAATAACATGCTTAATGTTTTTTGGACAATGAAAGCAGACAAGAAGCAGTGGCAAATCTGGAGTGGTGCTGAAATGTCCTGCGTACCAACTAGAGCAAGAGCACCTACTGAAACCAATCCATATAATTGCAAGGCACAGGGAAAACTCCCATTACACTGCTCTCTCTCTCTCTCTCTCTCTCTCTCTCTCTCTCTTAAAAAAAATAAAAAAGAAAACAGAAACCTGATACTGATAGGGAATCCCATCACCTCTGCACCTCGTACTGTATACCGTGGCTAGCATCACGCGTCACCAGCACTCGCTTGAAGACTTCATTGACCATTCAAGGAGGATGAATGGTTTGGTAGGCCCCAACTTATCCACGAACATGGTACAAAGTAGACTAGAAAATTTCATTTAAACGAAACCCAAACTTAGAATTTTAAATACTATTGTCCATGATTTTTTTTTGTAAAGTTATCCATAGATTATTACTCCAAGTTGATGTGACATTAGGCACTGAAAAATAACTTTCCCCTGCAATCAAACAAAGAGTTATTTTCTTCTCGCAAATGGAGCAGCATGTTGGAACTTGCATGTCATGCGGACGAATCCAGCCGACTTCAAGCTTCTCTAGTTCAATTTGACTTTGGCTAGTAGATGCTAGTGCCAGGTGTCCCTAAATTTCTCAAGGAGCTAATAAAACTAATGCATTGGCCAGAATATATTAATCTCACTCTCCGCCCACCTGGCAAAGCTGGGCTTATGCTTATAAATTCACGTGCATCTTTTTTATTTAGTCAATGAAGAACCATGACAATCTCCCTCGTCCAACTTAGTAAGGGGCTCACATAAAAAATAACAATTCAACCTCGTGAAGCTTTTGTTCATGATACCCCCGCGCTCACATAAAAAATAACATTTCAATCTTGTGATGCTTTTGCTCCTGATTTCTTCTAATAAAAGGCTCGCATAAAAAATAACAATTGTCGTATGTTAGGACTCACCTGTCACCAATTTAGAAACCAAAAACTTAAACTATTAGTTGGAGCACCGTCCAAACTAATAAGTTCATATAACATTTTTTTTTTTTACTAACCGACGTGGAACTTTGAACCACAACAGGGCCAGATTTTGTACACCAAAATATTTTAATATTTTTTTACGGAATTAAAGTATAGGTTTTTAATCCCTAAATACTAGCTCCCTTAATAATTGCTAAATCAGGCAATGGTTTGTATATATTGCTAACTATATCCAATCCGCAATATAAAAAATTTCAGTTTATTTTACTGTTATCTGATTTTTTTTTCGTTTTAGTCAAAAATTGTGTCCTTGTTCATATACATCAAGACAGCGAACATATTAGATTTTAACAACACATTTTTTTTAAAAAAAAATAAAAGTTCCTCAAGCATTATCGTACTAATCGGAGATTCCCTCGGATCAAAATCCCTTCCCTCCAAAATCCAGTGTCGTTTTTAATGCGTGCGGCTGTACGCACAGGATATGTGATAATGTGAAGGGCCATCTTAGATTCGTGTTACGTAAATTTGACTCCGTGCGGAAAAGTAGATAAGATTGCTCCATCAAGGCATCCATGGATGGAACATGCGCGCATGCCACGATTCCAACATGACATTGCACAACTCGTTCCATCATGCAGCAATCCAGCTGGTGTTTTGTTCCTCATCAAATTGATCGGAGGATTCTTCCTAATAAAAACGAATGTGTCATAATTGGCACATACGCTCGCATTCCGCTCGATCGCAGACGCCTCTATCAGATGTAACACTTCTTGAGGCAACTGGAGGAAGCCAATCAAGTCTTCCAGCAATCATGCTCATTAAAAAAGAATTAAACTTAGCTGAATAGTTGTACCTTAAAAATGAGATGGTTGCAAATAGATGAATCACATCTTGATCCAGACAAATATATTTTCTTCTTTGTAGACTTTTTTTAATAACATTGTTTTTGGGAAGTATAACATAATATACAAATCAATTTCTATGGCGGCAATAGAAATCATTTTTTTAGAAATTTTTATATGAAAGGCGAAAAATACAGAATATCGAGGACTAAGAGCAAATGAAGATTGAGAATCCAGAAGATAGTATAAGATTAAGAAATTCTATGACAAAGATCAACCATAATATTATGATCTAATATTTTATTTGGTTTTGCCATCTTCTAAAAAAGTACCTACTAAATTTTGCGGGTTTGATCGCACCGAAAAAGGTATTTTTGAAGTTTTGATTGCCAATTGGTTCTACAAACACAAATTTCAAGAGGTTTAATCTCATGCATTTAAATAGTTAATTAATGGTTTTCAATAATATAGTATTAAATTTTGAAATAAATGTAATAAAGAGCAATAATAGCAACAATATTAAACAAATGCACTAACAAAAATGATAAATAAAATGATTCTTATTCTGCATGGTTTTCAAAATAGTAATAATTTCTGCACAGCATTTAAAGCCTTAGAAGACTTTTGCACATATTTTAAAGTTGCAGTAAGTTTCTATATACACAAATTTTTAGAACTGCAAAAAATTTCTGCACAGACTTTAAATGTGAAGAAAAAAATTGCACAAATTTTATATCTACAGAAAAAATCTGTACAAATTTTAAATCTGCAGGAAATTTCTGCACATAACTTTAAAGATAGAGAAAATTTTCTTTACCCCATTTTTGGGGCAATATGAATCTCTTGAAAGACTGATTATTGTACAAAAAAGACAACCTCTAAATGATAGAGTTTAAGTTTTGTAATTTTATGCAAACAAAGTAAATTTAATTCTAAGCTATGAAATTAAATTTAATAAGCAACCAATATCATTTTTTAGATTTACCAAGAATTATGTTATTAAAATAGTGTACATCAGATGCCTCAATTCAAGTAAAATCATTTCAATCTTTTGGGTTTCTGCTTTGTAAATTTCTTTTTATAACATTATTTTTGAAAATATAAAATAATATATGAAGTAGCAATATAGTAATTTGTAGGCCAATTTCTGCCAATCAGGCAACTTGTATGTTGGTACATTAAAAATATCGGTTTATAAGGAATTGGAATTTGAGATCGATCTTCTTGTTACTTGCATGATACGGATCCCTAATTTATTCCATTAATTAAAAATTGTCCTTGCTGAGAAATGATCTTTGAAATCTGTCAAGTTTATGCTATTCAAGAAGTGGAGATCTAACAAGTTAAACTAATATTTTTGAGCATTTTAATCCTGACATCCTAATCAAAACTCGAGTTTAGCGGCCAGGATTTTTGTTGATGTAAAACATCTAAAAAGTTTTCGAGTGAAAAAATAGACCTATATTTTATGTATATCATCATTAATTGTCACTTAACTTGCTGATACCTGCACTTGTAGATATCTATCATACGTTGCAATCTATTGCTATCCAAGAAGCGATATGGACTACAGATTGTTGCCAGCCTCCGGTGATACCATTCTATTGGAGACCATGGTAGCCACTATGACATCGGCACTGATGGTGCCTGATACTTTTGAATGCAAGAATATGAAAAAGTGGTATAAGAAAGATGAATCATGCTTGGGAGAAACACCCAATATCCATTTATGACCCACGTCTGGCTCACATTGAGAGTCTGTTTAGATTTTTCCGATAGAATTTGAACGGACTCACTTCAAAACTGTTTATGGGTATTTAATAAATTAGAGCATATTATATCCCGCTTACTATTTAACTATCATGCAAATTTTGGAGAAAAAAAAACAGCCGAATAGATCAGCCCCACCTTGGAACTGTACCTCAGCTGCAATCAATCTCTTTAATGACTAAGAGATTGCAACTTTCTTTCCTTCAGCTACATCTCTTGTTCAACTTCTGCTTACTGTCATTTGCCAACTCTCAAGCTTCAGCCATTATCAAGGAACTATATGGTGATGTTGGGTTGAGAGAAATAGAAGAAAATATCTTTAGAAGCTCTTCAGCAGAACAAGCCTTTCTTATGCTAGTGGTAGAAATTGTATGGTGCTGCTGAGAGAAAACGAACTCTAGAATTTTCCTCGACAAAAGCTCAACGAAAGAAAAGGAATTTTGCAAGGTGATGCATAACCGTAGGATGTTCCTCAACAAAAATTTGACGAAACAAAAGGTGTTTTGGAGTTATTCTGCTCTTCAAAAGACTTCAAAAGATGGCACAATTCTTTCTTTTCGTTTCTATTCTGGCTCATATACAGCTAATGGATTGCTATCTTTTTTGCTTTCTCATGAGTTTGTTTAGTTAGAACCGACACGTGCAGTCCTGATCTGACAGACTCTCTACTTTCTGTAACTCATCCTCTCTATAATTACCAATTCTTTTAATAAAGTCTTGAGTAGCCGTTGCCTCCCTTAATATCAAAAAAAAAAAAAAAGTTCAATTTTTAGCATGTGATCTTGCTAGTTATATATTTATATTGGCCTAATTTACCAACCAGGCATAATTTTTAGCTCAATTCTATAAAAAAATCTAAATAGACCCTAAAGCAAAATGGCCTTGGTGCAAAATAGAGAAATGTAAACATTAGATTTAGCACCATCCCTAAAGTAATCACAATCTTTTCTTCCCAAGGGGAAAACAAGCTTATTCCTCCTATGATATCCGGAACAAATAACCAACCATTGTTGTACGATGACAACATGCATGTATACCGATATTCTCAGAGTACACTTTGCTTCCATAAGAATAAGGATAGCGTATGTAGGCCCCCCTGATAACGCCGGAATGACACCGATTAACTTACGCACGGCGCGCGGACCCCAATCCAGGTGTTTCCCACGTCATAATTCTTTGGGTTCTACAAATTTCGTGCTTGTTAATGTGCCTATAGTTCGCATGCTTCAGTGGCCATTTTGTCAACTTATGTGCGTCACGTGACACATGGGGAAGGGAATTCTGAAATATATTTTAGTGCGATGCTGAGCTCTCGGGGAACGTGATCTCGTCGCTCAAGACGATATCATGCCAAGCGAATGCTGCATTTCAGTTGATTATACTGCTTTCATATCTCAAACTTTGCTTCTTCTTTTTTTTTTTTAACATTGTTATTGCTGACGCAACATTCATGTGTTAAATCTTGAGTAAGTTTATACTATAACTTTCTCTAGATAATTATACCAAAGTTTATATTGATATTAATATAATATAACATGTTGATATTATAGAACAGTGTTCCACCAATAATATTTTTCTCTTGATAATTATATGAAAAGTTTATTTTAGCATAATACTAATATTTGTTGATCGCAAGATGCTCTAATCCGCTGGGAGAAGAATTTCACTTGTGTAGAAAAGCTAATAATTGTCACTTATCTATCTACAGTTAGACAATTATGTTCTCTCCCTTTCTCCATTATTATGGTTGACTAAGAACCTAAACATCAAAAAGAGATGCCAAGGAGGGTTTCTACTAGTTCACTTTAGGAATTAGATTGGATAATATAGATCCAAATTCCTCTTTTATTACTATTCATGATCTCAATAAATATCCAAAAAAACTTTTGAAATACAAATAGGAGTTACTAAGTAATAAATACATTTTCCTAAAATATAATATATGCACGTATAATGTCAAAAAACAAATTGGCTATCTTGTCGGTGAATTTACCGTACCCCAAACTGGTATAGATGAACAAGTAAAGTATACTAGGGCGCATCGAGAAAACCATGTCGAAAGAACTCAACAAAATGATCCTATAATTTCTGGAGAAGGGGTGCTCTCCTATTTTTTAATTAGAAAAGCAGCATATACCAAAAAATAACGGCTGTTTATTAAAAACACATGACTCTGCTAAGTAGTAATACGATGTATAGAGTCTGATGCCTGCCTAGTGCTGGAAGGTTGGAAGAAGAAGCGTGATAAGCTAGAAAACATAAAACTAAAAAGCATTATTGATTAATATATGATTTCATAAACAAGTAATTTATGATTCGTAATTGATAAATGAATTATAAATGTCTTAAATACGTACCTAAGGGGATACCATGCCAATATATAGTTGAAGAGGCACCATATCAACTTAAAAAAAAAGTAAATTACAATTTTTTTTTTGAGATTAGGGGTAAATTATACTTACATCCAGTAATTTAAAAAACTGTGCCTACCCCTTGAGATTTATTTTTATTTGATACTTTAATTTGTAATTTAACAGAATGTTAGTTAAACCATTAATCTTAAATGTAACCCTCATGCTATGCCATAAAATTTTTTAAAAATAATCAAAATAATCTTAATTAAGTGACATAACAACCATCTAAGAACATAAGAAAATATGTGTATCCTCTTTTCCACTCAAGAACAATTTTAACCTTTCACATGAGATGAATGTTTCACTAATGCTGTTAATTTAACTAGGTGTAAGTATAGATTTTACAAACTATTAAGTGCAAGTATAACAAACATGAATCTTAGGAAAATTTTTGTAATTCACTCAAAAAAATACTTATTATTTATAAGAAGGCAAAACGGCAGAATTTTTCAAAATAGTATTTTATAGACTAGTCCATGACATATTTCATATTTATATATTAAGCCCTATCATTTCTGTATTTGTATTTTAATTTCTAAAATTTATTAACTTATTATTCATATGTCCCTATTAATTAAATGATAATGGACTATTTCAACTTGTACTCTTTTAGTGGTGTTAACTTCATACTTTTGGATATTTTTGTTTCTGATTGTCATACTTACCTAACTCTTTAACTTATGCTCCCTCCTTCTTTGGTTTCCTATTATTCAATATCTGAGCAAGAGGATGGTGAAATAAGCAAGAAGAGGCTAATCTCAAGCCTTATTGGCTGTCAAGCCAAGTATTTTTTTGCATTTTATGATCCTTTTAACAAAGGTTTGGTGGCGAAAACAGCGAAAGGGTTCGATTATATAATCAGACGACTCTGCAAAGATTTTTATATAGATATAAAGGAGACAGATTAATTCACAGATAAAAAATATATTAGGGATCAATATGCTTAAAAAAATCTTAAAAACATTTATTAATTCTCAAAGCGATCTTATTTTCACACCGCTCACGAAACCCGCTACGCGCACACGTCGCCGTCATCCTTAAAAAGTACAACTGTCATGAGACAACCGGCAATCGCCGGTCGCCACAAATCCCCACAAATCCTATACAGAGGCCGTTATGGTAGTAGACCAGGAAGTAGAAAGGCGTGAAAATAAAACCCAAGGCGACGGAGAGGAGCGGAGGGGGGCCTCGGTCGCCAGGGTTTTTATTTAATGGCCTCCGCTTCCTCCCCCAATCCCCCACAGTCCTCCTCTTCTTCGTACCATTAGTCTCCGCCTTCTCTTTTCCAACGAGGGAGGCGCTCGCTCTCCTCGAAACGGCTCCACGGATATAGAGAGAGAAAGAGAGGGTGGGAGGTCGTCACCGCTCATCCTTTCTTGTACTCGAGCTCCTCTTCTCCTCTGTTTCCATCTCTCTCAATCCCATTAGTATTCTTTTCTCTCTTTCTTTCTTGGATTCTAATCTTCTCCTTTTCTTTCTCTCTTTCCAAGAAGTCATTTTTATTGGAAGATAGTGCGCAAGTTCCAAAGATTTCTTGTTTATTGCGTGGATATACACTCTGAGAGATTGCTTTCCAGATATTTACATAAGACAGGGGAGAAGGAGAGAGGGATGAAGTACGTATTGGTCACAGGGGGTGTGGTTAGTGGGCTGGGGAAAGGGGTGACAGCCAGCAGCATTGGAGTCGTCCTCAAGGCGTGCGGGCTGCGCGTAACCTCCATTAAGATCGGTAATCTTGCTTCCTCTTTTGATCTTTTGGTGTCAGCGACTGTTCTTGTTCTTTTTTATGGTTCCCTTTTCTTGGAACAAGAAAGAAAGATTCTTCTCTTATTTCTTGGGGTTATAGTGTCTTCAGCGAGTACTGATTTTTTTTTTTTTTGTTTCATCTAGATATCCACGAATGTGATTCTTTTGTGTCTCGAAAGGTTTATGTTTTTATCTAGGAATCCGTGAATCATCTTGGTGTTTTGTTGCTTAGTGCATTGCAAGATCGATCGGATCTTTTTTCTTTTTCCGCTTATGTTTAATTTCATGCCATTGGAGCTATTGAAATTATCTGTGCTTTTATGTACTTTAATACGTGTTTTTAATTTCTTTGGCAAAAGAATCATTTTGGTATTTTTGTTAATTAGGGTTTAAAAGATTGGTTTTTTCTTCTACGAGGTTTCATGTCTTTCTTTAGTTTGCCTTTTCTTTATTTCATCCGTGCTTCCAAACGTTTTATTACTATTATTACTATTATTTTTGGGTTAAAGTGGCGCTACAAAACCCTAATGAGTCCCACGGCTTTGTCTTACTTTGGGTACTTCCCCTTTAATCTCAAACTGTGGCAATTCATTGTAGCAAAACATTTTAGCTTTGCAAATTCCCTGTTCGCAAACTCGTTGCTTTCTTGAAGAAAATTTTAGAGTTTTTCAGTTACATGCGCTCCTCTTTATCTTGAACAAAATTAGTTCAAGCTGAAGCAAAGTACGGAAAGTGGAGATAGTGGAGCAAAATTAGAGCGGTTTATTTCCCCCCCTTTTATCATTTTAGTATGTTAAATTGCTTCTGGGAGAGATTGTGGAGAAGTGGACGGCACCTGCCATGTGGTCAATGCTGGGGCATGGGGACCACCATTTTTATCCTTATATGCTCATCTTGGCTCCAGTGAAAGAGAAGGGGGATTGAACTCATCTCAGAGATGGCCAGTTTTTGATTAATTCATATATTTCTCTTCCAATCACTTCCGCCCACAGTTTTATTGTTTCTTCCGTTCATAGCTTTGGGTTTTTGGAATTTAATTTTATTTCAATAATGTCGTCTCTACCCCTGTCCGGTAAATGTTTCTGTTACCGTGATTTGCTAGCTGAATGGGTGACACATGATTTTATTACTGACATTTGCAGATCCATATCTGAACACAGATGCTGGAACAATGTCCCCATTTGAGCATGGGGAGGTGTTCGTTTTAGATGATGGAGGGGAGGTAAGGAAGTTCCTTAGATTGTATTTGTTTTGGGCCTGTGCACTATTAGGGGTTTCTGAATATTGGCATCATTCTTGATTGCCCTGTCCGATTGTTTTAGTGTTTAGTTAAGTTCATCTGGTGATATGACGTATGATTTTTTTTGGCTGGCATAACCATGATCGATCATTTTGTTAGCTACACTTCTAAAATATCTAATAACAATTTATATCTTTAAGTTTGAAAGCTGTGGTTGAAACATACCGTTCGAGTATGCAAATTTTTTTCCATTTTGACTGTCTTGTGGTTCCTTAAACCTAACTTTGTTCTTTTGGCATGTTCATTTGATGTAAAACAATTCATGTGAATCTCTATTCCATTTGCTATTATCCTTCTGCTTGGTCTGGAAAAATTACCGAAATAGAACTTGTTACCTTTATAAGTTTGTTTATCAGCTAAGTGAAATTATGGAGCCTTACATGTGTTAGTTTTTTAGGTGGATCTGGACCTTGGAAACTATGAGCGGTTTTTGGATGTTAAATTAACTCGTGACAACAACATAACGACTGGGAAAATTTATCAGGTATTGAAGTTTTCAGCTCTGCTTCTTGAACTTGTATGAAAAAATCTCGGTCAATTACTTCAGATATTTGGTCTTACCAGAAGATATCAAGGTTAAAATTAGCTTAAAGCATTTGTATATTCAGAATTCTCCAGTCTGGTGCAATTTTACTTTGCTCGCACATTTTCTTGAAGTCTCTCAGCTATTTCTTTGTGCTTTGTGTAGTTTGTCATCGACAAGGAGAGAAGGGGAGATTATCTTGGGAAAACAGTTCAGGTTTGTCTTAATTGTTAGCTATATTATCCTGCTTTTATGTCTATTGGATAATTGAGGTAGTATCCTTCTCCTGATTACTTCTTACTGGCTCCTGTAAAGGTTGTGCCCCACATTACTGACGCCATACAAGAGTGGATTGAACGTGTGGCTATGATACCCGTTGATGGCCAAGAGGGGCCGGCTGATGTTTGTGTCATAGAATTGGGTGGAACTATAGGTACCTTATTTGTTATTTTTAAAGAGAGCTGCTTAATTTGTTTCTTTCCATGTTGAAATATTTTGCTATCCATTCAATAGTCAAATAGGTGTGCTACAGAGATCACCATTGGCATAATAACAATAACATTCTTGATGCAGGGGATATTGAGTCGATGCCATTTATTGAAGCTTTGGGTCAATTTTCTTACCATGTAGGTGAGGTGATTATGCCCGCACACTGAGTTTTTTTTTTTAAAAAAATTAAATATCGACTTGCTTTGAGATTCTATCACAGAGTGACTTTTTTGTCCTCGTGGTTCTTTGTTCAGGGCCTGGCAACTTTTGCCTAGTTCATGTCAGTCTTGTGCCAGTTATAAACGTAGTAGGTGAACAGGTATGTAATTCAAATTTCTAACTCGATATTCACCCTATGGAAATGTTTCTTGAATGAACCATTCTCTAAGAATCAGTAGAGAGATTGTGATTAAACCTATTTTTCTACATGTAGAAAACTAAGCCCACTCAGCATAGTGTTAGGGGGCTCAGAGGACTTGGATTGACTCCAAATATTCTAGCTTGTCGTAGTGCGAAGGTCCCACCCTAACTTTCTTTTTCTATGTACCTATGATTTTCAATATTTTTGTGGTGCTATTGGTGGTTTCTGATCAATGGATTGAACTTTTCTTGCAGCCACTTGTTGAAAACGTGAAGGAAAAATTGTCAAAAGTTTGTCATGTTCCGGTATCTTAGTCCAACAAGATGATTGTTAATGTGCCATATTAGTGGGTCATATATGAGGGCAATCTTATTAGTTAAACCATGTCTGTTCCTAAATCATGTAAAATTCATGTTGCAGGCAGCGAATATAGTTACCCTCTATGATGTTGCAAACATTTGGCGCATTCCTTTGCTTTTAAGGGTAGGTGATATTTGCTTTCTTTTTAAATTGTTTTTCTACTGCTGAAATTATTGTTTTTTACCCATTCGAGCTGCGTATGGGCAGTCGTTGCAAAGTCAATTTAATCAATCATATCGTTCTGTTGTTTTTGTTAGGACCAGAAGGCACATGAAGCTATTTTAAGAAGATTGGACCTTTTAGGGTTTGTCTGTTAACTACAGCTATCCATCCATTTTAAGAAATCATATAATCTTGCACTTTGCACATATTAATATATATTACTGTAGGTACGGTTACTTCTTTTTTTTTTTTTGTTGCCGCACAACAATTTTGTCTCCATTCTATTCAGTGTCGCTGGGGAGCCCAAGTTGGATGAGTGGGTGTCCAGGGCTGAAATCTGTGACACATTGCATGAACCTGTGGGTTTCAAGCACTTGACTTATTTTTAGGGCCCGGACTGTATATAACTGCTGATTGCATTATATTGATGCTTTTTCTGACCTACAGGTCAGAATTGCTATGGTTGGAAAATATACTGGTCTTCCTGATTCTTATCTTTCAGTATTGAAGGTAAGTTTCTTCTCAGCTGTCCCTCTGTGGACAGTTTCTTCATTCATTTCCTTTTTCTGTAGGTTTCTATTTGCATTAAGAATATGCACTCGTCACGTTGGTTCTGTTACAGTTGTCCAGATGTGGCATGCAGCCCAGTACCCTTTCTATTCCACCCCTACCTTATAACAATCACTATAGTGCTATAAAAACACTCTTGGGCAACTGTTTTCTTGTCCATTTCTTGTGGTTTAAAATTTTTATTCTTTTCTTCAATATATCATGTTTTTCTTAATAGATATGTTTTTAGGTTTTGCACATTGTTTTTGAGACAGTCTATGCGGCTGCATATGCAGCACCTGACCGCCCTTCATAGGGTTTAGGCTGCCTTTCCATGTGGATAGGCTGCTTTGTAGGTGCAAAAGTGGCTACCAAAAGTGTAAGCCCCACATATGTTTCCCTCTGCCTCCCTTTTATAACCTTTTCTCATTTTTCCCTAATCCTTCACTGTTTCATCTCCTATTTTCTATTTTATCTATTATTATGGATAATAAATTTTTAGATATTTTTTAAATGCAAACCACCTGCGTAAGTGGCCATGCCACTTTGACATTACAAATTATCTTGACCAACTGCATGCCATGGAAATTTTGAAATCTTGAATTTGGACAGAAAATGTTTTAAGTAGAAAACTGTTGATATTTCTGTCGGCCTTTCATCGCACGATTCAAATACTATAATATTCTGCATTACCCAATATTAATGACCGTATGTTTCAAATGGCGCAATATGCCTTTAATGCTGTCTTTTGATCGCTTCTATATTTTTTTTAAAAAAAGAAAAAAATCTAGTTTGATGCATTATACTTAGAAATCAAAATTTGGAATTTTCCTGTGTCTTTTCTTTTCTTTTCTTTTCTGTGGCGGTGGCAGTGGAAGCAGAAAGTAACAGAATACCTCCTATTGGGGCTTTGTATTATCTCATGCAAGGTTGTTAAGATGCCATCTTTTGGCTTTTTTATGTGAAAAACTAGATTTTCTGCATAAAAGATGGGGTTGGCAGTCAAGCATAAGAGTGCTTGGTCCCTTGATAACACATCTTTACTAAAAGATGCGCTACACTGCTTGCAAGGAGTTAATATGCTACTTTTTTTTAATTTGGTACCAACCATTAAATTTTGGGTGCAAATGTGATACGTAAAAGTCTGAGCTTTGAACACTACGTCGCTACGTGATGCTGCTATTGGAGTTTCAATTTGTGTTGCATTTTGTGATGGTTCTGTATGTACTTAAATGATGGATATGATGTTCTCAGATGATGTGATTTTGCAACTCGTACCTATAGCTTCCATCAGTCCTTTTGATTGTAACCTGTTTCCAGGCTCTTTTGCATGCTTCTATTGCTTGTTATCGGAAACTTGTAGTTGATTGGGTTCCTGCTAGCGACCTTGAAGATACAACTGAGAAAGAGGTTTATTGCTTTATTCAGTCTTTATACCCTTAGATTTTTATCTTTATCAACTTATAATATTGGAAACGTTTTTCCTATTTATTGTGTATAGGCACCTAATCTTTATGAGAAGGCATGGAGTCTTTTGAAGGTGAGCGGCTCCTTTGCCTATGGCTCTAGTGTTTTTATAGCCAAACCAGAATTCTAATGCTATATTTCTAGTTCCTATTTCATTGTGCTTTATTATTTTGTATGTTTCTCTTGCAGTCGTCTAAATAGTATTTCATATCAGGGTGCAGATGGCATACTAGTTCCAGGTGGCTTTGGGGACAGGGGAGTGCAAGGGAAAATTCTTGCAGCAAAATATGCCCGAGAAAATAATATTCCGTTTCTTGGCATATGCCTTGGAATGCAAATTGCTGTTATTGAGTTTGCACGTTCTGTTCTCAACATGCAGGATGCGAACAGCACAGAGTTTGACCCAGACACAACAAGTCCATGTGTCATTTTTATGCCAGAGGTCAACTTGGTTACTATCTTCAAGATCACACTTTCATATTTTAAAATGCATTTGATCATGAAAAATCTTTCTATATCATGATCTGGGAGTTGACATTTACAGGGTTCAAAAACTCACATGGGGGGAACAATGCGACTTGGATCAAGGACGACATTTTTCCATGTCACCGACTGCAAATCTGCAAAATTGTAAGGACTGAGACATCCCTTGACAAACCTTGCCTGTTTTTATGATGCATGTTTGGGCAGGTGGAGTTAATCCCTCTGCTTCTGTAAGGGAAAGAAGATAAAACAGAGAACTTGATTTGTATTTTTTTCCTTTCTCTGGTAGGTACGGCAATGTGAATTATGTTGATGAACGGCATCGACATAGATATGAGGTCTGTTTTATGACATTGCTTTGTGTAGCATTATATTGATTTTGTAATTACATGATTGTCTGGTATATATTTGTTGTATCTGTTGACTTCTATTCTAGTATTAAGAGAGGTTATATTTCTCTTTCATGCTGAACATTTTTTTTTTAGTATCACCGCCATATATTGGAGCATTGGGATTTTATATTGTCAATTTACATATCTATACATATTTATATTCTAATCCAGGTAAACCCTGATATGATCATGGAACTTGAAAGAGCTGGTCTTGAATTTGTAGGTAAAGATGAAACTGGAAGACGAATGGAGGTATGCATGTGAAACTGTGCAATTGATTTTCTTCCTACTTCTGTGGATGCCTTTTGCATTGCTGATGGATTTCGTTTGATCATTTTGATTCTTGCAGATTCTTGAGCTGCCTTTGCACCCATATTTTGTTGGAGTGCAATTTCATCCAGAGTTCAAGTCACGACCTGGAAAACCTTCAGCTCCATTTTTAGGTATCGTGTCACTTTTTCTGGCGCCCTCAAGTGATGAGATACAATGATCTCGGTCTAATTTATTTTCATCATTGATAACCAAAAAACATGCTAGGTTCCTTTTTATTGGAGCCAACTTATTTACTTACCTATTTATTTCCACATTTAAAACTCCTCTTTTACCTCTTTTAAGGTCAAGCATCCGTAAGATGCCTGTTCTCTTGATTCTCTGTGATTTCGTTTCTTTGGGAAAATATTAACAGTCTCATTTTCCTTGACTTAAAACAGCAGTGGTAACTCGAAAACATTTTAGCTCTCTGGGTACCTAAAAACCTAAACCTGGCACACAAGCAGTTATTTAGGTTGATATGAAATTACAATGCTGCATAATTTCAATCTTTACTGATGTACATGTATCGACAATTGGGGTTGTTTTCTTTACATTTTAAATGTGGGTAGATTAAGTTTTTTTTTTTTCTGAGCTAAATGTGGGTAGATTAATCAACAAATCAATGCCATGAAAAAAAGGATTCACATTCCTGCATGTGTTTGTCTAATATATAACACTGCTCCTCCCTTTCTTATATTTTTTGACTTGCTTTCGCAAGCTATTTGCAAGCTGATTCCACTATTGAGGATGGTACATGATTGACACCCAAGGTATATGCATTAGTATATCCCTAATTTCCTGCAGTAGAGGTTCTACATGTAGTTAGGACTCTTCTTGGCAGTTTATGATTCTTGGACAAAGACCTTGAAAAATTAATCCCAATCTGAGTGCAACATATTCTTCTATTTGATTGCTATTTTATATATGCTTTATTTTCCATCATGGGTATATTGAATTTTTTGTTACTTGTTTATCGTATGTAATGTTTCTACTAGGACAAATATCAGTATGTAGATAAGCAAACAGTGCGTGCACTTGAATTCTCTTTTTTGTGGTTGAGAGAATCCGACGCCTTGCACCTATTTTTGATGCTAAGACATAATCTGTGTGTAGCATGAACAAATAGAATGGTTTGTCGAAACTTATTAGTTATAATTTACAGTAGTGATGTAAACTCTGGTATTTGAGTGTGCTAAAACTAGCATCGTTGAACCAGATAATCAATGTAATTTCTTTTCCGTATATTTATAAAATTGACGTTTTAAGAATTTCTTTTGTATTGCAATGATGATGTGTAATGTGTATGGATGAGTACTCAATTCGAGATCTGTGAGTCTGGCCATGTCAAAAGTCACTTTGTTCCCTGGCTCTACTGATCATCTTTATGTCCATTGCTATCTTGTATGGTGTGCGCATTGTTAATAGCTGTTGCATACAAGGATTTTGGATTTTGCTGTATTTTGTTACGAGTCTCAAGAGACTTGACATTTTTATGTGCATTGCGAAAAATATTATGGGACTACTGGAGCATTTTGAGTAATGTGCTCGCATAACATAAATTGATGTACCAAGCTGTCGTTGACAGATATTGGACTTAACCTGTCCTGTATGTGTTGTGGCAGTCATTTGTATTTTATTTTTCCATTTGCATGCTTGTATTTGCTTTTGCATATCTGGTTCAAACTTTGGAGGTCCATGGTTTATTTACACCCAAAAGAAATGGGACATTGTAGGATGCCCTCGTTTACTTTCATTTACAGTCCCTGCCTGACAAGCATGCATTTTCGCTCTTTAATAGGCCTTATAGCAGCCTCATGCGGGCAATTGGATGCCTTGCTGCAAGGTACCACCCATTCTAGCCAGCTACCTACCAAAAATACTCCAAGCAATCCTGTTTCAAAGCTGAATGCCTGCCAAGTTGGGATTACCAAGAAGCCTGCAAAAAGCTTATTAGATGGAAGCTTCCACTCCAATGGTAATGGCATGCATGTCTAACAAAACACTTGGTGTGGTTTTAGGACCTGTTTTGTTGTTGGAGTTCGGGTTGCCAGTTTTATCGTTTGATTTGGCCTGTACAGTCAGTTGAGAAGGAAAACATTTTTGTACCTCTAGGGTCTGTTGCAGCTGTGGAGCTTGTTCCAAGGTTTTAACGAGGAACGGCCTATATGTATTTTTGGCTGGGTTGAATAGTGTTGGACAGTAATAGTGCATATTTTTCTTTCCCTGATATATGAAAATGACTTCGTTCTTGAACAGTACTTTTTTGAGCCGAGCAAATGAAGGCTTGGTTTTGGCTTCATTCGGCACTGAGAGTATGGCATAGAGTATCATCCGGCACCAAGACTGTAGCTTTCCAGAGTAAAGTTGGTGTTTGACTGTTGTCAATATTCCTTTATGGATGAACTGATTGTGGCATGTCATTGTGGAGAATGTGTTTGTCTTATGTTCGTTATCTATTTTTCTTTGGCCATATCTGTTCATTGTAACTTACCAAGAAGATAGTATACATACAAGCTGCAATGGCATAAGGCTGATATCAAGTCGCCCAAGCCTTGAGGTTCACTTCTGTGCGATGCAGCCATCAGAACCTGGGTTTCTTTTTAAAATTAGAAGACCTGGGGTGAAGAGCTTCAGAGCTACTTCCTGGTTGGAAAGGAGTTGGCGGAGGGAAAGGAATATCAGGGCATAATGAACCACAAAAAATGTTTATTGGAAATTGAACTCTTTTTTTTTTTTTGGTTTTATTTGTACATCGGCTGCTCACACTGATCTCGCATGAGTACAGCCAGCTACATCACTAGCAAGAAGGCTACATAAAGGAGGAGCAGAGGTCTGCTAGGTCCAAAGAAATTCTTCAGAATGATGAGCAACAAATGAGACGACCCAATCAGTAGCTTTGTTTGCCTCCCAAAATACATGCCTGACCTGGAAAGCATGACACTCTGTTATGTGTCGCCTAGGAGGGGGTGCTCTGCCTTCCCCCGCCCCTCCTCCAGTAATGCGCTCAATTAATGAGGTTGAGTCTCCCTCCAAGATGATAGACCTAGCCTCTAACATATGTCTCGCATAGGAGAGTCCCTCCCATGCTGCCCTAAGCTCTATCCCAAATGCTAAAACCTCGAAGGAACGACGCTCCCTACAGCAATCAACCTCGAGCCCTGGTCCTTAATCACAAATGCCACTCTAGCACTATCACCACTAGCGGACAGACTCCCATCAAAATTCATCTTAAGATGGTTAGGGGATGGGGGTTTCAAGTAACAAGGACAAACCTGGGCACTGTGATAGCGAAGAGGGGGTCCCAGATATGCCTAGCCATCTTAGATGAATCAGACCCGACAGTCTCAATAACTTTCACAACCTGATGGAGAGCCCATTCCACAACAGACCTCAGGGGTGCCCTCCTGTCCTTGAATACTGTCATTTCTGTCCAACCAAATGTGATAAGCCAAGTAGACAATAGCAATACCTCACTCTGCAGTGCTCGGGGATTGTATGGCAGACCTCACATGCCGTAGAAAGTCCCCAGCTGCCACATCGATCCTCGGTAGGGGAAACAATGCCCTCCTCCTAACATGTGCTGCCCGTGAGCACTCAAACAAAACATGACTGACAATCTCCACCGAATTCGGACAGTCCACACATATCAAAAAAATTCTGACTCCCCTCCTAGCCAGCATGCTCCTGGTCAGCAGGCAGTCCTAGACCATCTTCTAGGTAAACAATGCCACTTAGGGGTGAACTCGCATCTTTTAGTCCAGCTGCCATCACATCGCCTAGATGCCTCACCACCCATCACTGCCTGTAAGTCAACTAAGTGCACCCTCGCTGTCCCGATTGCCACCCAAACCTGTCTATCTGATGCTCCCTAAGGTAGCGGGATGGCAAGTAACCTCTCAGCTAATTGCACCCCGAAAGTCTTCCTAATCAAAACCTTGTCCCATCAACCCTCATCGGAGACAGTTAGTTCACTAACACTGAGTTCGGCCAGCCTCGCCGAGTCGACCATTGTCGGCATCCGGCAAAGCGGTTGCTTCGCCACCTACCTATCCTCCAGGACATCAATGGACTGCTCATCACCAATCATTCACCTGATCGTTGGTAACACTGACGGGGCGAAGAAACAGATCTCCCTCCAAATGAAGGAACAGTGATGCCAGGCCTGGAGCTTCGCCCCCATCAAGTATGCTCCATACTTGGCCCTCAATAAGGTACTCCATAGACTGTCCTGCTCCATAATAAATCTAGCGGCGCATCTCGCAACTAGAACCTCTCCCTCGCCAACAATGACCGAACCCCCAATCTTTCCTGTCTGAGTGTTTGATAGACTACCTCCCACGCCACCAGATGAATGCTTCTCCTGCCTTCCTGCCTACCTCACATGAAGTTCCTGAACAACTGCTTCAAAGACCTCAGTAGTGATAGCAGAATAGGTGTGTTTGCCAACAAATATACTAGTATCGAGCTCAATACCGCTTGCACCAAGATGATCCACCCCATCATAGAAAGAGCGTCTATCTGCCATCCCTCCAATCTACATCTGATACTTAGCTCAACATCGGAGCAATCACTACGCCGAAGATGTCGGCCAGTGATAGGAACCCCAAGATATCTTATTGTGCCTCCTGCTCGCTCACCTCTAGGATCTCTTTAATAGAGGCCTTAATCTGCGGCTGGATCCTTGGGCTAAAATAAATGGCAGACTTGGCCCTATTCACCAGCTGACCAAAGGTAAAAAAGTAACCATCCAGAATATTCCGGATCACCCTCGCCACCCACTGAGTTGCTCGAACCAGCAGTAAACAGTCATCGACAAATAATAGGTGCGAGATCTGACATGACTCCGCTACTGGTCTATACACCTCTACGATCTGATGCTCCGCCGCACATCGTAGTCCCCTGGATAATGCATCAGAATATAGAATGAAGAGTAAGGAGGACAACGGACAACCCTACTGGAGACCTGTCGCCGACTCGAAGAACTGTGTGGGTGAGACATTCACCAGAATGGTGAAGAAAACTGAACTCTTTATATATCGGTTTTGGTGCTCCGGCTTTTTCTGGGAATTGTCTGAAATTTATCAATATTACACATTAGAAATCCCCCCCAAAAGGAAATGTCTTAATGTTATCCAATAACTTTCGAGTTTCATCTTTTGTGTCTCCCCTGGTTTATGTAGGATATGCTTGAAAATTCTAAAATAGTAATAAGACTTCGGTGTGGAAAAATTGTATCCAGCAATCATACTGCCTTATGAATGTGCCATGGTGGCGTGTTGTGTAATATAACTATGTTTTTATCTTGTAATTTGTGAGATCTGCTCTGGCTCTCATAGGTCGTAATGTTGTTAGCTACTAGTGTAGAACCCATTGACACTAAAGGAAAATTATTATTTAAACTTTTGCTTTAATTTAATTATTCTTTGATTTCCAAGTCAAACAGTGAGAATTGTCGACATGTATGTGATAATTATCACAAGACTACTTGCAACAAAGAAGAACTAGTTGCAACTTTCATAAGAAGTATAGATTCAAGTAATATTGCGGATGCATATTGACTAGATCATGACCTGTTACAAGGTGTCGACGCTAAGTCAACAGGAAGAATGTATTAGAATATAGACAAAGTAGTACTTGGCTTTGGCTGATGCTGAGGTGCTCTTACTCTAGAAAGCTCCACTGAAGAAATAGAGTAGCAATGAAAAAAGAAGCAGCAGCATGCTAGCCCTTCCTAAAGCAACAGTTGATGCTGGATAAAACCATACTAAGAGTTGAAATATTTGGGGAGGAGGAGAAAAATAGAAAAAAAAAAGAATTGTATTTCTGCCTGTCTATTACAATGTACAGGAGCAGCCTTTATATAATACTAGGAGGTTGACGAAGTTTGGTAAGGCCGACTAAGTTTGGCACAGTCAATCACAAATCAATCAAGGTAAAATTTGGTAAGGTCGATTAAGTTTGGCACAGTCAATCACAAATCAATCAAGGTAAAATTTGGTAAGGTCGATCAATCAATCAATGGATTCTAACATCCCCCATCAAACTCAAGGTAGTAAAGTAGATACCAACTTGAGTTTGAAAACAAGAGATCGAAAGATGTCAGGAGGATGAGCTTTGGTGAAGACGTCTGCAGCGTGGACAGTCTCAGAGAGAAGGCAATCGAAAAACTGATGTACTAGATGAAGAGTAGTAGGAGCTGCTGGGGTTTGGAGCGAGATCGCGCATGCTAAGTTTACCTTCGCCAAGCTTCTGATAGTACGGTTTGACGCGCTGCTGCTGGAGTTTGGAGCGAGACCGCGCCTGCCAAGTTTACCCGCCAAGCTTCTGACGGTACGGTTTGACGCGCTGAGTTTTGGTGAAAGAGTGAAACTGTGCCTGCCAAGTTTACCCACTAAGCTTCTGACAATACGATTTGGCGCGCTGCTATTGGAGCTTAGAACAAGACTGTGCCTGCCAAGTTTACTAGCAAAGCTTCTAATGGTACGGTTTGGCGCGCTGCTGCTGGGTTTGGAGCGAGACTGTGCCTGCCAAGTTTACCCGCCAAACTTCTGACGGTATAGTTTAGTGCGTGTTGCCGCTGCCTTCATGGAGAAACAAAAAAAAACCTAGCGAGAAAAACAGTTGTGTTTTCGGTTTGGGAGAGTGAACACCCAAACCCTCTTAGCCTCTCACGTGAAGCACTCGGGAAGAAACACAGTAAAACAAAATAATGAAAAAATAGCAAAAAATAATTAAAGAGAAAAAGAATAAAGAAAGAAGGTTATGATTTTATCATGATCTCAATGAGGAAAAGGGACTTTGAAAGCTGCCGAGGCCGGAGCCCTGGCTACCCCCCCCCCCCCCCCCCCCCAAATGAGGCTAAAGAAATAGAGGATCTACAAGCGATGGTGACTACAGAAAAAGGTGAAAGAGAGGATGGCAACAGGTTATGTGATCGGTGGTTCTGATACCAAGTTGAAATATTTGAAAAAAAGAAGAAAAATAAGAAAATAAGAAAAAAAATGTATTTTTGCATGTCTATTTCAATGTACAGGAGCAGCATTTATATAGACTAGGAGGCTGACGAAGTTTGGTGGTCCGATTAGTTTAGCACAATCAATTACAAATCAATCAAAGTGAAGTTTGATAAGATTGACTAAATTTGGCATAATTAATTAATCAATGAATTCTAACACTAAGCAAGGTGGTATGGGACATTGCTACTGCTACTGATTCCGTGGTGCATCTGGTCCATATGGAACAACCGTACGTGTGTTCAGACTAAAGGCGCTACAGTTGACTTGGGCTGCGCGCTGGACTTTGGCTTCCAATTGGGTGTTGACTCCATGGGGTAAAAAAAACTCCTCTTCCTTGTGTTTTCAGAATCCTCTTCATTCCAAATAAATGAATCATTGATATATATATATATATATATATATATATATATGAGTATTTTAGAATTTAGATGGTTGGGATTTGTTGAATTGGATTCAAAGGTTCATATCACTTTTGGTTTAGATGGCTGGGATGTGTTGGATTAGATTAAGGTCAATAAATGTAAGTGTGGATAGAGGCTATGCCTTTTAACAGAATAGGTGCTATTTGTTTGTTCCCTTATTTGCTGCCCAAGCACGCAATATACCCCGATGGTGATCGGTGGTCGCCCTTCTCGCATACAAGATGCAGGCGAAGTCTTGGATGGCCCAAGTAGCCGTCGCCTTGGCTTTTGGAATTGCTTGGGAGGACAGATAATGATATACCAACGGGTGCGAGTTCAAGCCTTCACAAGTGGCCGACCAACCGCTAGAACCTTTTCCACCCTTGCAAGGTCCTTAAATCCCATCAAAAGCCTACATCTTCTTTAATTCCTTTTGGCTTCCAAGGGCACACAAGAACATGAAGGTGGGCAGTGGGCTTATTCATTAGAGGCAGGGCCGGCTCGAGCCTTTGGCCACTAAGGCGGTCGCCTAAGGTCCTCGGCCCAAGAAAGGCCCCACTCTGCCCAGTGCCTATGAGTCCATCTCACTGCTGCACAGTTTTCACATCTGAAAGCTAGCAGGACAGTGAGCTACCGCCTGGCTACGCCGCTACAGTGCGTTTCCGACGACAGACAGGCTACGGGTTATAGATGATTGAGGTGAGGTAACAGATAGGTGGCGCCTACGAACCTGTGGTAATTGACAAACAACGGATATTTCTTCCCTCCTTCTCTGCCCGTGCTTTTCTTTTTTGCTGAACATTCTCGACTTCTTCAGTTCTCCTCTCCTCCCATACGCCGGTGCTTCTTCAATTCTTCGACCCTTTCCTTTTCGGCTCGACCATCGACGGCTTCTCAAATCTTCAATTTTTAGGCCGCCTCTCCTTCGGAGTCCGAACCTCCTCTCTAGCTCTCTAGGAGGCCTTCTTGAGCGGCGGCTACGGCATAGAGACACGGTTTTTACTCCTTTAGTGTCAGAGAGATTGATGCGGTTTCTGCTCTCCTTCGTTCTTCCCTCCCTTCTCTTCATTTAGGTGTTTGAATCTTTATGCTTGATAAAGTTTTTGCAATACGAGCAGACTCTCTGTCTCAAGATTCCTCTGTTATGAAAAGTTCTTGATTTTTTTATTTGGTTGCTGGTGATATTCTTTTGGTCGGTTCCTCAAGATTCCATCTGTTGTTTTATCCTCTGTTCCCTCTCATCGGTTCCTCAAGTTCTTGATTTTTTTTTATCCTCTGCTATTTTTCTTCTTTGTCGTGGGTCCCTTCAACCTGTCAATGAAATTATTGTAGCGTTGCTTCGGCCATTGTTTAATGTATAAATTATTATACTCCTTCTGTATCTTCGACTTTAAAATTGAGGTTGAGTGGGCAAACATCCCCTGATTTTAGTGCAAGATAGAATAAGGCGTGACCTGGATTGTTTAATCTATAAAGGAGCCTTTTTCCAGCTGGTGTCTGTTTTAATTGGTAAAACTTTTGTCTTATTTGTAGTTCATGAATATTTACCTCTTCCTCGTGAGCACCTATTTCCCTTTTTCACAATCACCTTGTGTCATTCCGTCACTAGTGTCTTTTTGTGTCATTCTAGCTCTATAATAATTCTCATTTATATGCACCGTGTTCTGTTTTCTGTCCTGTTTGTGGTTGTGAAGATCCGAACTGAAGTCGGCAAGGAGTGCCGACTTCAGTTGGTTCATCGTGGTCGTCCCCACGACGACCACGCCGGCCGAACGGCCAGCGGGATCTCCGCACACCCCCCCCCTCTTCCCTCTCCCTCTCTCTCTCTCTCTCTCTCTCTCTCCCTTTCTCTCTTCTCTGAGAACCCCAATCCTTTCCCATTTCATTTTTTTTCCTCCTCATTTTTTCCCTCTTCTAGAGACGGTCGCCGGAGCCGTAGTCGCCGCCGGAGCCGCCAACGCCGCCGGGGATCCATCGTCGACGACCGGAGGTGAGGAAGACAACCATCTATTTTTTTTTTTTATGGATTTAAAAGGGAAAAGAAAAAGGGATGTCAACCGGCTTTATTTCCCTGTTTTCGGGAATTTTTTTTTTGTGGGATTCGGCCGGCCGATGGTGGCCGGCCGAGGTCAATCCGGCCGAAATGGGTTCGGCCGGAGGTGGGTGAACGGGGGCCGGACTTCCAGCCCCGGTCTCCCTCTCTTTCCTCCCTTTTCTTCCTCTCTCTCTCTCCTTCTTCTCTTCTTCTTCCCTTCCGTCGCCTGTGACCGTGGGGAGACCGACGGCGGCTGGCCGAGCGCCGCCGCCGAGGGCCACGGTCGACCGCCGAGGGCCGACCGGAACCACCAGCCACCCCCCCTTCTTCCTTTTCCTTTCTTCTTCTTCTTCTTCTTCTTCTTCTCTTCCTTCTTCTTCTTCTTCATTCGGCCTGGGTGTTTTTCCTTGCTTTGAAATGTGTGCCTTAATGGTGAACCAGACTTTGAACCGGGTCTAAACTGTGAACCGGTTCCACCTATTCCGTGAATGGGTTCTGATTAGGGTCTGAATCTGAGTCAAGAATTTGGGTTGGGGAATCTGGGTTGGGCTGAGTTGGGCCTGATTGGATCTGTGGGCTGGTTTGGGTTGGGCCCGAAATCTGATCTGAACCTGTTATCCGGTTTGGTTCAATTGGGCCTAATCTGTTTTGGGCCACAATTGACTTGGGTTTAAAGGATTCTGATTTTAGGGTATATGTTTGATTTTGGGGGCCCATTCTTGGATTTATGAGCTTAGGAGTTTAAGGGGTTGAAATTAGTTTAAATTATGCTTCTTAATTAATTAAATAATTAATATTTATGTTTAATCAGGGGTTCGTGATATCTGTGGCAGGGATTTTTAAGCGATCCCAGGTAGGTGACCGTTGCTTTAAAGTAGAATTTTAACATGTATCTTGCATATGTTGATTTATTAATTTATTATTGGCAATATGTGTTAGAATTAGAATTAAATATTTAATTTCATAAATTATTATGTGCTTTACTGTTGGGAGTATGATTATGACTTTGATTTGGAAAGTTGATTTATTGATTTTTAAAATCCGCGTGACTATAGTCTAGGCCCCGCCAATGGGATGATACGTTGGCCCTGTCGACTTGTACTGAGGAACTAGTTCCGACACCGCGACCACCGGTGATAGAATAGTGGCGGCACAGGGGTGCGTTTTGCTCTTCGGAGCGGCTCAGTGGAGCGTGAGTTTGGCACCAGGGGGTGCGGCACAGTGGTGCGTTGGCTCAGTGGAGCGGCTCTTCGGAGAGTTGTATTGGCACTTCGGTGTAACCATGCCACTGGGTGATGTGGCCGTAGTCATGCGGTTGAGATATTTTGAGTCTCGGATCGGGTTTACAGATTATTGTGTGGATTTTTGGATTTATGAGTTTAGCTGCTTTTATATGCATTATGACATGTTATATGATGACTTTATTGCATGATGTCGCCTACTGAGCTGTTAGTTCACTCCTATTATTTATATTTTTGCAGGTGATGATATATGATTATAGGGATTACGGGATGGAGTGGTCATGATGTAGTTAGCTAGTGGATATGGACTTTTCCTTTGATATTTGCATATGTAGACATTTGAATTGAAAGTTGGAATTTATCTTTGTTTAGTTATTGATGTTGAATCTGATTTATCTGCCTTGCGTGCCTGCGGGGTCCGCCCGGCAGGTGCGCGGCGTCTGCTCGCGCCCCGGGCCCCGGGTTCGGGGCGTGACAGTGGTATACCCGTACTCCTGAAAACTACCTTGCCGGGAGATACCTGCCCATTTGTTTATGTTTATTGTTTTGATCAATTTCAAGGTATGTTGATTTTATGTTCCCTTGAATCAGTTCTGATTGGGCATCCTTGTCATGTATAATATCATTTTATGTTATACTAAATTTGTTTTTACTTTGTATAATGTGTTCACAAGTATGTATGTGTTGTGGCCATAAAAAGTTGGATGTGGAAATTCCATTACGAGTTGTCAGAAGAAGGAATAACACGCCAGGAAATTAACTAATGTTCAGAATCAAATCCTAGGATTTAAGCTATGAAATTTGTATATTTAGGTGACGCTAGACCCGGATGCTCCAAATTGAAGTGAGCCAAACCTTGGGGAATATCTCCGCTGGTAATTTACCTCTTCTTGGATCTCCAACGACCACTGGTTCTCGATTCTTATATAGGCTCTCTTTCAATGGTTTACTTGTCTATTGATGGTGCAGGCTGGTCACTGACAACCCGGGAACCGCAGGAACCCACCCTTGTACTTGGCTGCTTCTTGCCCGGTCATAGCTATTGTGTACTTGCTAGAATTGCTAAGATACAGTTGCATGCATGGTCTTGTCAATCCTTCGCTGGGACTGCAGTACCATGACAGCATCATGTTTTCGAGATGATTATATATGAAAATGAAGTGATTGAACGTAAAGGGGATTTATCCTCTGCCTAATGGCTATTTTGGGAGGTTAGAACTTCCATACACGGCAATCTGGTCAACTAGGTTTAACCAAAAGAAATCTATATTGTAGGTAGCTTCTGGGATGGCAATCTACTCCACTCTATTAAATATCTAACATGATCTACCCTCCATTAGAGCATGTTTTACCCTGATCCACAGTAGATCTAGGGCGAATATGGATAATATAAAACCCATTCCGAACCCAACTTAGATATATATAACTTATCACAAGCTTTTTGTCCGAGTTTCAAGAAATAATAATATATATGCAAAAAAATGATTTTTTATCTTAACCCAACCCATTTTGTTTAACTCTATCCATCCCATCGCGTTCTGAAGTGGGTACAGATAATGATCTATCCGATCCATATCTGATCCTATGGCCACCCCTAGATATCCAGATGTATGATTTTCAACTTAAATCCAAACTAAGAGTTATCCCCAATTTTCATGAAAAAATTTGTTGAAACTGCACCTCTTTTTTCTATGCTTATGCTTCAGCAACACCGAATCCTCTATCAGTATCCATGAAGAAAAAACAACAAAATTGCGATAACAACTTAAGATAGCAGAATTTATCTTAAACAGAAAACAAATGTAAATGTTATTTCTGTCAAACACCTAGCATCAAACTATAACTTTCCTTATCTCACAAAACCCATTACCCTTCAGACAGGCTAAAAGTTAAGTGCTGAAACTACCTCCATGGCTGTAAAGAATAAAGGCCTTCCTCCAGTTGACCTCCTCCACATCCGGGTAGAGGGTTTGGGTCGGATAAGTTAAAGGTCGCCTGCAGTACCTAATGGTTGGTGCCCTTGCAATCTCTCTCTCCCTCTCCTTTCTCTCGTTTTGCTTTCCCGGACTCGTTATTAGCCATGCTTAACCGGGCAACGGATCATTATTTTTTTCTTAAAAAAAGTCATAAATCAGTTGGTAGACTAATTACTTGGTTTTGGAGCATCTATGTCTACAATAAAAATATAGTTTTGTGCTAAACGATGGATGAGGCTGCCACACATTTTATTAGGATAGAAACCTGCAAAACATGATTGAGACCACTCCAAGAACTAATAAATATCTCCAGGATGACGCAAAGTAAGGACACTAGAATTGCTAACTCCAAAACACTACTAACCCCTTGTAAGCAAGAAGAGTAGAAGTAGAAATGAAAGGGATATATACATCTTGGAGATTGAAGAATTAGATAAGCTTGTAAGGATGTAACATGTCCTCATGGAGGGCTTCGATGTAACAGGTCCTCAGGGAGGGCTTCGATCATGTGTCAAGTGGTTTAGTCTCCCATGGAACAGAAAGAAGGATTGATATCGACGATCAGGTTGAAGCTTTATAGCTCAAGACTTGAGATCGATTAGATCCTCACGTGTATATCAAGGTTTTTTTGCATTCGACTCTTTGCACTCCTCAAAAACTAGTACGAAAACTGATAATAACAATCCTATTGTTGAGTTTTGCAGCAGATATTTTCAGCAAAATAACAAGAAAAATAAATCAAGGCGACCACAAAAGAGCACAGAATTTTATGTGGTTCAACAAAGACTTGCATATATCCACAGAGCATGCAACTTCTTCACAATTAGAGAAATTGAGAAAAATACAAGGAAAATTCTTGCCCAGGTTTAATCCCAAATTCAAGCCCTACAACTCTTATACACCCGTCTCAACTCCATCTCTCAGCCTGCGAAGAAGCAATATGACGGCTCACAATCTATTTTCATGCAAATAGAAGAAAACTCTAAATAAACTTAAGGCTATCCTACAACCGTTAGATTAAAACCCAATCTGACCGATGTAATAAAGGACACAAAAAAATAACAATCTCCACCTTGGCTTTTGTTATAGCCGCCCTGAAGATCATATCAAATTGTAAGCTGTACTGTACATCTAAATCCTAGATGCCCATCCCCACACTCAGGGATGCTTCATCAACCTCAACAGTGTGTAAGATTGATCAAGTCCAAGCGATGCTTGAACTTGTCCGAAGTTACCGGCTTTGTCAACATATCGGCTGCATTGCTAGCTGTAGAAATTTTCACCAAATTTATCTTACCTTACTCAGCCCATTCCCTATTCATATGAAATCTCACGTCAATATGCTAGGTTCTAGCATGGTAAATTTGATTTTTAGCCAAGTGTATGGCACTTTGGCTATCAAAATAGAGCTTCAAATCTTCTTGTTTCCAAACCAATTCATTGACCAAACCTGTCAACCACAAAGCCTCTTTAGCAGCCGCTATTGTAGCCATATACTCCGCTTCAATTGTGGATAAAGCGGAAGTTCATTAAAGCATAGCTTTCCAGCTAACAGGCCCACCAGCAAAACTAAATACACGACCTGTAATAGACCTTCATTTGTCCAAGCCACCTGCATAATCCGAATCAACAAATCCCACAACTTGTCCAACACCATCTTGCTTTTGAAACAAGATACTGAAATCCGTCATACCTTTCAAGTACTTGAATATCCATCTAACTACATTCCAGTGCTCTTTTCTTGGATTACTCATGTACTTACTACACTAACTGTATGTAAGATATCTGGCCTACTGCAAACCATGGCGGGACATCCCCTCACTTCATCATCTGTAGGACAAAGTCTAGCAGACAAATTGAAGTGATTTGCTAGAGGAATACTAACTAGTTTGACATCGCCCATATTATACCTCTCTAGCACCTTCTCCAAATAATTTTTTCGTGACACTCATATTTTGCCTTCTTTTCTGTCCCTCTTGATTTCCATTCCAAGGATCTCTTTAGCAGCACCTAGATCCTTCATATAAAAATCAAGCCGCAATCTGGACTTTAACAGATCTTGCTCATGCATGTTATTGGAGGCAATTAACATATCATCAATATACAACATTAGAACAATGAAAGAATTATCGTCAAACATTTTGGAATAAATGCAACTATCATAGTTGCTTCTCATGTGGCCAATATGCACCATAAAGGAATTAAACCTTCCATACCATTTCTTGGAAGATTATTTTAAACCGTAAAGAGATCGTTTGAGTTTACATACCAGATGCTCTTTCCCTTACTGTTTGAAACCTTCAAGTTGCTCCCTAATAATTTCCTCCTCCAACTCACCACGAAGGAATGCTGTTTCGATATCAAACTGCTGCAACTCTAGGTCAAACTTGGCTCCCATGGCTAATATGATGCGCATAGAAGAATACCTCACCACAGGAGAAAAAATTTTCATTATAGTCAACACCTTCCTCCTGCTTCTATTCCTTTGCAACCAAACAAGTTTTATATTTAATGCCTTCATTTTCTGATGTAGGTTCCCTTTTCTTACAAACCTATTTGCACCAATCACCTTTTGACTTTGGTTTTTCAACAAGCTTCCAAGTATTGTTTTTGTGTAGAGATTCCATCTCATCTATCATAGCGAGCATCCATGTTTCATTATCATGGCTCTTGACTGCATCATCATAACAAGATGGACATCCACAATCTGAAACTAATGCAAAAGCAACCATGTCTTAAATACCGTACCGGTATTGACTGGTGGCTTGTGGGTTCTTTTCTCCCTTCCAGCAGCTAAACTAGTTGGTTTGATGCTCTCGATCAATACTGCTAGATCGCTCAGCCTGAGAAGATGTTGATGCATCATCCTCTCTATCGAGTGCAGATGTTTCATCTAGCTCTATCTGCATAAGCCTCCACTTGCTTATTGACTTCATCACTACCTACATTCAATATATATTTTTCGTCAAAGACAATATCCCAGCTGATCGCAATTTTTTGTGCAATTGTATTCATATGACCATGCATATTTAGTATATGGATCCTAGGGGTTTTACTCCTAGATAGCATTTAGCGATCCAAATGGGATCACTAAGGTGATCTTAAATCACCGGTGATCCTTATCCCAAGGTAATTTGATCTCTAATGACCTAAGATTACCATGTTTGATATGCTATGCTCCAGTAATTAAAGATTTTTTGATATTCACAAATAACCTGTTTGATATTTCATGAGATCTACAATTAGTGACCGTATAATACCAAAACTACCTCTCATATATTTCATAAAATATATTTATTAATTATATATTATAATAAATTATTATTATATTTATTGAACCTATAAATTATTTACACTATAAAAATATATTATTTATTACTGTAGAATTATTATGTTGATTTATAATTATAATATGTTATTAATTTAGTACTAATATTTATTTTGATTAAAAAATAGGGCAAATAGAAGCAATATATCAAATAATTAAAAATATAAATCTAAAGTACAATAATACATTTGTATTATAATATAAACTTATAATTGAATAACAATATGACAGTATTATGATTAATAATGTCACGCACCGAACCCAGCACCCGGATCCGGCATGCGATACAGCCGCATATTCTCTACCCTAGAGAATATGCTAGGCCTAAAAATATATTACAACTTTAATATGATTGAACAATAATGATCTCAATTCATACCAAACAACAAAGTTGGCCCAATTACAAAATTTGATCACCCAATCAGTATTAGTGATTCTATCTAATTAATCATCCTCTCCACCTGTGATCTCAACCATAGCCATGTACTATGTAGCCTGCAACTCTAAAAAAAAAAAAAGGAAGGGGTTGTGCACCTTACAGCCTAGTAAGAATCCCCACACATCCAAACGACATAATAATATAAGTTTGAAAATAGCCAGAAATTGTCGCACACATCATGAAATCACAAATCGACTATTAATAATACTCGAATAAATAATATACATATATACATAAAATATCAATAGAAATCCAGCACCCAAGAGTGATATATCATATAATATCTCATAATTCTTCAATAGTATTTTCAATGCTTTTCATTTCATTCCTTTTCGACTTGATCTAGATCAATTATCTTTTCGACTTTGGGCTAAATCTTGATCACGTTTTCAGCCCGTAACAGAGCAACCAACAATATCACATTTCCAACCTGTGACGGAGCAACTAATAGTTTCACATTTTCGGTTTATGATGGGGCAACTAATAGTATCACATTTTTGGCCTGTGGTGGGGCAACCAATGGTTTCACATTTTCAACTTGTGACGGGACAACCAATAGTATCACATTTTCAACCTGTGACAGAGCAACTAGTAGTTTCACATTTCTGGCTTGTGACAGGGCAACCACTAGTTTCACATTTTCAGTCTCTGATGGGGCAACCAGTAGTTTCATATTTTCGGCCTGTGACGAGCCAACCAGTAGTTTTACATTTCCGACCTATGACGAGGCAACCAATAGTTTCATATTTGTGGCCTATGATGAGGCAACCAATAATTTCACATTTTCGGCTTGTAATAGAGCAACTGGTGGTTTTACATTTTCGGCCTGTGATAGAAAAATCAATAGTATTACATTTCCAACTTATGACAGGGTAATTAATAGTATCGCATTTCCAACCTCTGATAGGGCAATCAATAATATCATATTTTTGGCCTGTGACCGAGCAACCAATAATAACGAGATAAGCCCAAAGTCTGTGTTCCTTTTAATTAAGTTCTCATCCATACATCAATTCTTTTTTATTTTTGGCTTTAGACTAACCACGGTCACATTTTTTGCCTGTGACGAGGCAATTAATATAATATGGTCAGCCCAGAACCCCATATCCATTAGTCCGATTAGGCAAGCATAAGTTATACTCATATATGCATCCATTATACTATCAATCACAAGCATACATGATCAAAACATCATTTAATACCAAAACCATCATAAAACTATTCTTGCTTCTTATTTATCTCGATCATTAGCATACCATATATATATAGGTACAAAAATATCTATTTCATGCAGATCAGTGTACAAGAATTTTTACTGCTTTGCTGATAATCTAGACAGATTAAGCACCTGCCCATACCCCGATCTATGAACCGAGGTGCGTAAAATTCTGCTCAACGTTCTTTTGTCCAAAAGATTATTCTCCTACATAACCAAGTCAATATCAAAAATTACCTAGGATATTCGATAATCCAGAACCCTCTATTGATTCACTAAAGGGTCTGCCATCACATAGCATCCTAGGAATATCCAGTAGCCCTCACAACCAATGATTTTCTCGGATCAAGCTAAAGAGAGAAAATACCAACAGAAAGAAAGAGAAACTAGAGTATAAGATCTTGTTGGGCTTCTTCATATCCAATTAATATGACTGTAGCCCCATATAAAATCAGGGTTGACCATAAAAATATATTCATATAGAAAAATTACGAGGCCAGCTAGATGATAGCGTCCAATTATTTGAATAAGTCTGTATAGTGTAACTCAATCCATCTGATCAAGAAACACATATCCAATCAAAAAAAAGTAATAGATCAGAAAATATCGGTTATGGGTTCAATGGCAGCTGACAATAGTCGGGGTGCAGGAAGAACATGATCGACTAGGTAGCAGCGTTCGACGATCCGAGTCAATCCGCTCTAGACAATCGAGCTAGTCAAATCATGAAACGAGAATCAGACGACGGTTCAGGTAATACAATAGGGATTCATGATGATAGAGTTTGGCGGTGCTCAACAATAGTCGAAGTAAGGCTAGTGCGACGGGTAATTGCATCAACACTGGTCCACAACCTTCTGTTGGGGTCAACTTAGGTCTACAATGAGAACATCTGAGATGCTCCTACTGGGTCTATAGAATCATGCAAACAGAGAGAAACAAAAAAAGAAAAATCAAGAGAGAGAAAGGAGAGAGAAAGAAGATAGAAGACTCTTCTTTCTTCTCAAATAGAAAAATGCCGATCCCACCCTCTCATCTCGAATTAGAGCATGGCAGGCCACCAAGTCGGCCCAACCCCGATGACGATAGCTATAGGCGGCCCCTTAGTCGTGGCACTATCGGCGACGGTGGTCGGCCGACGCAAAGAAGAGAAGAAGAAGATCATCAAAGACCTAATCAAACTTAGCTTCAAACATGGCTATCTTTGTAACCGGTAGCCACAGTTGCTCATGGCTTCCTAGGGGATGGCAAGGCTCGTCAAAGTCCGGCAACCAGCAACGGTGAACATGGGAGGAAGAGATGCAGAAACAGGGCACCCCTATTTCGGATGGATCCTGGTGACCAGTCAGCACAAACCCAAGCAAGGATGGCTTATAAACATAGAAAAAGTAGAGGATGGCAAGCGACACGCACCTCAGTCCGGTGAGGTTCTGGCGGCACTTTTTGGCGACAAATCGAAGGGAAAAAAAATCAAAAGAAGAGCTTGGGAATCAGCGATGATATCTCGAGTTTTCATCAATGAAACACAAAAGGAGGAGGAAGGAGCCTTAAATAGATTGAATCTCAAGATTTTTGGCCGGTCTTTGGATTGTTCTAGGACTCCCGGAGTCTGTTGGAATTGGGGGAGGAAGAAGACTCTCAATCGGAGTCTTCTCCTCCATCACGTGCAACAGTCATGCTGTTGGCTAATCGGGCCTTGCCACTCCGGGCCTCCCACGACATCCCCCCCCCCCCCCCCAAAAAAAAAGGATTGTTACCAATAATATATTATATTATAATATATATTATAAATATAATATATGTAAAATCAATATAATATAATATATATTGTTGATACAATATATTAGGTATATTAATCTACCAAAAATTTTTTGCTAGACTAAGAGGCATTTTTGTCTTTAAATTTTAGTTCAAGATCACTGTCCTGGAGGTGATATTGGATACCAAACCACAAGGACGAGTTTCCTGGGTCATGTAGTGATTTGAGGAGTGAAGTTAATTTAGGATCATTGCCACGTAGGATCACTACGCTGCAACTAAATGCAATGATCTTGTCATATCTACGCACATCACCCTTGATGTTGGGATGATTATTCTGTACTAAACAAACCCTAGAGTCTAGCTTTGCTCGGCTAACTCCTGGAGTTTCTATTATATCAAGTAGGTTCCACAAGGATTTAAATTTATTGTGCTAATCTTTTCAACAAGTAGATACTCGCTTGAGACTTGTGCTTGTAAAAGTAGCAATCCAATTATAATCTCAATATCCTTTCTCGGAAATAATTTGGATAAAACAAAAAATTAATCGTGACATCCTCATCAGTTTCACCGGTGGCCTCGCCTCCCTCACATCATCAGTTTCAAGAATAGATTTTCAATTCGGTTATCCATAGCTTAGGGAGGATTAATTGTCCTCAATGCCAGCCTCTTCTCAGTTCTATGAACATATAACAAGGATTCTTTGCTAAATTTTAACATTCTTTGAACATAATAGAAGGCTAAAGGGTTTCTGATTGGGGTTTGCCCAATCCACTCGTTCATGGATGGAAGCCAAACTACCTTCCCTTTCTTCTTTCTAGCTTCTTTTGTGAAATGATGTTTGGTTCATTTATTGCCATCCCTTTGCCATGTTGTAGAGGAATTTTGATGCATTTGTGGCGGCTAAGGCAGCATGAAGTTAGACAAGGGCACGTTGATGCTCAACACATCATAGAAGGCTTAGCAAGAATTCGCACAGTGGGATACGAAGTCTGTGAAGAGAGACAGAAGGCATAGAACATGGCAGGATCGGATTTGATAGCACTGTCAAGTATGCCTTTGCTCGGCTTCTGCCGACCAATCCAAAGACCAGAAAGGATACCCACCTCATGAGTTAATTCGTCTCAAAAGGAGGAGAAGATAACTTCATCACTTTATAGCTACTAGAAACTGAGAAGGAAAGCAGATTCCACTGGTGGAACCACAAAAAATCTATACCCTCAAATAAATACTTTGATATATATCCAGAGAGTACTCGCATATAATATATATATATATATATATATATATATATATATATATATATATATATATATATATATATATATATATATATATATATATATATATATATAGACTCATGCAGCCTTTTAGACAACCAACCCCAGTGTGATCAGTAGTTTGCCACAAACTCCACTTCTCTTGGCTGCAAGCATGAGTGGACAAAGGGATGCTCTGGTCGTCTCCAGGGTTGTTGGGGATGTGCTGGACCCCTTCACCAGAACCACCTCATTTAGGGTTGCATATGGCTCTAGAGAAGTTTCTAACGGACGAGAACTCAGGCCATCAGAAGTGGTCAGGCCACCGAGGGCTGAGGTTGGAGGCAATGATCTCAGAACCTTGTATTCACTCGTAAGCCACTTAGTAGTTCCTCTGTTGGGCCCGTTACTTACTTGCAGTTTGCCTTCGTACAACAAATATGACTAAGTTTTGGCTGCAACCAATTGAACTGCTGCATGTTACATAGAAGACATTACATAAAAAAATGACATACTGCAAGGATCTTTGTGTTACTAAGTTGTTTTTCTTAAATGATTGCCTGACTCCTGTTAAAGTTCTCAATATGGTAGAGTAATTCACCACTTGGAAGATCTGAGTGGTCATCAAACCTATCATTTTTATTTGGAATATTATGGAAATATTTTGTTTCCCATACCTATACAGGATTTAGAAGGTTTCAGACCAGGTAACCAGATCCTGTAGAAGAAGCAGGACCAACTGTAGGTTGATAATAGACGCTCCTATATATGGAGCTTGCCTGACTTCCAGAAGCTGGCCTCACACCAGATGGTTGAAATTGTTATTACGAGAAAGATTGAAATCGATCTACGTACATCCTAAAAATTGTTAATTTTTTAGGCAAAATGAGTGAATGGTTAAAGGCATCATGGGTTCTAATGTACCATGTGATGCTCATTTCATACATGGGATTGCCCAACGCTACGAGTCATCCAATATTGTCATGTCATAAAAGGTAGCTCTAATATTTTTAGATGGTGGTTAATTTTTTTTTCAGTTTCATACTTGATGTGTTGCAGGTCATGGTAGATCCAGATGCTCCAAGTCCAAGTGAACCTAGCATGAGGGAATATCTCCATTGGTACGCTTTCCAGAATTTAGCATGTTGGTTTTGTTATTGTTTGTTTTTTTTTAATTGAAGGAAAAAGATCTTACTTTCTTAGAGATGAATATCAATTGTCTATTAGCTCAAAAAAAAAAAAAAGTCTTGTTCTGTTCCACTGCTATTCCATTACAATTCCAACTTCAATCATTTCTGGAATAGAAGAACTTGGTTCAAGTTAGGCGGACTGGATGCTAAATCTCCAACATTGACATGATGCCATTAACGCTTTTAGACAATGGAGAAGATTAGATGCAATTGGCATAGCAGCATGATTCTTTTAGTTATTTGTTCTTAGTGTATGCGCATATCACCGACATAACCCTTATATATAATTTATTTAGGAGATTTTAATATCCAGTTCCTTGAGTTTCCGAGTAATGAGTCAATGATCAAATCCAACACGAAGAACAGTGCAATTCATGAAGGATAGCAGCATATATCATGTCGGTAACACAATTGCACCGAGACCTCACCCTTTACCTAAGCACTGTTACATGCCTGGTGTTTTTGTTAATGTTGTCTCATCAAAATGATTTATATTGTCTTTATTCCTTTGAGCAGGGCTATGGAGATTTTAGCTTTGCTCAACTCATGGCCTGGCTCTTTTATTTAATAGCCTCCCCCCCAGATCCTCACAAATTCTTGTGTAACAGTGAAGACCACGAGACCATTTATTTGTCCTTGTCTGGTTTTTCTGAGTGTGGATTGAGCTCAACTAAGGTTGATACAATTTAGACCTTAACTAACAGCTCCAAACTTTGTTTCTATGTGTTTCTCATCTTAGGCTTGCACGCCAGCTTAACCAGACTTGTTTAGATAGCTTATGATAACCTCTAGCATTCCTTACATCCTAATTGATGAGATCAGTGATTACAAGGTTTCAGTAAATTAAAACAGACTATTTTCTAATAGTTTAATGTATTTGTTAACATTTACATTTAAATACTTTATTGTGCTGACTTTCTCAAGAATTTATGTTTCTAGCTTAAGTTTTCATGAACCTAACCAGGCAGACTTGATGTTGTTTAAGCTTGTTTTGGTAATTCATGATTGACATTTGAGCTTGAGCTTGGATCATTTAGTTGTTGGATGTGACTAAAAACGTTTCCTTTTTGACAGAAGCCTGAATAAATTTCTATAACTAGCTGAGCTCAAGCAATTCATGAAGAACTAGATTCATTTGCTCCCCTATTCTTGTAGCGATCTGGTTCTGGCGTTGTTAAATGAAAAGCTTTTCATTCGCTTCTTCACCATCTTTTATTTTACAATAAATATGGTTTTATAACTAAAACAATTGATTTTTCTTTTCTTTTCTTTTCTTTTTTTGAGGAAAGATAACCAAAAGAATATAAAAACCAGTTGCTGATAAGTTCTATATTTTCGTTACAGGTTGGTCATAAATATCCCTGGATCAACGGGAGCAAATTTTGGTGAGTTCAGTACTCTAGATATGCCGGTCCTAGTTGTACTTGGTAAAATACTGGGGGGTATATCTTTCGAATGAAATAAAGGATTCATCTTCCTTTGCATGAATTCACTCCAAACTCTGTCATTCATCCATCTGCACAGATTTCAAAGCAACAAGTAGATGACCCAATGGTGGATTCGTGCGAAGGAAAGTGAATCCTTGTTTCCCACCAAAGATACAAAACCGTTCCAAAGAGTTGTTAATCTCACAGCATGGTCATTACTTTTTTGACCTAATTAATCCCTCCACGGGAATGAGAAATTTACTCATGGGAGCCAATCACCTGGACCAGATGCAAGTAGATGGTGAGGAAAATGCATGTAATTGCCAAAAAAACGTACGAACACCTTCCCATATTCGAAATATACAAGCCCATATATGTAATTAATTTTAGTGCGTCCTTCTTCTTTTTTTTTTGCTTTTAATGCTCAAAGCAAGGAAAAAAATAGAGAAATTCTGATGATACCTGGGTTTCAGGTCAAGAGGTGGTTAGCTACGAGAGCCCACGGCCAGCCTCCGGGATACACCGAATTGTGTATGCGTTGTTCCAGCAGCCCAGGTACCAAACAATGGATGCACCTGGCTGGCGCCAGAATTTCACTACTAGAGACTTTGCCGAGTTCTACAACCTCGGCTCCCCTGTCGCTGCCGTCTATTTTACCTGCCAGCGAGAATCCGGCCATGGTGGAAGGCGGATGACTTAGCTTACACATCCAAAAGCCCTGCAGGCAAAGCGTAGGAGTTCTAGGTTATGAACGGTCCTATCCGTACCAAGTGTTCGGCGTTCTCGGATGAAGGCAGCGACTAATTCCGATGTAAATTTTGATGTCAAATAAAGCATAGGTAGTTTCCAGCAACAAAAAAAAAAAGCATAGGTTGTCAAAACATGAAGAGGGGAGGGTAGGGGTATAGCCATCGCTGTATTGCTTTTATGATGCAAAGGGGACTGGAAATATGCCGTCCAGGTAAAAAGGTCTGGTTTACAGATCTATTTCACCATTAGAGGGAGGGAGCCTTTCGGTTCTCAGGTTCGTACTGGTCTTTCTTCACATGGGATGTCTCTGGAAAACTAACGCATGCATAGAGTTCTGAAAAAGTAAATGGCTGAAATGTAATTTCATCACTGCCATGCTCATTCCGTTTGGAGCAGGAACTTAGAAGTCTTAAGAGCATGGCTGCAAGAAGGATATACGTGCCATGCATGAACGCTTTGATATTTGTATTTAGGTTTACTGGCAGTACGAGTTTCGCATGTAGAAATCTCAATGTCTTTAAGACTCTTTAATTAACGCGCATGTGCTCATGAAATCAAAAAGGTTCAGGGCTCATGCACGCCAAACTGGCTTGGGTCTCCCAGGCTGGCCTAGGCTGAAATCATGTGACAAAAGGACTGTTTTTTCAGGTGCAACTTGAAATAATTTAATATTTTCAGATATTATAGGCAGAAAACTTGAATCACAAATATATATATATGGTATAACTGCTGCAGTTGTTCTTCTCAAGTGAGACAATTAAAAGGTTGGCGGAAAATTTATTCGCATATACAGAGAAGCTATTTTCGTTATTCAAACCTATTAACTTACCATTGAAGCTATTTTCATTATTCAAACCTATTAACTTACCATTGCACCAAGGCTCATCCTCTAATGCTATTTAATTTAAAAATTTTTAAAAAATATTATAAAATTTTTGAAAAGATTGACCATATGGATTAGTTCCTATAGTTGAAATCTATGGCCATTTTAATAAATGAGCTAGGGTTTGCCTGATGATCATTGTTCGGCTCAATAAGCTAGCCATCAAACCAAATGATATCACAAGAATCATGTTATGTAAAGACATCTTACAAATACACTCTTGATGTTGATAATGGATTTAGCTTTATCTACCTGAAGTCTGCATACACAAAGTGAATTGTATGTATATGTGAGTTTCACATCAAAGGCGCCTCATTTTGTTGATGATATTGGAACATGAATAGAATTAGCTGGTATTGGGATAGATTGGCCCCGCATTGGAAGGCATGAACCTAGCTAGGACTGAAAGTGGGTTGAATTATATCCGACTGTATCCATTTCTGTATCTGATTCGGGTCAGACTCTGATATTATTTTTTTGGTCTGAATGGATCTAGATACGGATCTAGATAGTCAATTCAAAAATCTTTCGGATACGGATATGGATACGGATACACTTTATTTTTTCAAATTCGGATCTGAATTCAGATATCTGTATAACAAGGATAACTGAAAAGAAGAAGTTTAAGTTAAGTTAAATCAGAAAACCAATTAAGTGATTAGCCAAATCTAAACTAAAAGGAACCTAGATATCGGATAACCATCACCTAAGACAGTAACCCGAATACAGAATGCCCGATTCAAATAAAATTCTTCAAATAGCCCCGAACACTTGAAAAACTCAAACCTCTTGTTCGTCCGTTTCATCCCTCTTTCTTCTTCATCATCTTGCAGTAACTAGGATTTTGAAGATCCCATCCACTTTCTAATTTTCACTCGGCGATTGCAATCGACGATAGCTATAATCAGATGCCTTGGAAGCGCGATAGATTCTATCTACTTTGGTGTGAGCAACCTTAAGCGGTATATTCTTGATGAAATTATTTATTTCTAGTATTGATTTGTATCCATATCCATTTAGAATAAATATAAATATTAATTTTAATATATGTTTAATATTCATATCTGTATCCAATTTTGTTAAAAAATATTGATACAAATATGATATATCAATATTCAATTCGTACCTAATCCATTTTAAACCCTAAACCCAGCATATATCTGAATAGCTGGCTCTCTATGAGCAAAAGTTTTAAGGCACTATCCATCAACATATTCAGCTTCTTTGACTAATTTGGCTAAAGGTGAAGATTTGAAATTAAGAAAAGACTTCAAAAATTCATCAAAAAACGAAAATATTTTCTGCAAACCTTGGGCTAGATTCATTATATCACTGGTAAATTCATATGCCATGCATCATGTATCGATCATCAATCATCATGCAGAACT